>NC_142485.1:42796640-43100156 GCF_049115385.1 Moschus berezovskii | reverse complement strand
TGGTTTCCTGTTCACTTCTGCCATGCTCCACATTCATCTCCTCCATCTCACAGTGTCACATTCCCTTTTATCCTTCAGTCACCCTGACTGATTGCAAGATTAATACTAAGATCTTCAACATGGCCCCAGGTAGACTCAGACCCTGCATCTGGCCTTGGCTCTGCCCACACTGTTGCTGGCTCCGCTCTCACGTTACAGTCTGTGTCTTGAGCATGTTACTCTGTTCACTATCATAGCGTCTTTGAATGCGCTCTTCTTTGGAATGCTTCCTTACCTCTTCTCCAGAACATACTCCTTGACCTAGTTAGGATAACCAGTTTTTCCAGTCTCAAACTCTTGTTATTTGCTTTAAGAAGACTTCCCTGAAACCATCATATGGAGTTTAGACAAGAATAAAGTCATATTTTATTCATTGAAGACAACATTTAATGAAATATGATAAATATACCTTTTCCTACAAAAGAAAACTTTTCTTATGAAAACGTAAAAGTGCTTTGACGTATACATTAAACCTACAAAGGAATATAGTTATTTTGAAGTCAGTGTGATAATAAGCAGCAGTGATCTTGATTGGCTTGTGTGAGGAGGGATGTCTTTTATAAATACTTAATATCCTGTGGGGACCAGACCCCTTTTCTTTGAGTCAAATAAGCACTGCTGATAGAAGTCACTGAGATGAGACTTTTAAAGCTGAAATAGGAGCATATGCTAATTTTCTGCATGCTTTCAATGACAGTGCCTTGCTTCTTGGAGCCTGCTCTAATTCTTCAGTGCCATCTTGTTCTTCACAAAAATGCAAAGAATTTCAAATATGAGAAACAGAAGCAAAAGCTAGAGCAATTTATATTAATAATGGTCTGTGGAAGCCAGTTACTGTCAGGGAGGGAAGAATCAGTGAACTTAGCTGTCAACCTCAGGACCCTTGCACCTGACTTTTCATTTTAGCTTCTATGAGACTATGTGCAAAGTCCTGGGATAGCATTCTCTTACACCTTATGTCATGGAATTGTCACACAAACCTGGGCAATACATGACATGAACCTTACGTGCGGATCATCGGTGTCCATTCTGTTATTCAGTCGATATGTATGGCTCGCCCCCTCTGGGCGCTGTGAGTTGAGGAGATATGGTGGTGAACATGGTTTCTTCCCTGAACTCGCATAGGCCCAGCAAGAACAGCTGACCAAGTGTGCTAAGGGCTTAAATCCAGGGACCCTGAGTGTACCAGTTTCCACGCCAGGGCAAGGAAAGAAGCTGTGAAAGCCTTAAGTAGAACTGCAATGCTGGTGGAACTGGATTCTTCCTCCTGACCCCACGGTCTTGTTCTCTGTGCTCTGGTGTCTCTTGTTCAGGCCAGGTCTCTGCAGGAGTGCACATGCCCTTGTCTGGGCACTTAGGACTCAACTGCGTACCGGTTTCAGCCCATGGTCTCAAGCAGCAGGTACTTTTTGCTGTATTATTCAACAAGGCTTTGTTTACGTGGACAAACAAAAATATCTTGACTGCATGTCTTGTTTATCACCCAAAGAAAGTAAAATGAGAATTACATCTTTGTTTTCACACTTTTGTTTAAACCCAGGGTGTCTTTTTCAGCTGTGTGGTGTTTTTGACTCACCCAAGGTAGGGAAAGTATGGGGTGTCAGGACATGAAACTTCCAGCCGTGCCTGCTGCCACACCGTCCTGCGGTCACCTCACCAACAGAGATGGAAGCATTGCTGTTAATCCAGGATTATGTATCAATAGAAGACAGTTCTGCACACTGGAACTTAAATTATAGGATATTATGTGATTTCCCTTGAAAAAGGTCATTGCATTTTCACAGAATTAAGTGCATCTGGATCATACCTGCAGCATGGGACGCTCATACTTAAACCTAGTTTTCCTCACCTCCTCCTTTCATTGCATCCCAGTTTGGAGGTCCTCAGAGACCTAGATGGCGATCATGACCTCCCGGAGACTCAAGCACTGTGCTTACTGGTAAGCAGGACACAGGCTTTCTTGTTGCACACAATTGGAACATCATCTGTGCTCCTTTACGACGACTCTCCCTGTTTTAACCAGCCTGAGCGCTCTGCAGTGAGTCACTGCTCTGAGTTAGAAAGCAAGGGTAGAAATAGTATTCTTGAATATTTCCTAATTTGTTTCATTCAACAGTTTAATTTCATAAATACATATTTATCTTTGTGTGTGTATGAAGGGCTTTTTGATAAATGCTGTGGCAGGTCAGTGGGGACAGTGACAGCTTCTTGCCTGTCCATTAGATTACACTTTTCTGAGTAGAGATGGTGTTTGTAGATTTCCTGTTGCCTCAACATACATCTCTCTTTAGGTCTGAGGATGGGGAAGGAAGAAAATTTAAACTGCAGTCGATGCAGAACCTCCAACAAGCTAGTAAGGCATCCTCCTCTCTCAGTTCTGCCACTTGTAAAACTGAGATCCCGAGCATATGACTGTGCTGAGGTTCTGAGGAGATGAGAAAGAATCCAAAACATAGAAAGGGCTATTGCTACAAGATAAAGGGACCTTTGGGCTTCTCTGATGGTACTAGTGGTAAAGAACCCACCTGCCAACGCAGGAGACAGGAGATGCAGGTTCAATCCCTGGGTTGGGAAGATCCCCTGGAGGAGGAAATGGCAACCCATTCTGGTATTCTTGCCTAGAGAATCCCATGGATAGAGGAACCTGGCGGGCTACAGTCCATGGGGTCACAAGAGTCAAACATGACTGAAGTGACTTAGCACACATGCATGCAAGCATGCAAAGGGACCTTCAGGTGAAGGAAGTAGATTGGTTCCCATTTCCCTGCTGCATCTCCAGCATCGCATGTGGCGTTTTAGTGAAGAATTGTGGATAGAGGTGTCACAGAGATCATGGGGTTTCTTTCTCTCTCAATTATTAAGTGATTTAATATAACAAACTGTTTGAGTTCCTAAATTTACCAGGACTTGGATTGTCCAGTGACATTGAGAAGTAACTGTACATCATTCCTGGTAGCCAGAAGGTGAGGACAGCCCAAGTGTCCATTGACAGATAATGGATAAACGATAGAGGTACATCCATAGGATGGAATATGGTTCAGCCTGAAAAGGAGGAACATTCTGACACAGCGTGGAATATATGGGGTAACCCGGAATACATTATGCTAAGTGTGAAAAGCCAGAAATGAAAGGATGAATATCATATGATTTCAGTTGCATGAAATTGTCACAGAGACAGAAGCAGAATAGAACTTGTTGGGAGCTGGGGGATGGGTAGACAGGTACTTACTGTTTAACAGGTTTGGAGTTTCTCTTTTGGAGAATGAAGAAAGTCTGGAAATGGATAGTGATGATGATTACACAACACTTTGAATGTACTAATGGACTGAATTGTACACCCCAAAATGGTTAAAAATGGTAAACTTTATGTCTATTTTAATAAATAAAAAATAGTCACCCCAAAACACATGTAGTAATAGATTTAGGGCCCAAGAAAAAATTTAGCATTCTATAAAGAATATGGAAAAAGAAAAAATATCCCCTAAGTGTTTGGAAAAAAATTTTAAGTTGAAAGATATTTTATGGACCATTTCCTCTCTTACCAATTGAGGACTTATTTTCTTTGCTAATAATAGATTTATAATAGATCATTCTGGTGTGGTTGTTGTGCTTATATAATAAAGATGCTTTTCTTATGCAATAGACTAGCATTTCTCTTGAGGTTTCTACAGCTCCCTTTAGTTGTAACAGGAGAAAAAATGTAGAAAAGAGAAGTTTATAGTGAAATGAGCTGAAGATCCAAAAGTGAAGGCTTTGAATGCTGATCCCAGTTATGCCAGCGTTTCTGAGAAAATTCCTCCCATATAGCATCTTTCTGTATCATCAGATGAGGGAATACCACAGAGCTCACTTAGTTCTCTGAAACACTGAAGGGCACATTGGCAAAACTACTTTGAAATGTAAGGATAAACTGCCCCATTATGATTTTACATACTTTTAAACAATCGTGAAACTAATTTAAAAGAAGACTGCAAATGCGAGGGATGATGGGTTTCTCCTTGTACTATAAAAGCTGATGGGCATGGTACTCCTGGGGAAAGAAGACTGTGGACAGGACGACAAGATAACAGGGCCCCTGCGTTATCTGCCAGCATGAAGGCTGCTCTCCTATAAATGTCTGTGTGTTAGTTCCCAAGCCACAAGAGCACTGTGCTGAATAAGAAGAAACTACATAGAAGTAAGTTTGCATCAGAAGCTTACATGCTTTATCCTTTATAATCCTCACAATTATTTTCCAAGGGGAGTGGATCTGACCTGACAGAGGGAAACATGGAGGTTATATGTATAAAGAATTAGGGCTTTTATTTGAACCCGGGTTTGGCTGAGTCCAGAGGGAATTCGCTTTCTAGTATCTCCCTGAGAAATGTTATCTCGGGACCTGTTGCCTTTCCACTACTGAATCCTGGGGACTGAGAATATCAGCCAGCTCTCCTGATGTTCTCAAATCCCATTCTTAGTCATCTGCGTGTGCCAGCTACCCAGCAGTCAGGGGCTGGGTTAGAGAGACGGTCTCTCACTGCCCTAGCCAGTGCTAATAGCAAGACTTGTGAACACTGTAAAGATGTCAACACACTGAAGAGGACAGTGTTTAACGGTAATATTTTAATGTTTGCTGTTGTATTTTCAGTTCCATGCTGTGCTCTGGCATGGCTGTGGCTGACATGTCTACCCTCTTTCTATCCCGCTGAGTTACTGGTGGGGCCCAGGGTGCTCTGCATCCACCACTTAGTGGAGGTGGTGGTGCTGGTGTTTAGTTGTTAGTTGTGTCTGACTCTTGTATGTTAAGAGGTTAGGAATTTAGACAGGATGACTGTCCTGTCCCAAGTGTACATATGACTGCTGGGAATGTACTTAAGACTCACAGAACACCCCCAAGTGTTTGTATAGACCTGACAAGAAAAGCAGTGAGCTTTCTCAAGAAGACATTCACCTGACCTTCGGGAATCAATAGGTCAATAAACACTCTTTAGGACTTGAATTAAAGTAGGATCTTTACTCTTAGAAACAGCACCATTCTTCTCCTTGTGGACTTCCTGTGCTCTGCCTCACTGGAGTTGTGTGTACTCTCATCCATCATGAAGCAGCTCACATGGGAGTTACTTCCTCATGCCCTGCACTCATCTTGGAAGTGGACATACACAACACTGAAACACCTGCTGAAAAAAACTAGGCTTTCCATTTGTCAACACTGGCCATCTACCCTAGAAATTAGACTCCGCATCAAGTGTTATGAATTCCAATAAAGCAGAATTTACTGTCGGCAGTGGTCTTAACTCGAACTTGGAAAATCTATACCTTGAGTCTTTAATTTTTGCTGATTTCTGAACTTCCCCAATGGAAAAATTATTAACATTTCATTGAATAAACTACAACTTAATCTTAACATCTAAACATTCTTATATTCTCTAACATAATAAGATGAGGGAAATAAATCACTGAAAGTACTAATTTTCAGATGTTAAATACAGTGGATAGCTGAGAGTCAAAGAGAACTATGAGTTTACAGTTTGCAGTTTTGACAGGAGCAATGTCTTCTCATTTGGTTCCCATCATATCATTGCTTGCAGATGGCATAATGATAGTCAATCCCATCATTTGCAGTGTAATGATAGAACATGAAGAAATAGTGGACCATTCCCCTGCTGCAAGTCAGAGGTGACAGCTTAGCTGCAGCTGCAGAGAGCAACTGGCAATTTGCAGCCTTTATGCTGGCGAACATGTTTAACAAATAGGACTGAAAAACCAGAGACTGTAGAGTAGAGGCTAGCTCTAGTTCAGAAAACACTTTTCTTTCTACTCCTTAGATAGTCATGAAATGGCAAAAAAAAAAAAAAAAAAAGAAAATTTAAACAGAAAATAAATCAGTACCTAAATGACAGCCTAAAATGGATGCTGAGTCTTTACTACATGGATGTCAACATTGTATAACTGCACTTAAGGAAAGATAATTGTCTGATGATTATCACAGCCACTCAGCCTTGTTCATTTGATCGTGCTGGGCTCACAGGAAATACATGGGGCAGATGAATCAAGTACACACGAGGGGGCCAGCGCCCTGCGAGCCCCTGGGAATATAAAGGTGTTCGGCCCAAGGTTCTTCCCTTAGGGGACCCCCTGGGAAGAGCAGAGTTGGAGAAATAGATGGTGGTTTTGGTGCAGTGAGAGGAGTGCTTTGAAGGACACATCTGGCTAGTCAGGAAGACTCCTCCGAGTGCTGACCTCTGAGCGGGAGGGTTGGATAAATGGTGGATGAGGGTGCCTAAGGAGTCTGTGCTCCTGAGGAAGTGGCTGCAGACGGCTGGGGAGGCAATGTGAGAACCAAGAACATATTGTGTGGCTAGGTAGGCTGCAGTCCGTGGGGTCGCTAAGGGTCGGACACGACTGAGCGACTTCACTTTCACTTTTCACTTTCACACATTGGAGAAGAAAATGGCAACCCACTCTAGTGTTCTTGCCTGGAGAATCCCAGGTACGGGGGAGCCTGGTGGGCTTCCGTCTATGGGATCACACAGAGTCGGACACGACTGAAGTGACTTAGCAGCAGCAGCAGCAGCAGTGTGAGGGTGAATGGCGAAGCTGAGGTCAGCAGGTGTGGATGGCGGAAGACTGGCTTTGGTGCTAAGCTCGAGCTTGAACCTGCCTCGGAGAGTCATGGGAAGCAAGAGGTGAAACTGTCAACTTCGGAAAGATCAGAATCATTACCTGGCATGTATGTTATCAGCAAATATCAGGTTACAAGATAGTCTTCATTTTAAAAAAATCTGTTTTTAATGAAGCCCAAATGAATACAAAAGTTAGTGGGTATTCTGAAGAATAGAAATCAGCATGATGAAGGTCAAGTCTTAAGTCTGAATTGTTGTTTAGGAATGAATTTGGGAAATGTGGAAAGGAACAGTTTACAGAGCATTGGAAGTAAGAGTTGTAAGGTTTCAGTGGACCTGGATAAGAGAAGAAAGTTGCCGAAAGTTTCCAAGATGAAGAGGGATACAGAGAGGCTGGGTTACATGCAGCAGTGTCTCAGATGAAAAGGCATGCGTGGTCATCTTCTTGAGGTGGCGTTTGAGCCCCTATCCTTTTGAAAATTATTGGACCTATTTTGCCGACCTGTCTACTGCTATTATTTAAAATACAGTCAAGTGACAAGATTGTGTAAACTATTGATTATCAAGATACATCCATATGTCATGATGAAAACCGAAATTTAAACATAAAATCCACTTCTAGATGAAGGATATTAAAGTGTATATTCATCTGAAGGACTCTATACAAGATGGAAGGCTCATTTGATGAGCTTTGTACACAGGGAAAAACTGTCACATGGGATCTACTTACTCTTCTAGTTTTCAGGTGTACAACCCAGAGTTGTTGATGAGTCACCGTGCTACGCACTAGAAACTGAGAACTCATCACAGAGTGGATGTGCCCCCCTTCACTAAGACAGCCCCACTTTCCCCTCCCCTCAGGCTTTGACAGCCACGCTGTTTCTAGAAGCTCCAATGTTTCTATATTCATATATGAGAGAGATTAGACTGTATTTGTCTTTCACTGTTTGACTTACTTAGCATAATGCCCTCAAGGTCCATTCATCACATGGTCTCATATGATAAGATTTTCTTCTTTTTATGGCTAAATAATATTTCATCATAAAATCTATATATGTTAGGTTATATATTTATAAATGTATCTCTCACACACATGTCTGTCTGTCTGTCTGTCTATGCATATCTCACATTTTTATCCCTTCATCCCTCGATGAGTACTCAGGCTGTTTCCATGTCTTGGCCTCTGTGAACAGTGCTGTGGGAATCGCTGGATGCAGATGTCTCTTGGCAACAGTTCCTTCACGTGGAAGGGTGGCAGTCCCCGACTCTGGGGGTCAGAGCGTTTGTGCTGCGAGTCCTTCCGGACCTCCTTCTATGCGTCTCATCTGGCGCCTCATGTGCATCCTTCACTTTAGAGTAGACCAGTAAATGTGTTCTGCTGATGTCTCTGAGGCATTCTAGCAAACTGTTGCACCTGGTCAGAAGCACGGGTGGCAACGTAGACTTGGAATTGGTGTCTAAATTTGGGGGGAAGTGAAAGATAGTGTTAGTCGCTCAGTCATGTTTGACTCTTTGTGACCATATGGACTGTAGCCCGCCAGGCTCCCCTGTCCATGGGATTCTCCAGGCAAGGATACTGGAGTGGGTTGCCAATTCCTTCTCCAAGGGATTTTTCTGACCCAGGGATAGAACCCAGGTGGCCTGCATTGGAGGCAGATACTTTACTGATCTGAGCCACCATGGAAGTAGGGGGAGGGCAGGCTTTTGAGGCTGAGCCCTTCACCTGTGGGATCTGAAACAGATCCAGGAAGGCTGTGTCAGAACTGAACAGATGTAGGACATCCAGCTGATGTTCAGGAATTGCAGGCTGTTTGAAAAACCTTCACATATTTGGTGGCCAGAAGTGAAATATTGAGAGGACAGGTGTATTTTGTGAGTAAAAGAGAAATAAGTTTTTCCACTATGCTGATGTTTATAGAAAATATCAAAATGAAGCAACCATTAGTTTAGAAACTAGAGCTTTTAAAAATCTTGTGCTGCAACAAATGAAGACTGAAATACATAAAAAAACCCCACATATATCCAAGCTTTAAGAAGATAAAGAAATTCCTCGAGTTTTGAAACATAAAAAACATAAATGCCAAAGGGCCCTTTGTTAGGGGCGAGTTTTGAAACATAAAAAATATAAATGCCAAAGGGCCCTTTGTTGATGCTCAGTATCTGAAACAATATAAAACTACAAAAAAAAAATTGCCCTAACATGTGCTTACTGTGTGGAAAGAACTCTTCCTAATCATTAGTATTGCACATAAGCAGGAGGCAGGTTTTTCTCTTTTGCTCTGCGCTGACAAAGCAGGAGTTCCACTCCATCCAGAGCTCTTCCTGGCAGTGATAAACGGGAGGTCAATCCAACACGTGACTCCATTTAAACTTACCATAGCCACAAAGTTCATAGGTTTGGGAGACAGCCACATAGATCTCCAGATACCTAGTGTTTTAATCTTGTCCTGTATCAAAACTCAATAACGTAATTTATAGAGTGGTGGAAGCTGGAAGAAAAATATAAGTTTTACATTCTATCTTCTATTCTGTAAAAAAAATTGAGGCCTAGCATCCTTTGAGATCTTCTTGAATGTTTAATGAAAAGTAAGTTTGTTTTTACAAGACAGAAACCATTTCCCTTTCAAAATGAAAATTCATGAGTTAGATGGATTGAAGTGAGGAAATCATGTCATGAATATTCATTGTAACATTAGTGTTTTCCAAAACCCTTCATAAATGGGAAGACGGTTATAATTCAAAATTTGTGTGATGGGTTAGGATATAAGATATACAGTGAAATGTGTAACTTCAAATGCACAGAGTTTTATCTGAGTCACAGAAGCCGCATATTTATAACTGAATTTGCAAAACTCATTCTTAAAGCTCTGAAGGATGTAGCCTCATGCTCACCCAAACCCTTCCCAAAGCTGCCACCTTTTGTTTTAACCTAAACCCAGCTTGAATCCAGTAGATTTTATCATTTATTAATTAGGATTCTTTTAAAATACTATTATCATAGTGTTTACTTGTTTAAAATATGCTTTGCAATAAGCAAACAGAACACATGTACTTCAAGTTTAACCTGTCTCTGTACTCACAGCTGGTCTCATACCCAGTATAAGGGAGGGCAAAAGCAATGAAATTGCATGTAGAAAACCCTACAGGAGGTGGGAAAGCATGTCAGACATCAAAGTGGTTTATACAAAGGAGCAATTTGCAGTCATTCTCTCTGCTTGTATTAAGTTTTTCCTGACTGAACAAAAGAGTTGTAGGAATGGTGGGGAAACCTGTAAGGTTTGTAGCTGTGATTTAATGCCCATTTTTTTAGGTTGGAGACATCCCATTCAGTATTTTCTTGATTGTGAACTTCAGATGAGGAGAAAAAAGACAGGTGCCTTAAACCTGTAGTTTGGTACCCAGCAACATAGCACGTAAGCTTGAAGTGGCATAATTTCAAAGATGGAAGCATTGGCTGGGATTAATTCTAAAGTTGATTGAACTAAATAAGGTAGATACATACAAACAGATCTACAGGTGTGTGTTGTGTGTGATCACATTGAAAATAGATTGTTAGGTTAATATATTTCCTGGCGTGATTCATTCTTTAGATAAAGTTTTAATGAAGTATGAAGTGAAAGTGAAAGTTGCTCAGTCGTGTCTGACTCTTTGCGACCCCATGGACTGTAGTCCATGAAATTCTCCAGGCCAGAATACTGGAGTGGGTAGCCTTTCCATTCTCCAGGGGATCTTCCCAGCCCAGAGACTGAACCTAGGTCTCCTGCATTGTAGGTGGATTCTTTACCAGCTGAGCCACATGGGAAGTGTAACATTTCACAAAAAGCACATGAGCCATTTGTATTTAATCTGACTGCATCATCAGAAACTGTGAAGGTCCATGGGACTACCACAAAGAACAAGATATTTCACATCAAACCCACATTTTATCACCACTCAACACAAACCCGACTGACTGTCTCAGAATAATTGCATATAAACTGCAGCCATATAATGTCAGTCCCTTTGCCCCCACTGGGGCTGCCTCTCTGAGCATGGAATATGTCAGACATGGAATGGACGCATCTCAGGGACACGCTTCCTCCTTCCTTCTCTCTCTCCCTCACTCTGCTAATAGCTCCTCAAGTGCATAGACCATGCCCTTTTCTCCATAGCCTAAGCCTTTCTTGGCACATAATAGTTTCTCAACGAATATCTGCTCATGCGTAAAGCTTATTCCCTCACTAGAAGTTGAATTTTTAGAATTCTGTAAGCTGACATGTCTCTGAAGGATTCTTTCCATTCTCACTGATCTACGGAAATCAGAAAATGAGTAGCTGAGTTCTTTATTTCCTTCAGTGGATTTCAGAGGAGCCTAATGCGTCACCTGTCTGATTTGTTGTTGGTGAGTTGCTCGGTCGTGTCCGACTCTCTGTGACCCCATGGCCTGCAGCTTGCCAGACTCCTCTGTCCTCCACTGTCTCCCACAGTTTGCTCAAATTCATGTCCATTGAATCAGTGATGCCATCCAACCATCTTATCCTCTGTTGCCCTTTCTCCTCCTGCCCTCAGTCTTTCCCAGCATCAGGGTCTTTACCAATGAGTTGGCTCTTCACATTAGGTACCCAAAGTATTGGAGCTTCAGCATAAGTCCTTCCAGTGAATATTTCAGAGTTGATTTCTGTCTGATTAACACTGTTTTTTAATTAATTTATTTTTAATTGAAGTAGAGCTGATCAATGTTGCATTTGATTATACCAGGCGTGAGAGGGTCCAGTAGCCACTGGTGCTTCTTCTCATCTTTAGCTTCCACTTTCTTGCAAAACAAGATGCCTACATCTCACAGCTGTTGGCCTTAATTACAGCAACAAAGGGACTGTGGGCTGCTCTTCCCAGTGTAAACAAATATATGCCTCATACCATTTTAGGTTAAATCTACTATTTTATTACATAACTCAAGGGCACAAGCTTAAGTATACTGCATTAAAAGAAAAATCTTAATGGTGATTGGCAGACAGTTGACTCATCAACTGTTCTAACAATATTAAAGTAAAATTTCATGTTTTTAATTATCCCTTGTCTCAGTATGTGATAATTACACTATCTGAGGATTTAGGGAGACAGAGATGCTGAAAACCTGTGAGTGTTTAGAATTATTGGAACAGAAAGCATGTGTTACTTTGGATGTCTCCTTCGATTAGTTCCTGCAGTTTCTGTGAGACTGAGGTGGTAAATCACATTCCTTTCCTACAGAGCAAGGTGCTTATTAAAAATGAGTATTATGACTGGCTAATGACAGTAATGAAAATTGATTCATAGAAGTTCAAAATAAAAGCAATAATTTGGTGAGAATACTTCTTAATATTTAGTGAAAGCATCATACTCATTTAAATCTAAGCAGTTCTGGGATGTCATTAAAGAAAATAAAAATTATGAGCCTAATGACAGGAGACTCCAGATTTTGCATAGGTGCCGCCTTTCTGGCAGTCCCTCCACGGCTGCCCCTGGACACACATGCCGCTCTAGCCAGATGATGGTAATGGCTGACGGCAAGTCTGTGCTGAGGGCTCCTGACACACTGGGTGTGCGCTGAGCACTTCATGTATGTGAGCTCGTTAGTCTGAACAGCACTTCTTTTAGACTAGTGGTCTATTATTATCCCCATTTGATAGACAAGGAGACTAATGGCTAAGGACAAGTAATTTGCACAGCGTCAAAATAGCTACCAAGTGACTGAGATGATTTAAAAACCCAGGGTGTCTGACTCAGACTCTATGCTCCGTTACTCAGCTACACTGCTGTTCAAAGGTTTGCATAAGATTTATGGTAATGACAGAAATGATTGTCCAATTAGGATTCACTTGAGACAGGTGGTAAAGTGGATGGGACACAAGATCAAGAATTGAAAACCTGGATTTTTCCAGGAAAAACAGGAGGTGGCCTCTCTGAATGACACAGGCGCAGTAGTTTGTAGAGGAGGTGGTAGCTCTCCTCATGATTGTCATGCTGTCTGGAAGTGGACTGGCTGGCTTTACTTTAAACTGAGATCCGCAGACAGCTCATCTGGGGATGATTCTTCATGTGTCTGAGCCCACCCAGACTCCACAAGGTGGCCTGAGAATGAGCGTTTCTAACAGGCTACTCAGTTAATTATTGGGCAAACAAAAGTTTGAGAAATGTGACACTATACCATAAGCTGCTTGATGGAAGGAGTTCCGTCTTGTCAGTTATGGCCATCACCCTATTACCAGACTCAGGTTTACCTGCGTTTTGCTTAAAAATCCAATACTTGGAAATTGTTGGGTAAAAGGAAAGATAGCTTTGTTGAGGAAGCCAGCAGGCTGGGGAAAAGGGGAACTCCCATGCCAAAGACGCAGCTGACCCCGCCTTGCTGCTCAGGGGCAGGAGCTCTTAAAGGAGAGTGTCAGGGGGTATAGGTAAGGGGAGGGGGCCACGTGCAGAAATAGCACAGTCAGCTCTGACAGTCGTCTTAAAATTGATCATGCCATGGTCTGACTAGCGTTACACTGGTTGAAGTACAGTTCAATTCCAGAGTCGGTTTGTTCCTGTCTCTTTGAGGCCATTTCTCAAACTTGTGTATGATGGAGCAGAGTATGTTATGGCCACAGTATGGTCATCATGTAGTTAACTTTTCCACCTGGTGGGGGGATTTCAGTATCTTCAAGACAGCTCACAGGATATAGTTCAGAATAATATCTATAGCCCTTGAGGAGGAACTAAAATGTTCTTGGCTTTAGTAACTGAAGTATTATTATTTTGTCTTGTTTTACTGTTTTCCTTTGTTTCTGCATGTTCTCCTTTTTTCCAGTTAAATTTATTCTCTAACTGAAGTTTTTGTTCAGATAGGAAGCAGTCAGAAGAGATGGAGGTGTCTGTACTGGGAACCCTAAGGGAATTCCTTTGTTGCAGTCCCAGTAACTGACTTAATGTACTGTGCAGTCTTTTTTTTTTTTTTTCATCAGATAAATTAGTGCATTTATGAATTACTGAGTTTTGTGATTAGGTAATTGTAATGGGAAGCCTGACTTCATTTTTCATGTTTGACTCCTAGTGAAGTGAAAGTGAAAGCTACTCAGTCGTGTCTGACTCTTTGCGACCCCATGGACTATACAGTCCATGGAATTCTCCAGAATACTGGAGTGGGTAGCTGTTCCCTTCTCCAGGGGATCTTCCCAACCCAGGAATCAAACCCAGGTCTTCTGCATTACAGGCTGCTCCTGACAGGTCTTAAATCTTACCCTTCCCTCTTCTGCTTCTGCCCTGGCTATACACAAGCTGATGAGAAGCCTGAGGGCTCCTTCTATGATGCCAGTAGGAGATTCAGACCAAGCAAGCCCCTCATACAGTGTAACTTGCTCCCCAGTCCCTCCTCCTCACCACTATAGACACATAGGCCATCAAGCCAGGAAAAGGCACTGGGAACTTATACGTGCATTGCATTCTGGGTGATTTCAACTTGTACCAGTAGCACGTTCCCGAGGGAGGAGGAAAGTGGAGGGCACTCTGAGCAGGCAGTTCAGTTCAGTTCAATCTCTCAGTCATGTCCAACTCTTTGCAATCCCATAGACTGCAGCACACTATGCTTCCCTGTCCATCACCAACTGCTGGAGTTGGCTCAAACTCATGTCCGTTGAATCGGTGATGCCATCCAACCATCTCATCCTCTGTCATCCCTTCTCCTGCCTTCAAGCTTTCCCAGAATCAGGGTCTTTTCCAATGAGTCATTTCTTCGTATCAGGTGGCCAGGGTATTGGAGCTTCAGCTTCAGCATCACTCCTTCCAATTAATATTCAGGACTGATTGATTTCATTTAGGATTGACCTGTTTGATCTCCATGCTGTCCAAGGGACTCCCAAGAGTCTTCTCCAACACCACAGTTCAAAATTCTAAATTCTTAAGCACTCAGCTTTCTTTATGGTCCACCTCTAACATCCTTACATGATTACTGGAAAAACTATAGCTTTGACTAGATGGACCTTTGTCGGCAAAGTGATATCTCTGCTTTTAAATACAATGTCTAAGTTTGTCACAGCTTTTCTTCCACGGAGTATGCATCTTTTAATTTCATGGCTGCAGCCACCATATGCAGTGACTTGGGAGCCCAAGAAAATAAAGTCTCTCATTGTTTCCATTGTTTCCCCATCTATTTGCTGTGAAGTGATGGGACTGGATGCCATGATCTTGACTTTTTGAATATTGAGTTTTAAGTCAGCCTTTTCACTCTTCTTTTTCACTTTCATCAAGAAGCTCTTTAGTTCCTCTTTGCTTTCTGCCATAAGGATGGTGTCATCTGCATATCTGCAGTTATTGATAATTTTCCTGGCAATCTTGATTCCAGCTTGTGCTTCATCCAGCCTGGCATTTTGCATGATATACCCTGCATATAAGTTAAATAAACAGAGTAACAATATACAGCTTTAACATACTCCTTTTCCAATTTGGAACAAGTTCATTGTTTCATGTCCAGTTCTAATTGTTGCTTACTGACCTTCATACACATTTCTCAGGAAGCAGGTAAGGTGGTCTGGTATTTCCATCTCTTGAAGAATTTTCCACACTTTGTTGTTATCCACACAGCCAAAGGCTTTAGTGTAATCAATGAAGCAGAAGTACATGCCTTTTTGGAATTCCCTTTCTTATTCTCTGATCCAACAGATGTTTGTAATTTGATCTCTGGTTCCTCTGTCTTTTCTAAATCCAGCTTGAACATCTAGAAATTCTAGGTTCACGTACTGTTGAAGCATAGCTTGGAGAATTTAAGCATTATTTTGCTAGCTGTGAGATGAGTGCAATTGTGTGGCAGCTTGAACATTCTTTGGCATTACCTTTCTTTGAGATTGGAATGAAAGCTGATCTTTTCCAGTCCTATGGCCACTACTGAGTTTTGCTGGCATATTGAATGCAGCACTTTCATAGCATCATCTTTTAGGATTTGAAATAGCTCAGCTGGAATTTCATCACCTCCACTAGCTTTGTTCATAGTGATGCTTTCTAAGGCCCACCTGACTTCACACTCCAGGATGTCTGACTCTAGGTGAGTGATCACATCATTATGGTTATCTCGGTCATGAACATCTTTTTTGTATAGTTCTTTTGTGTATTCTTGCCACCTTGTCTTAATATCTTCTGCTTCTGTTAGGTCCATACCATTTCTATCCTTAATTGTTCACATTTTACATCAAATGTTCTCTTGGTATCTCTAATTTTCTTGAAGAGGTTTCTAGTCTTTCCCATTCTATTGTTTTCTTTTATTTCTTTGCATTGATTACTTAGGAAGGCTTTCTTCTCTCTCCTTGCTATTCTTTGGAACTCTGCATTCAGATGACTATATCTTTCCTTTTCTTCTTTGCTTTTTGCTTCTCGTCTTTTCTGAGCTATTTGTAAGCCCTCCTCAGACAACCATTTTGCCTTTTTGCATTTCTTTCTTGTGGATGGTTTTGATCACTTTCTCCTGTACAATGTCATGAACTTCCATCCATGTTTCTTCAGGCACTCTATCAGATCTAATCCCTTAAATCCATTTCTCACTTCCACTGTGTAATCACCCCGGATTTGATTTAGTTCCTATCTGAATGGTCTAGTGGTTCTCCCTACTTTCTTCAATTTAAGTCTGAATTTCATAATGAGTTCATGATCTGAGTCACAGTCAGCTCCCAGTCTTGTTTTTGCTGACTGTATAGAGCTTCTCCATCTTTGGCTGAAAAGAATATAATCAATCTGATTTCGGTGTTGACCATCTGGTGATGTCCATGTGTAGAGTCTTCTCTTGTGCTGTTGGAAGAGGGTGTCTGCTATGACCAGTGCATTCTCTTGGAAGAGCTCTATTAGCCTTTGCCCTGTTTCATTTTGTACTCCAAGGCCAAACTTTCCTGTTACTCCAGGTATCTCTTGACTTCCTACTTTTGCATTCCAGTCCCCTGTGATGAAAAGGGCATCTCTGTGTGTGTGTGTGTGTTAGTTCTAGAAGGTCTTGTTGGTCTTCATAGAAACTTTCAACTTCAGCTTCTTTGGCTTTTGTGTTTGGGACATCAGTTCAGTTCAGTTCAGTCGCTCAGTCGTGTCCGACTCTCCGCGACCCCATGAATCACAGCACGCCAGGCCTCCCTGTCCATCACCAACTCCCGGAGTTCACTCAAACTCATGTCCACAGAGTCGGTGATGCCATCCAGCCATCTCATTCTCCGTCGTCCCCTTCTCCTCCCGCCCCCAACCTTTCCCAGCATCAGAGTCTTTTCCAGTGAGTCAACTCGTCGCATGAGGTGGCCAAAGTATTGCAGTTTCAGCTTTAGCATCAGTCCCTCCAATGAACATCCAGGATTGATCTCCTCTAGAATGGACTGGTTGGATCTCCTTGCAGTATAAGGGACTCTCAAGAGTGTTCTCCAACACCACAGTTCAAAAGCATCGATTCTTCGGCGGTCTGCCTTCTTCACAGTCCAACTCTCACATCCATACATGACCACGGGAAAAACCATTGCCTTGACTAGACGGACCTTGGTTGGCAAAGTAATGTCTCTGCTTTTTAATATACTATCAAGGTTGGTCATAACTTTCCTTCCAAGGAGCAAGCGTCTTTTAATTTCATGGCTGCAATCAGCATCTGCAGTGATTTTGGAGCCCAAAAAAACAAAGTCTGACACTGTTTCCACTGTTTTTCCATCTATTTCCCATGAAGTGATGGGACCAGATGCCATGATCTTTGTTTTCTGAATGTTGAGCTTCAAGCCAACCTTTTCACATAGACTTGGATTATTGTTACATTGAATGGTTTGCGTTGGAAATGAACAGAGATCATTCTGTCATTTTTGAGATTGCACCCAAGTACTGCAATGGACTCTTGTTGACTGTGAGGGCTACTCCATTTCTTCTAAGGGCTTCCTACCCACTTAGTAGATATAATGGTCATCTGAGTGAAATTTGCCCATTCCAGTCCATTTTAGTTCACTGATTCCTAAAATGTATTGGTCACTCTTGCCATGTCCTGTTTGATCACTTCCAATTTACCTTGATTCATAGTCCTAACATTCCAGGTTCTTATTCAATACTGTTCTTTATAACATCGGACTTTACCTCCATCACCAGTCGCATCCACAATTGGGTGTTTTTTCCCTTTGTCTCAGCCTCTTCATTCTTTCTGGAGCTATTTCTCCACTCTTTTCCAGTAGCATACTGAGCAGGCAAGTCCCTTTCTAGAAGGATACAGGTCAGAGCTGAAGGATTTTCATGGTTGGCAGGAGGGGATGTGCTATGAAGGGAGCCATATAGAGAGAAGAGCTCCAGAGTTTGTGCTTGGGTCTCCCAGAGCATTTGCTCACAGGGACATGCACACCTGGAGGGCAGAACCCCAGGCAGCAGTGTGTGATGAAGGTGGGAAGCCTGGGTGTCATCCAAGTTTTCACCAGCTGGGATGCACGTTGCATTTACATGTACCTACTGGAGCTTCTTGTCCAAGAAAGCAGACCTTCTGGGTTCACCCATCTCTAGAATTCAGGAGGCAGTTGCCTTTGTGACCGCAATTCACGTGGATTTCAGTTGTCCAGCTGCTTACTGTTTCAGGAACATGTGGTGACAACCTGCAAACTTTCAGCACACATGAACTGAATCTTGACGTTCTTAATTGCTCTTTGGTCAAAAATGTTTCAAACAAAATTTCTGAAAATTTACGTGACTCTGTTCAGTTACCTCTTGTGGAATCAGTAGTGTGTGTCCTTTATTTTTAAGTCCTTCAGATATTTTTCTCTGATTGTTTCTAGGATCATCTTGTCCTTGTTGATTTATAATTGAACTGTGATTTATCATATGCATGCATGTGGAGTTCCAAATCAACCAAACAATGCTAATAATCAGCAAAATAATAGCTGTTGCTTTTTTACTGTTTTGTTGTTTTGCTTTGTTTTAGATAGGGATTTTGTGAGAGGAAGATGCTGCCAGTCATTAAGAACAGTGATATGTTAGTGGTTGTCCTTTGACATTATTTCCTGGCAGCCTGGTCTCATTCTTGTGATTATGTGGTGTAGTGTGTCTTCGGGGAGTGCCCTGCCCCGAGGCATGCAGCCCTCTCATCTTCACCACTGGCGCTGGCTGGGACAGTCAGTCCTTCCCTCCCAGCATTCAGCCCCAGAGTGAAGTGAAGAATGCCGTGGACTGACACTGCCCCACTGCAGCGTCCATCACTCCTCCTCTCAGCCCTCCTGGAGCTGCTTTGTTTCCTGACCTGCTCAGAGGCTTTACTTTCTGCCTTTTTTGTTGTTGTTCTTTTTTTGAGCTATCCTTCCAGTAATTTACTTTCTTTCCAATAAGTTATCAGCTGGTTCGGTTCATCTAGTCTAGTGTTTAAAGCGTAATACTGGCTGTTTGGTATCAGGAGTGTGGACTCATGACAAGGGAGTGGCCGGCGCCTCCCAGACTCTCAGGAGGGCATCTGTGCTTTCTCCCTGCAGGCTGATGGCATCCCTGAAGGGTCACGCATGGTTCTTTTGTTATAGACAGAAAATCTATCCCTCCCCAAATCGTGAAGAGTTCATTTTCCAGTGGGTTGAATAAGAGCTTACGTGCCTTTTTCCACCTACTCTGCTCCCCAAACTATCCAAGTGAAACCGCAAAACCGACTGCCACCCCCACAGACACTTGGCCCACTCAGTTCTTTTGTTTCTGCTGAGTCTTCGTTATGCGATATTTCAGAGAAGTTCCTGAAGTGTCTTGTCCATTTTGCTCCTGATGCCACACTGTGCAGTTGGCCCCGACACATGGTGGCTCCTCACAAACATGCCCTGTGTTGAGGGTCAGGAAAGTGCTGCATACACTCCCCGCTGCTGCCCCTGAACTCCCCCTCAAGGGCTCCCTCTGGGCCTTCTCTCCCCCGCCCCTTTTCAAACCTTCCAGCTTCACAGTGTCACTCAGGAGTTTACTTTGATTGTTAGAACAACAGGCTTTGTTTTTATCACCCTCCTCCCTTCCATAACCTGGATTAGGAGGCTCAGCTACCTTTGCCCCGAGACCAAGGTTGACTCTGAGGTGAGTTAGTGCACAGAAGTGCCACCGGGTCACCCCCACAGGCTGCCAGGCCCGAACACAATCCTGCCCTGCCTCGCCCCAAATGGACATCCGTTCAGAGTGTGGTGTCTGGCCCTTCTCCTTTTACTGAAGAATAATGGTCATTAAAAACACTATAAAAAATGAAAAGATTGGGTTGTACTTTAAAAATGTAATTATCATGGCATAAATGATGAAGATCCAACATTTAGCACTTTAATATGAACAATAACAAGGCATTCTCTAGGAGGTATAGATTCAGTTACTTTTTCAATGGGTAAGTGAGTGGCTACTGTAAACTAGTCAGGAGACAGGCTCAGAACACAGGGAGAGGAGTGTGGGAAAGACCTCTCCAAAGGCAGACAGAACACAGTCAGTGATACTTAAACTGCTGTGGAAGCCCACGTCCACTTGACCCTTTAACAATCACCATTCAACAGCAAAAGCATTTCCAGAAACAGTAACTATTCCTTAAAATAATCTGTTATCATTATGAAACTTTTAGAGTGTAGCACTGAAAGAAAACATCTTCTGTTTGTACACACTCACCCCCGCAACACACCCCCAATAGTGTAAGTAGCCTCCCTGATACTAGATCACATTAGATCATTCCCAGTGGGTCCATATCATAGTAAATATTTGTTGGTAAATAAAACAGAGTTGAGATCTTTTTCTTTAAATTTAGCTGAAATTTTTTGTTTTGTAAGTCCCTAAGGATCTAAATTTAAGTTGTGGATATTGAAGTTGGGAACTCTATGCTTTCAATAAATCATAATAGTAAAAAAAAAAAAAAATGATTGCACCAGAGATTGATTTTGTGGACAACTGCCATTTTTCTCTCAGACATGTTATTTTGAGTGGCAATTCATTTTACCGTACACAAATATATGGTAGTTTTAAACCCTGTGAGTCAAAATGGATTTTTATCAACCTTTTCAATATCATTTCTGTCACAGATACATTTTTTGAACAACAAAGTACAAAACACTTCAGGTAGATATGTTTAAAACAAAAATAATTTCCTTTAATTGCAAATATGTGAAAGTCTACAATATTTATTTTAACAGTAATTGTAGATAGTGAAGTATATATATATTTTTAACTTTTACAAATTGACTTTAATTTAGAGAAAAAAGTTAAATTCCTTGAAATGAATTTGTAAATTCCTTTTGAAAAATCTCTGAATTAAGTGATATATTTATTTAGCATATTACTGGGGTTTTTTGAAAAAGAAAGACATGTTTTTTCTTTATTTTCTTCTAGAGGTTGAATTTCTGCAGAAATATTTAGTCTGTTAATGTCTACCCAGTACCTTATTTTGTTATTAGTTTGAATTAATAGAATTCTATTAATATGTTATGCATGTGACCGTAAGCTAACATATGTTTTAGAACATTGATTTCAGGAAGAGCAAGCACATTAAAAGGAAATTTGGAGGTGGTAGAGTCATATTTGGGATCATGGTCTCCAGAATCTACTGTGAATTCAAAATCCAGTGATATAAGCCACTTGCAAAGTAAACGACTCATCCATAACTCAGCTTCTTCATTTGTAAAACGAACAAATTGATTGTATACTAGTTTATATTGTTTTGAAGGTCAAATGGGCTAATTTAAGTAACAAATGGAAAAGTAACTGTTGTGTAAAACTCAATAATTATTAGTGATTTTGCCTCAAGATGAAGTTTTATCTTATTTCATTATTGGAAGCAATTCCTATTTATTAACATACATAAAGTCACTTGGTAACCATAATAATATGTGCTGCTTAAAAATGAAATTGGACAATTCCTTTTAGGAATCAAATAATGGTCACTTAGAATACTGAAATGCATATGAAAATAAATACGCAATTCTATCTTTACCATATGACAGTGGTGCTGGCATTCAATACTAAAAGATACTTATAAAAAAAACTTTAAAATATGCAGAATTGTGAACTCTTCTCTAGGTCATATTCTCTAGGAATATCTTCCTTCCTTCCACAGTGCATAGAATTCTTTCAGTCTGTCTAAATGCTCTGACTGCCTAAAGTCCTTTATACCACTGTGCATTCAATCTCTGTGAAAAATACCAGTAAAGGAACTTTTTTATACTATCAGGAGGTGAAAATATATGAACAGTACAAGTAACACCACAAGCATTGCCAATGATTCAGTTAAAGTTACCAATCTATTTTGGTAAAATGCTTTTCTAAACAACAAAAATAATCAGTGCAGGCAATGGTCAAATCCATGGCCACCTCGGCTCAGTTCTCTAACTTCATTGAGGACTTGATTCCTCAACTCAGTTCTCTTGTCTCTAACAGGAGAGGCATGGTACTCCTGTGCAGTCCTCATTACAAAGTGTCTCTGTTTCCTTCTTGAGATATATATGTTCGGTTGGCCAAAAATTTGTTTGGGTTTTTTGTAAGATGATACTGAATACACACACACACACACACGTGCACACACACGCATGTGCACACACACACACACATATTCCACACATACTCAGTATAGGTCTTTATTTTCCTTTCACTTTTTGTAAGAAAATCAGAATTTTGTTAATTTTTTAGCATCACTGCCTCTTCAGGAAACAGCCCATGTTTGCTCTTGGTTAATCCTTCTTCTCAGTCCTTCTTCTCTGAGAATGGGAAACCAAATGCTGTTAATTTAGTACTTCCTCATGGATAATGACTACATTATCCATTAGCCCACATTGAGATGGATTTCTATCATTGTCCTGTAAATAACTTCAGTGTTATTTTTGATAGTATGCCAAAATCCCCTTTGTTGTTGTTTAGTTGCTAAGTTGAGTCCGACTCTGCGACCACATGAACTGCAGCACACCAGGCTTCCTTGTCCTTCACTGTTACTGGAGTTTGCTGAAACTCATATCTATTGAGTCAGTGATGCCATCCAACCATCTCATCCTCTGTCGTCCCCTTCTCCTTTTGTCCTCAATCTTTCCCAGCATCAGGGTCTTGTCCAGTGAGTCAGCTCTTTGCATCATGTGGCCAAAGTGTTGGAGCTTCAACTTCAGCATCAGTCCTTCCAGTGAATAGTCAGCATTGATTTCCTTTAGGATGGACTGATTTCATCTCCTTCCTGTCCAGGGGACTTTCAAGAGTCTTCTCCAGTACTGGAGTTCAAACGCATCAATTCTTTGATGTTCAGCCTTCTTTATGGACCAGCTCTCACATCCATACATGACTACTGGAAAAACCATAGCTTTGACTGTACAGACCTTTGTTGGCAAAGTGATGTATCTGCTTTTTAATGTCTCTTGCATCTCGTGCATTGGCAGGTGGATTGTTTACCACTGGCACCATCTGAATAGGTTATAATGTCCTTAGCATTACTTATTTTGAAATATTATTTGAAATATTCCTTAAAACTTCCATACTTCAGTATATACTTTTCCAAGTATTTTTTTTTAAGATATGAGGTTATCAAGTAAGCTTTATTTATTCTAGCATCAGTTTGCATGGAAACTCATGATTTTCTGGCAGGTATGCTCCAGCCAGTCTTTCCCATGTGTGGCCCTTCAGAATTCGCAGCATAAAATTCAGTGCTTTTATTACTCTCGTCCTCCACTGAATGGATCTGCTTACTTCATCCTGAGCACTTAGCTCCTCAGCCCTCCAGCCAGCCGCTCCCATCTCCTGGGAATTGTTCTCGATATCTCTCCTTATTTAGAACCTGAGCACCCTCTGTCCGGTATTTCGAAATCTGGTTGTTTCTTCTCTCCCCTCCCCTTCCCATTCTCCCTCCTTCTCCTTCTTCCTTTTCTCCTCCTTTTTCCTCTCTTTTCTTTTTTAGGTTTTATTATAGACATGGTTATATACATCTTCCAGACTCTCCTCATTTTAGACGACTGGTAGTTTTACATGATGGGAATTTCCCAGATGGCTCAGTGGTAAAGAATCTACCTGCCAAGCAGGAGATACAGGTTCGATCCCTGGGTTGGGAAGACCACCTGGAGTAGAGAATAGCAACCCAGTGTTCTTGCCTGGGAAACCCCATGGACAGAAGAGCCTCGTGGGTTACAGTCCATATGGTCTTAAGAGTCAGACATGACTTGGCAACTAAACAACAGTAGCAGCAATTTTACATAATATTAATGGCTAAATTTTCTCAAGCTTTCATGAGTCAAAGGCCAAGAATTTGATTGAAAGAAAGAGAAAAAGGAGATTGACTTATAACTCGAGAGGCAGCCAGGATCTCTTACATAAAGAAACTATAATTTTACATTTAAGACATAATCATGGATCTGATTTTTAGAAGTTTAAAAAAATTACCATGAGCCTTTTTCATCAATACAGATTTTGAAGCTGAGACATTCTGAAAATGTTAGACCTTCAAAGCCAAACACAGAAAACAAGACATATTTGGGATCTGAGCTTCATCATAGGTTCTTGGGTCCCATAACAGTGTCCAGAACTTGAGCCCAAGCTTTCTCATGTTCTTCAGCTCAGGGCCTATTGACTGCTTGCGAGGAATCTATGGCCTATTCTCTCTGGACATCTGTGGGACAGAGGGGGAACTGCTAGACCAGCTGATGCCTCTGCATATTTGGAATCAAGTGCAGAGAATTCCTGTTTATGACTTCTTATGTGAAGCCTGAGAGGGTAGGGAATTATGCAGAAGAAAATCTTGTGTAAGATCAGGTTTGAGACACCTCAAACGCCTGGTGACGTTTATAGATTTTGTGCCAAAGGGCAAGTGACCTTGTCAACAACAGCTGAATAACCTGAGGAAGCCCGGCATTTGGGACAAGTGGAAACAAGCAAGGCTTGGTTTTTCCCAAGGACTAGAGGACAGTTGAGTAACTGAAACCCCTCTCCAAAAGAACCTGCCTGCCCATGCCGGAGATGTGGGTTTGATCCCTGGGTCCAGAGGATTCCCTGAAGAAGGACATGGCGACCCACTCCACTATTTCTTGCCTGGAGAATCTCATAGGCAAAGGAGTCTGGTGGGCTGTAGTCCATAGCGTCGCAAAGAGTCAGACACGACTGAATTGACTGAGTTTGCTCCAGGCCCCAGAGGAATGGTGCCAGGGATCAGAACAAGTCAGGGAAGGTTCCAGTCCAAGGGGGCAGTGGAGGAGAAAGATGATCACATCCATGCCAGAAGTCCCTTCCCTAACAGTATCTTCATGTCGCCTCAGAAAGCCTGTACTTGTGGGGACAGGGCCAGAAGGAAGAAGCCCTGAGGAGACTGAATATAAACCTAAAATGACGAAAAAAGCCCTGAAATCACTGGACTTGTTGGAAATGAGTGTATCAAATGTTATATAAGCAGACAAAACGGGATTTGGAATAGGAATAAATTGATGAAGAAAACTATATTTACATCATGCCCACCTGATTATATGCCCTGAAAATATACCTATGACCTTCAATAGAGAACCATTACTAATATATATATAAGAAGTAATTTGTTTTGTTACTTGCCTCTTCATGTTAAGAAATGGCTTTCTATTTATGGACTATAGACAGCTAAGCTTGGAAGGCTAAAAACATTGTATGCTCAAGTTTTCCTTCATTCTTACACTGAATGTTTCAGCGCAGTCTGTGCAGGGGCTGGCTTTATTTTCAGAGCCCATATCTGTTTGCTTCAGTGTAGGTTGTGCTGGGCAATTACAGGTGCTTTATAGCCTTTCTTGGTGGTGGTGAATATGTTTCTGATTGTTTGAAGTTTGTCCTACATAGCATTTAAATATTTTGAATATTATTCATGCCTTTGAGCCTAAATATTATAAGGTGGGTAAAATTCCCCTAGCATAACATTAACATTATATTAATATATATAGATGGGGATTACATTGGCCCTAATCAGACATAGGAAAGATTTACGAGAATAATAATATAGAATTAGGTAAGAGTTCTACAGTTTCACTGCTGTGGAATTTTCAAACTCTTGGTTAGTTTCAAACTCTTGGTTAGTTTCCATCCAGCTGGGTGGAAAATGATTTTTTTTTTTTTTAATTTTCTTTTTCACTCCAGTGTATTCACAGTAAATTGTGTAAAAAACTATAATACTGAAAAACAACTAATTTAAACCTAAATATAATCTTGGCTAGCTTTATAAACTGGAAGTTGCCAGATGGTGCTTTAGCATCCACAGAACAGAATGCTAATTTTACTGTCGTTGAAGGCCACAGAAAGTTTTGGCTCCTTTAAGAACCAGGGGAGTTCTGTTTAAAAAAAAAGTTTGAATTATATAGTAAGCAAATTCAGCAAAGTTGCTGTGCAAAATCAATGTGCAGAATTTCTGTGTCTTTTTACATGAACAGTGAACAATCTGAAAGGGAAATTAAGTAAACAGTCCCATTTACAATAGCATCATAAAGAATAATATAACTTTGGAATAAATTTAACCAAGATAGCAAAAGATCTTTTCACTAAAAGCTATAAAATATTTTTTATAAATATTTTATAAATAAGTTAAGGAAGACACAAATAAATGGAAAGACATCCATGTTCATGAATTGGAAGACTTAATATTGCTAAGATGGCACATTTACCCAAAACAATTTACAGTCAGTGCAAACCCCATCAAAAATTCTAGTATTTTTTTAGTTTTGTTTTTCATAATAGAATAGTCCATCCTAAAATTCACATGGAGTCTCAAAGGACCATGACTAGCCAAACAATCTTGAAAAAGAACGAAGTTGGAGATCTCAAGCTTTCTGATTTTAAGACTTATTACAAAGCTATAATGATTAAAGTAGTGTGGTACTGGCACAAAGAGAGACACAGACCAACAGACTAGAATTAGAACAGAGTCCAGAAGTAAGCTGTCACATACAAAGGATTTTTGAAGTGCCAGGACCACACAGCGGGGAAAGGACATTCCTTTCAATGGTGTTGAGAAAACTGGATATTCATTTGCAAAAAAATCAAGCTGGAACCTTATGTTACATCATATAGAGAAGTTATGTCAAAATTTAGCAAAGCATAAATATCAGAGCTAAAACTCTTAGAAGAAATTATGAGGAAAAAGCTTTAATGTCGGTTTTAGCAACAGTTTTTTAGATATGACACTTGAAGCACAGATAAATACGTAAGTTGCGGTTCATTCAAATAAAATGCTTCTGCAAATAGAAGGACGGTGTCAGAGTGAAAGGCAGCTCACAGGTTGGAAGAAATAGTTTTCAAACCATGTCCCTGATAATGGGTGATATTAGAAATATGTGTAACTCCTCAACTTAGCGGTGTTTATATTTTTGTGTGCTCGGTCACGTCCACCTCTTCACAACCCTGTGGACTGTCGCCTGCCAGGCTCCTCTGTCTGTGAGATTTCTGAGTAATAAAACACTGGAGCAGGGGGCCATTTCCTCCTCCAGGGGATCTTCCCAACCCAGGGATCAAACCTGAATCTCTTGGATCTCCTGCACTGGCAGGCAGATTCTTTACCGTTGAGCCATCTAGGTGTATATACTTTTATACACATTTATGTGGCCTCAAGTGGTTTATATATGTGCATATACATATACACTGTCATCATTAAATTAAATCCTGGCTAGTTTGTTAAGTTCTATTTTGGCTTACTGACTAAAAAAAATTTTTTTAATTAATTTATTTTTTATTGAAGGATAATTGCTTTATAGAATTTTGCTGTTTTTTGTCAAACCTCAACATGAATCAGCCATAGGTATACATATGTCCCTTCCCTTTTGAAACTCCCTCCCATCTCCCTCACCATCCCACCTTCTAGGTTGATATTACGGCACTTTCAGTCAAAGTTATGACCCTTACTTTTTGTTGTAGGATGCTGTATTTGCTTAACATTTGTTACAAACTCAGTGGTAGCAATAACAAAACAGTTCTTGAGTGAGCAAAGGATTTAAATAAACTTTTCTCTGAACAAGATACACAGATGGCCAATAATCACATGGAACAACAGACTGGTTCCAGATTGGGAAAGGAGTATGTCAAGGCTGTGTATTGTCACCTTGATTATTTAACTTATATGCAGAGTGCATCATGCAAAATGCCAGACTGGATAAAGCACAAGCTAGAACCAAGATTGCCAGGAGAAATATCAATAACCTCAGATATGCAGATGATGCCACCATTATGGCAGAAAACAAAGAGGAACTAAAGGGGCTCTTGATGAATGTGAAAGAGGAGAGTGAAAAGGCTGGCTTGAATAATTCAACATTCAGAAAACTAAGATCATGGCATCTGGTCCCATCACTTCATGGCAAATAGATGGGGCAACAATGGAAACAGTGAAAGACTTTATTTTCTTAGGCTCCAAAATCACTGCAGATGGTGACACTAGCCATGAAATTAAAAGAGGCTTGCTCCTTGAAAGAAAAGCTATGACCAGCCTAGACAGCATATTAAAAAGCAGGGATCTTACTTTGCCAACAAATATCCATATTGTCAAAGCTATGTTTTTTCCAATAGTCATGTATGGATATGAGAATTGGACCATAAAGAATGCTGAGTGCTGAAGAGTTGGTGGTTTTGAACAGTGGTCTTAGAGAAGACTCTTGAGAGTCCCTTGGACAGCAAGGATATCAAACCAGTTAATCTTGAGGGAAATCAGTCCTAAATATTCATTGGAAGGACTGAAGCTGAAGCTCTAATACTTTGGCCATCTGATGCAAAGAATCAGCTCATTGGAGAAGACCCTGATACTGGGAGAGATTGAAGGCAGGAGGAGAAGTGGATGACAGAGGAGGAGATGGTTGGATGGCATGACCAGTTTGATGGACATGAGTTTGAGCAAGCTCCAGGAGTTGGTGATGGACAGGACCGCCTGGCATGCTGCAGTACATGGGATTGCAAAGAGTCAGACACGACTAAAGAACTGAACTGAATAATCATATGAAAAGATGCTCAACAGAACTAGTCGTTGTTGTTCAGTTGCTAAGTCATGTCTGGCTGTTTGCGACCCCATGGACTGCAGCACACCAGGCTTTTCTGTCCTTCACTGTCTTTTGGAGTTAGCTCAAACTTGTATCCATCGAGTCAGTGATGTCATCCAACAATCTCATCCTCCATTGACCCCCTTCTCCTCCTGCCCTCAATCTTTCCCAGCATCAGGGTATTTTCCAATGAATTGGCTTTTTGCATCAGATAGCCAAAGTATCAAAACTTCTGCTTCAGCATCAATCTTTTCAATGATTATTCAGGATTGATTTCCTTTAGCATTGACTAGTTTGATCTCCTTGCAATCTAAGGGTCTCTCAAGAGTCTTCTCCAACACCACAATTCAAAGGCTTCAATTCTTTGGCTCTCAGCCTTCTTTATGGTCCAACTCTCACATCTGTACATGACTACTGGAAAAAAGACAGCTTTGACTAGATGGACCTTTGTTGGCAAAGTGAGCAGAGAATTACAAATCAAAATCATAATGAGATCCTACTTTATATATATTGAATTGATGGTCTGTTATCTAAAACAAACAAAAACAAGAAAATAAATATTAAAGTTGTGAAGAAAGTGGAACTCTGTGTGTTGCTGGTGAAAATGTAGAATGGCACTGCTGCTGTGGAAAATGGTGTTGAAATTCTACAAAAATTAAACATAGAATTGCCATATGGTCCAGCAATTCCATTTCTAGGTATGCATCCAAGAGAACTGAAAGCATGGACTGGAAGAGATAGGTGTGGAACTGTGTTCAGAGAAGCTTTGTTCACAGTGCCCATCAAAGAAGGAATGGGTTAACAAAAGGCAGTCTATACTTAGAATAGTACTCATTCTATAAAGGAATATTACCTATGCTTGAAAAGGGTAGATGAACCTTGAGGACATACATTATGCTAAGTGAAGTAAGTCAGCCACAAAAGGAGAGATACTGTATGATTCCACTTTTATGAAGCCCCCACAGGGGTCAGATCTGCAGAGACAGAAAGTAGAAGGGGTTTGTCAGGGACTGGGGCTGAGGATGGGGAGTTAGTGTTTAGTTAGTGTTTATTGGGGATGGAATATTGGTTGGGGAAGATGAGTAAGTTCTGGAGATGGATAGCGATGATGACTGCATGACAGTGTAAACATACACAATTCTTACAGAATTGTACACTCAAAATTGGTCAAAATGGTAAATTTTGTTTCACATATTTTACCACAATTAAAAAAGAATCAGGGGAATCAATTAATAAGTAGAGAGTATGAAAACAACAAAACTGAGATGTTTATTTGAGATCTATAACAATGGATGAAAGAACAAATTTTAAGTAGCTAGAAACTGTAAAACCCTCTGTACAAACAAAGTGTGTTTTTCTCTGTCCCATAAGGAGGAGAAGGGGATGACAGAGGACGAGATGGTTGGATGGTATTACCGACTCAATGGACATGAGTTTGAGCAAACTCTGGGGGATAGCGAAGGACAGGCAAGCCTGGTGTGCTGCAGTCCATGGGGTTTCAAATAGTCAGACATGACAGAGGAGGAGGTGGTTGGATGGCATCCCTGGCTCAATGGACATGAGTTTGAGCAAACTGTGGCAGTTGGTGATGGACAGGGAAACCTGACATGCTGAAGTCCATGGGGTTTCAAAGAGTCAGACACGACCTAGGGACTGAACAGCAACAAAAAGTACTAACAGCTGCTTAGGAATGTATCTTGACCTTTTTTTTTTTTTCCCACTGTATACTCATTGAATTTGTTTACTGAATACATATTAAGTTGCTGCTGCTGCTGCTGCTAAGTCACTTCAGTCGTGTCCGACTCTGTGTGACCCCATAGACGGAAGCCCACCAGGCTCCCCCGTCCCTGGGATTCTCCAGGCAAGAACACTGGAGTGGGTTGCCATTTCCTTCTCCAATGTGTGAAAGTGAAAAGTGAAAGTGAAGTCGCTCAGTCGTGTCCGACCCTTAGCGACCCAACGGACTGCAGCCTACCAGGTTCCTCCGTCCATGGGATTTTCTAGGCAAGAGTACTAGAGTGGCTTGCCATTGCCTTCTCCGACATATTAAGTTACGAACGTCAATTGATTGCATGTAAAAGAGACCTGAGAAATGATGACTTAAGCAAACATCTTTTGTATTCTTCAGTTCAGTTCAGTCATTCAGTTGTGACTGACTCTTTGCGACCCCATGAATCGCAGCACACCAGGCCTCCCTGTCCATCACCAACTCCTGGAGTTTACTCAAACTCATGTCTGTGATGCCATCCAGCCATCTCATCCTCTGTCGTCCCCTTCTCCTCCTGCCCCCAATCCCTCCCAGCATCAGAGTCTTTTCCAGTGAGTCAACTCTTCGCATGAGGTGGCCAAAGTATTGGAGGTTCAGCTTTAGCATCAGTCCTTCCAATGAACACACAGGACTGATGGGGATCAGTCCTGGGTATCTTGACCTTTTCTTCATCTTCATTTATATTTTACAAACCAAGGATCAATTATAGTCATTCTTCTCCAATTTGGGTGACATTGTTTAGAAGCTATGTTGCATTTGATTGTTTTTTTTTTTTTTTGGTTTGTTTCTTATACATAAAACACTTAAGAGCTTCTGTCTTTCTAAGGATTGGGTTGAAAACACCTACATTTTTGAGCTGTTAATTATGTGCGGATTTACAGTTCTCAAAATTATATATAATAGACTTTTTTGTCAATCTAATATAGAAAATATCACTTAGTGTTATTAAATAGACTCAAAATGCAGGAAACAGTGTCCATAAATAGTAGCATCAACTAATTTTTCCAAACTACTGTATATTTCATTTTACAAATTTAATTCAAACAAAAGCATGAGAGTCACTTTATAATTATTTACCAAATTCTGAAAATACTATTAGCAGAAAATTGGGACCCACAACATTATTTTAAAATAGAAATTTAATATTTCAATCAAATTTTAAAAGATGAGACAGTGGAGAATAGCAAATAATGACTTGGAAAGTAATTAATGATATCAAGGTTTAAGGATCTTAGTATTAAAGTGAGATGAAAGTTCTTTAAATGAGTAGCTAATTTTAAGTTATAAAATCCTCCCCCAAAAGAAAATAAATTGGAAAAAAGAAAAATACAGGAAATTAGAAGATAAATATATGAAGGCAATGTATTAGAAGTCACTGCATTCATAGTTCATTGACTAGAGAGGAGGAAAGAAAAACTCTTTAACCATAGAAAATTTAATTAGAAATATGATTTTATAGATATGGAAGTGGATATTTTTGGGATGTTAGGAATGGGAGAGGAGATAAGAATACATACATATTTAAAGAGAGAATTATAAATTCAGAAAGATTCTTTGATAATATTTAAATATTATTTTAGTATTTACTTTCATACAGAATATTGAAAATGTGGCCATAACTCATAATAGCACTTGGAGCATAGAAATACAACAAAAGATTTTCAGCAAACATACCATACCTTACCAGTGGTCATGGCTGGAAACGGATCAGCCTGCTGCATGGGAATTTAGGGAAAAGTGAGGTGATTACAGGAAATAACAGGTTTCCACGGCAGAACCCATGGCTAGTTAGTGGGCCTGTATACAGGGGGCGGACAGTAAAGACGATGAATAGTGATGAATAGCTGGATTAGGATGACGACACTGGCTGAGAAGCAGCTAAGTGCAGGGAGTGATGATTCCCAGGCAGTGAAAATGGTGGTTGAAGGTGCAGTCAATGGAATCAAATAGCAGCAAATCAGGTAAAATCACTAGGCAATCAGTAGCAGTCAAACTGCCAATGAACTGGCAATCAGTAGGCAGGCAGATAGCAGCCCTGGGCAATTGGCCACCAGCACTGGAGTGAGCTTAACCTAGCGAGGGAGCTGCTGGGTGTCCTCCAGTGTGGACAGTCAGAGGAGGGAGGCATCCTGAGACGGGGATGGGCACAGGGCTGCTGGGTGGAGGGCCCTCACATCCACCCCTGTGCTGCTGGGTGAAGGCTGAGGAAACACTTTGATTGTTTTTCAGAGAGGACCTGAAAGACAAATGGTTTTTAAGGTACTAAGTACTTGTTTTTGTTGATATAGGAGGTTTTTTTAAGAAAAAGATATCTTGTTTTGCTTATCATATTTTGGTCAATAACAACAGATTTTTATTGTATGTGTGAAGCACAATCTGAAGAATTTGTTGACTTTTCTCATGTATTCCTCTCAAAGAGCATGTGAAGAGATGCTATTATCATTTCCTTTTTTTTTTCTGGACAGTAAGAGTTTGTCTAAAACATTTTTTAAAAAGCTATACTGTATACGGGTAAGGAGCTATATGTTCATGTTCCCAATGAGAGGCATCTTAGATGAAAAAGAGACAGTAATGGTACTACCATTAAATTTGATTAAATATTTTCAGATTGAGATTGTTAATGATTCCAACTGAGTTATTTCTAAACATGATTTAGAGCCAGAAACCATGCCTACAGGCATATTTAAAATATCTGGAAAAAATTTTAATTTAAAAATGAAACCTTAAAACATATTTTACCAATGATATAACATTTAAAAATACAAATACATAGATATGTTAAATGTTAATGTCTTTAAAGTAACAGGCAAAAGCAAAAAAGCAAATTAAGAAGAAATAGTAATTCATAATAATGGAGATTGGTGGTTGGTTAAAACAAAAGGTCAACTTTTGACTGGCAGTACTTACCATTTATGACAATGAATAATAAATGTCATAAATAAAGGCATTCATGATTTTTTAAGTGGAGTTAAAATGCTACTGGAGGACAGGCTGACAGTGCTTTTTAAAAATTGAGTTCTTAATTTTGAGAAAACTGTAGAATCATATACAGTTGTGAGAACGAATACATAGAGTTTCTGTGTGATTTTTACCTGTTCCTTGCCCCCCTCCATGGTAACATCTTACAAATCTGAGGTACAAGATCAACACAACTGGGGCTTCCCAGGTGGCACTAGTGGCAAAGGAATCTACCTGCCGGTGCAGGAGACACAAGAGACTCAGGTTTGATCCCTGGGTCAGGAAGATCCCCTGGAGGAGGAAATGGCAACCCACTCCAGTATTCTTGCCTGGGAAATCCACAGATACAGGAGCCTGGTGGGCTACAGTCCATGGGATCACAAAGAATCAAACATGACTGAGCACACACACACACATTCTCACAACTAGGCTGTTAATATTGATACAGAGCATCTGTGTCACACACTTCTCCTCCTCTCCCACCCACTCCTTAGTCCCGAGCAGCCACTAAATCTGTTCTGCACTTCTGTAGTTTTGTCAGACAAGACAGTTAATGGAATCAGAAGGCCTGTGACATTTTGGGATTGACTTTTGTGTTCTTCACTCAGGTCAGGTCTCTGAGGATTCATCCATGTTGTTGCATGTATCAATAGTTCATTCCTTTTTATTGACAAGTACTGTCCCATGGAATAGCCGCTTGGCATCGAAAGACAGTTGGATTGTTTCCAGGTTTTGGCCACTGTGAACAAAGTTGCCATAAATATTTGTATAGATATTTTTGTGTGGGAGTATAAGACTTCATTTCTTTAAGAAAAAAAAAAGTTTAGGTAGATATGCTGGGCGGAGAAGGCAATGGCAAGCCACTCCAGTACTCTTGCCTGGAAAATCCCACGGACGGAGGAGCCTGGTGGGCTGCAGTCTGTGGGGTCGCTAAGGGTCGGACACGACTGAGCGACTTCACTTTCACTTTTCACTTTCACACATTGGAGAAGGAAATGGCAACCCACTCCAGTGTTCTTGCCTGGAGAATCCCAGGGAAGGGGGAGCCTGGTAGGCTTCCGTCTATGGGGTCGCACAGAGTCGGACACGACTGAAGTGACTTAGCAGCAGCAGATATGCTGGGTCATATGGTAATTGCATGATTTGCTTTTGAAAACTGCCAAACTACTTTCAAGAGTGGCTGTATCATTTTTGATACTGAGAATGTTTCTGTGATCCAGTTTCTCAGCCTACTCACTAGCATTTGATGTTGTCACTTTTTTATTTTAGTCATTCTGATTTAGTCATTCTGATAGTTGTTTAGTAATTACTCATATGGTTTAATTCATATTTCCCTAATGATAGATGATGTTGAACATATTTTCATATACATATTCATCCTCAGAATATTTTTGATGAAATGTCTTTTCATATCTCTTGCTCATTTTCTAGTTGGATTTTTTAAACTGTTGAGTTTTGAGGTTCTTTATATTCTCTAAATACTAGTCTGTTGCCAGATATGTCATTGGTAAATATTTTCTTTTGCTTTTCTTTCCTCTTATAACTTTTCTTTTCATCTTGTTAAGGGTCTTGCAGAGCAAAAATGTTTCATTTTAATAAAGTATGGTCAGGCAGTGTTGCCTGTGATAGTGTTTTTTAGTCAGTTCTAATAAATCTGTCTCTTCCGAGATTCCAAATATTTTCTTCTATACTGTTTTTTTCTAAGTTCTGTCATTTAAAATTTTACATTTATGGCTGTGTCTGTTCTCGGATAACTTGTGTGCAAGGTGTAAAACTTAAGATACATTTGATTTTTTGGTTGTGGATATTCAACTGATTGTTCAGCTCCACTGTTGAAAAGACTGTCTTTCCTTCATTGATTTTACAATTTTGTCAAAAAATAATTGGACATATTCTCATGCATCTTTTGCTTCTCAGTTGATCTATGTCTTCCTCCTACAATATGACAGTCTCCATCACTGTAACCATATAAGAAGTCTTGCGATTGGGTAAACTTATTTCCCTATATTTATTCTTCTTTATCAAAATTGTTTTACTTATTCTAGTTAGATACCTTTTCTAGACAGATGTTGGAGTAATCTTGTATATGTCTATAAAGATAATAAGAATTACCTTGAACCTGTGTATCATTTTGTGGAGAATTAATATTTATACTGTAGCAGGTCTTCTAATCCTTGAGCACATGGTTGTTTTTCTGTTAGTAAGTTGTGTCTGACTCTGCCATCCCATGGACTGAAGCATGCCACGCTTCTCTGTCCTAAAGGACTATCTCCTGGAGTTTACTCAAACTTCTTATGTCCATTGAGTCAGTGATGCTATCTAACCATCTCATCCTCTGTCACCTGCTTTTCCTCCTGCCCTCAGTCTTTCCCAGCATCAGGGTCTTTTCCAGTGAGTCAGTTCTTTGCATCAGGTGGCCAAAGTGTTGGTGCTTCAGCTTCAGCATCAGTCCTTCCAGTGAATATTCAGGGTTGATTTCCTTTAGGATGGACTGGTTTGACCTCCTGGCTGTCCAAGGGACTCTCAAGAGTCTTCTCTTGCATCACCATTTGAAAACATTGGTTCTTCGGTGCTCAGCCTTCTTTATGGTCCAACTCTCACATTATACATGACTGCTGGAAAAGCCATAGCTTTGACTATATGGACCTTTGTCAGGAAACTCATGTCTCTGCTTTTTAATACATTGTCTAGGGAGAAGGAAATGGCAACCCACTCCAGTGTTCTTGCATGGAGAATCCCAGGGACCGGGGAGCCTGGTAGGCTGCCGTTTATGGGGTCGCACAGAGTTGGACACGACTGAAGCGACTTAGCAGCAGCAGCAGCAGCAGGCTTGTCATAGCTTTCCTTCCAGTTCAGTCGCTCAGTTGTGTCCAACTCTTTGCAACCCCATGGACTGCAGCTCACCAGGCCTCCCTGTCCATCACCAACTTCCAGAGTTTACTCAAACTCATGTCTATTGAGTCAGTGACACCACCCAACCATCTCATCCTCTGTCATCCCCTTCTTCTCCTGCTTTCAATCTTTCCAAGCATCAGGGTCTTTTCAAATGAATCACTTCTTTGCATCAGGTGGCCCAAGTATTGGAATTTTGCTTCAACATCAGTCCTTCCAATGAATATTCAGGACTGATTTCCTTTAGGATGGACTGGTTGGATCTCCTTGTAGTCCAAGGGACTCTCAAGAGTCTTCTCCAAAACCACAGTTCAAAAGCATCAATCCTTCAGTGCTCAGCTTTCTTTGTAGTCTAACTCTCACATGCATACATGACTACTGGAAAAACCATAGCCTTGACTAGATGGACCTTTATTAGCATAGTAATGTCTCTGCGTTTTAAAATAAGCTGTCTAGGTCAGTCATATCTATTCTTCTAAGGAGCAAGCATCTTTTAATTTCATGGCTGCAGTCACCATATGCAGTGATTTTGGAGCCCCCCAAAATAAAGTCTGCCACTGTTTCCATTGTTTCCCCATCTATTTGCCATTAAGTAATGGGGCCAGATGCCATGATTTTAGTTTTCTGAATGTTGAGCTTTAAGCCAACTTTTTACCTCTCCTCTTTCACTTTCATCAGGAGGCTCTTTAGTTCTTTTTCACTTTCTGCTGTAAGTGTGGTGTCATCTGCATATCTGAGGTTATTGATATTTCTCCTGGCAATCTTGATTCCAGCTTCTTTCAGCCCAGCATTCTCATGATGTACTCTGCATATAAGTTAAATAAGCAGGGTGACAATATACAACCTTGATGTACTCCTTTTCCTATTTGGAACCAGCCTGTTGTTCCATGTCCAGTTTTAACTGTTGCTTCCTGACCTGCATACACGTTTCTCAAGAGGCAGGTCAGGTGGTCTTTCCTTCCAAGGAGCTTTTAATATTGTGACTGCAGTCACCATCCACAGTGATTTTGGAGCCACAGAAGATAAAGTCTGTCACTGTTTCCATTTTTTCCCCATCTATTTGCCATGAAGTGATGGGACCAGATGCCATGACCTTAGTTTTCTGAATGTTGAGTTTTAAGCCAGCTCTTTTGCCCTCCTTTTCACCCTCATCAAGAGGCTTATAGTTCCTGTTTGCTTTCTGCCATTAGAGTGGTATTATCTTCATATCTGAGGTTGCTGATATGTCTCCCAGCAGTTTGATTATTTATTTAGATTTTCTTTGACTTCTTTACAAGCACTGCAGAGTTTAAATCATGTAACTCCTATATATCATGTTTTGTTAGGTATACATCTAGTTTACACTTAATTATTTGTGGCATTTTTGAGCATTTGTAAATGGTATTGCATTTTTAGTGTCTACAAGTTCATTACTAGTATAGATAATGTGGAGTAATGCAATTAATATCATATGTTTATATATTTTCCTGCAACCTTGTTGTACTCATTTATTAGCCATAGGAGTTTTTGTTTTGTTTTTATTTACAAATAGTTACAGCTTAATTGTTCCTTTCTGATACGTATGTGTTTTTCTTCCTGTGTGGGGCTCATATTTTTCCCTGTAGTGTCTGGCTAGAGTAGGGTCCTTGTCATCTAATGTCTTACGTTTTCCTAGGATGCCCTGTCCTTTTCCTTTAGCCAGAGGGGCCAGGCCTTGGTTGGGCACTTTTGTCTGTGTCCATCAGCACTCCTGGGCTGTCAGTGTCTTCAGCTCCGAGTCTTGCATACAAGAGGCAGAAAGGGAGCAGAGAACTCACTACCATGTCCTGAGATTCTCAGGTGGCCTGCCTTTTCTTCACCTTGCAGAGTTTTCTTATGTCTGTTTCATTTGTACTCTGTGAACAAATAGAAAAATGCATATCTATTCCATCTTCCCAGAAGTGGAAGTGGAGAACAGTCATTTACAGACAATTGTATTCAAACATTTTAGACCCAATAACTCCATTTCCTGAAATGTAATGTGAAAAAATCTAAAATATGTGCAAAATATTCACAAAGAGTTTAATATTTTAATAATGGCAAAAGTTAGAAATAAGTACCAATAATTAAGAGGTTAGAGATCAATCCTGGGTGTTCATTGGAAGGACTGATGCTAAAGCTGAAACTGCAATACTTTGGCCACCTAATGCGACGAGTTGACTCACTGGAAAAGACTCTGATGCTGGGAAAGGTTGGGGGCGGGAGGAGAAGGGGACGACCGAGAATGAGATGGCTGGATGGCATCACCGACTCTGTGGACATGAGTTTGAGTGAACTCCGGGAGTTGGTGATGGACAGGGAGGCCTGGCGTGCTGTGATTCATGGAGTCGCAGAGAGTCGGACACGACTGAGCGACTGAACTGAACTGAACTGAACATACATATGGTAGAATAAAATGCAACTGTATAAAGTAAGTTGTAATTCTATAATTTTTAAATATTATACAGAAATATATTCAGGATATTTTCTGAGTGACTACAAAGTAATTACAAATAGAATGCAAAGAATGAACTTTATAGACAATAACATGATATGTATGTATATAACATGTAAGCAATTTTCAGTTTATTGATACTTACGTAAAGAGATCCTCCTTAATTCTGTTCTCCATGAGTTCTATGGCTAAACCTGAGCAGAAGCTAAACTCAGCTGAAGAAAACAATCACGTGTGTCTGAGCATATGTACTGCGTGCATGTGATGAGTGCATATGGAGCACGTGCTTCATCTGCGCTCCTGGAGTTGCCTGGTGGTCTCGTTATTTACCCCGATCCTCATATCATGTCATAAGCTTTAAAATGAAAATATTTTACTGTTTTCTCCTCTTCACCTTTGGCAGGTAACTCTGCTTCTGAGTTACTCAAAAAGGAAACTTTCTTAAGTTCTCATCAATAAATCGATCAGTCTACCTACCTTGTCTTTCCCTTTTTTCACAATGAACTGTTGCTTCTTCTCTCTAAGTTAAATTTTATCACAGGTCCTGTGCTTTTTCATCTGCTCCAGATTGTTCCAGAAATTGCTTACTTTTCTCACACCTTTTGTCTTCCTCTCTAGTGAAGCCATTCCTTCCAGAATTAATACATCTGTTTCCAAAATCCCAATTCTGCCCAAACCTTCGCGTTATCTGTCTGTCCCCATGCCTTCACTTTTCACTTTCTCTCGGTGCTTTCCAGTCACGCATTCATCTCCACTGAAACAGACATCTATGGCTGACGATGTGAATGATTTCTGCACATCACTCCTCCACATTGTGAGCGGGCAGTTAATCTTCCTCCTGTCGGATCCTGCATCAGTGTCACGTCAGCAGTTGTCCGCCCCCAAGCTCCCCTTCCTCAGACTCTTTCTAAACTTGACTTTTGGGAAAATACACACATTTGATGTTCTTCCTCCTGCACTTATTCCTTTTCAGCGGATGTTCATGGAGTTGCCTTTTTCCCCTCAATTTCTGGATGGTGGCGCATCCTGGGGAACATTCCTTAGAATGCCTCTCTGCTCAGTTTTCTGAAGACCCCATTTGGGCACAGAATCTGTCTTCTGAATCCGGAGTCCTAGAGTGGGTGAAATTTTCCTGGTGTGTGAGCCTTGTCCTGTGGGGATGAGTAGAACTCAGAGCTCTACAGGTGTGACCTCCTGAGCATCGTCTTGGACACGTTTCTGCCACTGTCCACATTTCTCTTGTGAAGATGAGGGTCTTGTTTCATCTCCACAGAGACACAGGCAGTTTAAACACATCAGTGCCAAACCCCAGACAGACCTTGATTTTCAATCAGAAGTTAGAATTTTTTGTAGACTTCTGAATTAGAAAACTCATATGTGGTGCACAGTTTTATTTCAGACAATAACATTTTCTGCAGTAAAATGTACTTATTAGTAAACATAAATTCTCTCTTTTTTTATTTTAAATCTTTAATTATTGTGAGTCAAACTGAGTTATTCATAATTTTAAAAGCAACATAATGTTTGGGCATATTTGTTGTAATTTAAAGTGGCAATTTAGGTGGAAAGAAAACACTTCTCTTTATTCTTCATTTTAGTGTGTAAGTACACAATTAATCTTGGTTTGGGTTTATATGACTGTTTAGCACTGATTCTTCCCCATCCATTTACACATTTAACTCAACATGTATTCTGTAATTTTTATTTTTACTTTTTTTTGGTTAGAAATTTAGCCCTTGTGCAAAATAAAGGAAGTAATTACTTTTTGTCAGAATGTTATGATCCGATAGCTCTGTGGTCACAAAGGAGACTTACTCATCAGCCTATTTGTCTTCTCTTCCTAGGTTATTTCACTTATTCGGAGTAGCATCACTGTTACCCTTCTAATTTTAGCAGAAGGTTTGGACATTTTTGAGGTGTTTAAATGAGATGTGTTATTTGAAAAAATGCACAAGTGTAAAACTCTGTAAACTCTCTCCTTTGATACGTTGCCATTTAAGTGGCTAATTTTATTAATGTGCACTGGGACCGTGGCCATGCAAAACTGGTCATTAGTGGCAGGACCGCTTTACTCAGCACAATGGAAATCCCAGCTTTAATGAGCAAAAGCCTTTCAAAGTGCCTGTTCAGAAAGAGGCTCAAAGTGTGCTCATAAATGCTTCAACATCTTTGTGGATATAATCTGTACTTTGGAGAACTCCAGGCTTCACCTTTTTATGATTTACCACAGTGGAAAAGTGGAGAATTTGTTACTATAGAAGTTTGGACAAATAATTTTGTAAAGAGTTTTTCATAGTGTGACTTAGCATATGTTTGAAAGTGAAAGTCAAGTCTCTCAATCGTGTCTGACTCTTTGCGACCCCATGGACTGGAGCCTACCAGTCTCCTCCATCCATGGAATTTTCCAGGCACGAGTACTGGAGTGGGTTGCCATTTCCTTTTCCAGGGGATCTTCCTGACCCAGGGATCGAACCCATGTCTCCCGCATTGCAGGCAGACACTTTACCATCTGAGCCACCTGGGAAGCCCAGCATATGTTTATATTGTAGTAAAAATTACCTGGTCCCTGTACTCAGGTAATCCAGGGCTCGTGTTAATGAACTATGAAGCTTTTATATGAAGAAGTACGTGACATCAAAGACAAGTAGCATATAGTCACATCACTGGAACATTGATATTAACTAAAGAATCCAGGTAAAAATTTTGCCTGACCCTAGTGGAAACAAGACTGAATTGAAATAGGCCAAATTGTGAAATAAGAATTAAAGCACATTCCACTACTTTCTCCTGTTCTGCTAGAATTTTCCTACCTTATACTAGGTGCCTATCATCTTCATTAAGAAACAAAAAACCCCCACATTTTTTAATGTATTAAATTTTAACTACTTTCTCTTGTTCTGCTAGAATTTTCCTACCTTTCCTAGGTGCCTATGATCTTCATTAGGAAAAAATCAGGAATCAGCTTCTGATGTGGATGTGCTGGAAGCATGTGCTTTTGTGTGAAGTTGTGTAGAGGGGAGAGAGTGGGTCAGAACTGGGCAGGGGAAGAAGTTGGACTGCAGTCCAGGTTGATGGTCTCCAGGGAGCCCAGGGTAGATGACCCTGCAGAGGTGGCCCAGCCTGGTCCTTTAGATCTCCACTGACCTTTCATGATACATAGCTGCCCAGGGAGGATTGCAGTCTTGGGAGCGGCTTGTTTTCAGCTGAGGCGGGATCTGGGAATGTTTGGGAAACCCCAAAGATTTTGCTTTTCAGAACTTCAACTGATGGAAGGCCCACCCATGTTACAGCAGCTAGTCAGCTTTACTCAAAGTCTACTTACTGTAAATAGTAGTCATTCATGGGAGCACGGGACTGTGGTTTGACTTAACAGCTGGTCACTGTGGACTCCCTAAGTTGGCACCTAGAATTACCCATTGCAGGCATTGTTGTGCCTTCTTTGTGGTGAGAGGTGCATGATTCAGTCATTTCTCCCTTACTTTTGATAAACGTGCTCCAGCAATCCCCCTGATGGGGAACACCTGAGTTTTACCATTGTGGCAGCACCCGAAGTATGAATAGGGTGAGCATCCTACCCTGTGGGACACGTCTGTCCTACTGCAGCCTCCATCGTGTTTCTCTGATCTATTAGCACGGTGCCATCAGTTCAGTGAATTCACACAATACTCAGGAGGATGATCAGGAAATTTAGGTCTCTCCCAGACAACGATGTGGCAGAGGGTTGGATATTAAACCCAGCCTTGGGGCAAAACTCAAAATGTGTACTGTTGTTTTATCCATGTGGATGTAAACTCAGTCTCACCCCTTCCTCTCTCAGCAGCCACGTCATCCGTGTGAATGGGCTCGAGGAGAGAAGGGGCAGGCGTGGGAGTTGCCCCTGGCTAGGTGTGCAGACATCTGTCCTGCTGCCACACTCCCAGCCCCACAGGTGTTTTGCAGGATTCCGTTCCGTTCCGTCGCTCAGTCGTGTCCAACTCTTTGCGACCCCTTGGACTGTACCCTACCAGGCTTGTCCGTCCATGGGATTCTCCAGGCAAGAATACCGGAGTGGGTTACCGTTTCCTTCTCCAGGGGATCTTCCCGACCCAGGGATCGAACCCGGGTCTCCCGCATTGGAGGCAGACGCTTTAACCTCTGAGCCACGAGGGAAGACTGGTAATTTGAGTGGCAGCATGACGGTCATCACCATCAATACCCTTTATGCCTGTAAGAGTGACCCTGATTTACACAATGTGCAAGGGGAAGAATATTGCTGCTGATCTTGGCCACACCGGGGTCGGGAGGGCGAGTTATAGAGGAGTCTCCTTGGTCTTTATACAGTAACTTCTAAGCCACCAGGTAGGAAGACACAATGTGGAAACAATGACATATTCAAAAACATAGCTATTCTGTTTATTCACATAGGAACTGAAGAACCAGCTGCTGGGCAGGCCTGTGGGCTGTGAAGCGTGTGGCAGAGGGAGCCTAGCCGGCACTTCAGCTGTGCCTGGCTCCCAGATGCTCCCCGTGCAAAGGGAGGAGTGAAGCGGTTCCAGGTGTCCGAATGTGAGTGACGGCACAGACCAGTGTGTCTGATGGCACCCTGAAGGAATTACCAGTGTCCTTTTTCCCTGGGGCCATTAACTTTAGTTTGGGCATATTACCCTTGTCCTTCAAGAAATGATTTGAATCCTATACTGTTCATGAATTTTAAATTTTATAGTATATCTGAGTATTAGTTTTATCATCATGTAAACAAAAATATTAGAGCAAGAAAATAGCTAGATTTCTTGTTTCTCTGACATTTTAAGTAATGTCTTTAATCTGCCATATCTTATAGCTAGACTAATGTAGATCACATAGAATGCATTTGATAACTGTGATATTTTAAGACCTTAAATTGTTAGGAGATACATTTAGCTAGACTATCAACTTGAAAGATTTAAATAGCCCTTAAATAATATAATAAATGCTTAAAATCATCATGAAATATTGAAATATTTAAGATTCAGACAGTCATATAAGACAAGATTTGTCTCATCACCAAAAATAGAAAATCTTTTTTAATGGGATTTCCCAGTGATGGGGAAAAAATCCTCAGATATGCAGTTCATCTGCATTTAAGTTCTCCAGGAAATTTCTCTGCAGTAAAAGCAAGCAGTTCTGAAGATGCCACCATTTGTATATCATTTTCCCCAGAAATTAGTGAATTGTCCCCTTAAAAGAAATATAAAATGTCAAATGTATTCCTACTGAAAAAACAGCGGGGGTGGGGGTGTAGAATCCCATATTTCAAAAGATGCCTTCAAACTACATTTTAAAAACTGAACTAGGTTTGTAAATCCTGGGAGACATTTATTTACTACTTTCAAGGGAACCAGATTTGTGATTTTTCATACAAAACCTTACAACTTGTTTCAAGTTGGCTGTCATTCTAAAATATCAGATTTAACGGCAAATTCCTCATTAGAGGACTTTCCTTACTTTAAAACAAGAGTTTCTGCTTTTTTTTTTCCTTGTAGAACTATCAGCAAATGTATTCAATGAGATACAGTTACAGTATTTTTAGCATATATAAAAGCATTCAAAATAATATTTCTTTTGCTCAAAGTTTAGGATGTAAGTTATTAAGAATCCTTGTGGTATTAAAATGGGGCTTCCCATTTTCTTCACTAGTGGTGAAGAACCCTCCTGCCACTGCAGGAGACAGAAGGGACGTGGGTTGGATCCTGGGGTTGGGAAGATCCCTCAGAGGAGGGCATGGCAGCCCATTCCAGTATTCTTGCCTGGAGAATCCCATGGATGGGGGAGCATGGCAGGCTACAGTCCACAGGGTTGCAAAAGAGTTGGACATGATTTAAGCGACCTAGCATGGACTCATGTGGTATTAAAATATTCTTGCATATGCTGTGGAATCTAACCTTTTCCTGGAAACAGCATCTACTGTTTTGTATAGCATCTCCAGTTATTTCATTAGAAACAAATGAAGATGGCTGGGTGATCTGGGGCTTTAGTATCACGAGTGGCTTTACAAGCAGAGAGAGCTTTTGTGATTTTTTTAGCTGTGAACCTTAGTGCTTTCTTTCAAGAATTCCAGAGCCCAGTGACAATCATAAGGATCATTATAAACTTACTATTGGGTAGAAAGTAAAAAGCAGGCCACACTGTAGAGGGGGTTGAGGCAATCTTTTTTAACCTAGGATTTTGTACATTTTCTTGAATATGCGTCCCAAAGGAAAATATACGTCAAATCAAAGTCAGTGGAAGCACAAGGATTCACAGGAGGAGAGACTTAATTGCAGGGGGATTCAGCAGTGCCTCCAGGCATGTTTGCATTAAGCTTGATAATGATTGGGTGAGAAACAGGAGCTAGAGACACTTGCTGTACAGTGAACAACCTGGAAACAGGCCTCAATTCAGTTAAGGGGAGTAACAAGTGACTACATTTTTGTTTACTTATGTGAGTCTTTATATATTGCTGTTAAAGATTGGTTTAAATTTTTCTTTTTATCCCAGAAAAATCGCAGCATTGTAGAGGGGAGAAAGTCAAACCAGCAGAAGCGATAAGAGAGTTGCAGGGGGCCTCACATGTCCTGGAGTCCAGCTTCCTACTGGGTGCCAACATTTAGCACTGTGGATCCTGTCAAGTGACTGTGCCTGTATTTACAGTCACTGCTGGACACATCCTTTGGTTTAGACATATTTTCTAGATTGGAAGTAAGAAGATACTCTTATGCATAAATAGAAAACTGTAATCCTTGTGCCATACAATTGATCTTCTGTTCCTTTCTCCTTCATTGCCTTCTTCTGGAAGCCGCGCATCTCTAAATGTTCAAGCCATTCTTTAAAGGACATGAATGGGGTACAAGCGGTTATACTCCACCTGGACTCCTCATTCACGAGGACTCCCTACCTGGCTGGGAGCACTGGCAGCACAAGTCCATGCTCAGCCCGGCAGCGTTTCCTCGACCGTTCAGAGGTGCCTATCCCACAGCCTCTCACGTCTGCTGTTGGTCAGTGTGGCCGTGTGAAGGGGTGGCCTGTGGCACCAGTGTGCAATTATAAAAGACCACTGTTAATTCCAGAACATCCGGTGGGTTTGCTTCAGGTTATGATTGGACCTGGACTCAGCCCAGCTGCTGCTGTTGCTGCCAGGGGACCTGAGCCGTGAGGAGTTGGGGGAGGATAGTAAAGCATGGGGCCTTTTAGGCTCGAAAGATGGGCCAGAAATGTGGTTATTATCAAGTTTGTTCCACCAGAAGTAAAAAAAGAAAAAAAACTGACAGATGATCCAGAAGCTAATGGCAGTTCCTGAATTAAAATCAGACCAAATACCGCAAAATATATGAACAGAGTGCAAAAATAAACCCATGAAACGTGAGCTTTCAAGACACTGGACACCAAGGCAGAACAGATCAGTGATCTCAGAGAGATGGTAAACATATCGGGGCTGTAGGGTCGCCCCAGGAGCTGTCTTGAGTGAGACTCCAGTCCACAGAACAAGGAGGGAGGAACTGGCAGAGCTGAGAGTCCAGAGAGAACAGGGCAATGGAAGTTCACAGAACTGAGCATAGGTAGTGAGAGGTTCAGGGAGAAAGAAGCATGCGGGTCTGCAGATGGTCCTTTGGAACGTTCAGACGAAGCAGCAAGCACACACAGAAGAGAAGAGTACTGAGAGCTGGAGCAAGAACCTGCTGAAGACTCGAGTGGCAGCAGTGTTCACTTGGCATGAACATGGGGCTCCGTCATCACATTGTTCAGTTACTCAATCATGTCTGACTCTTTGAGACTGCATGGACTGCAGCACACCAGGTTTCCCTGTCCTTCACTATCTCCTGGAGACTAACTTATGTCCCTTGCATCAGTGATGCCATCTCAATATCTCATCCTCTGTCACTCCCTTCTCCTTTTGCCTTCAATCTTTCCCAGCATCAGGATCTTCTCCAATGAGTTGGCTCTTCCCATCAGGTAGCCAATATTTTGGTGCTTTCACTTCAGCACCAGTCCTTCTAATGAATATTCAGGATTGATTTCTTTTAGGATTGGCTGGTTTGATCTCCTTGCAGTCCAAGGAATTCTCAAGAGCCTTCTCCAGCACTGTAGTTCAAAAGCATCTATTCTTTGGTGCTCAGCCTTCTTCATGGCCCAGGTCTCACATCCATACATGACTATTGGAAAAACCACAGCTTTGACTGACCTTTGTTGGCAAAGTGATTTCTCTGCTTTTTAATATGTTATCTATGTTTGTCATAACTTTTCTTCTAAGGAGCAAGCGTCTTTTAATTTCATGGCTGCAGTCACCATCTGCAGTGATTTTGGAGCCTAAGAAAATAAAGTCTGTCACTGTTTCCATTGTTTCCCATGGAGTGATGGGACCAGGTGTTATGCTCTAAGTGTTTTGAATGTTGAGTTTTAAGCCAGCTTTTTCACTCTCCTCTTTCACTTTCATCGAGAGGTTCTTTAGTTCCTCTTCCCTTAGAAGAAAGGGAGTAGCCCTCATAGTGAGTCTGCTACCCTGGAGACTGCTTAATTTGTGAGGCCTTGAGTAGGATGTGCAGAGCAGCCTTGGCTCTGCCATGGGGAGTGATTACCCCAGAGTGCTTTCTGCGCTGGTAATACCTGAAGAGATATTAAAGGCGATAACAGCAAGGATCAAACTCATTTCTAGTAATTCAAATACGTTCTCTAACAAGGCTCAAGAATGTTTATAGGAATAACAAAATATATAGCCACGAACAAAGTAAAGTTCACAATGATTGACATGTTATGAAATTACCAGGCATGCAGAGAAGCAGAAAATATAATCCTTAAAGAAGAGGAAAAAAAAAATCAAAACCTAGAATTCATACAGATGTGATTTAGCAAAACAGTATATTAAAATAATAACTATAATTGTACTTCGCATATTTTAAAATGAGACAGAATCATGGAAAAAAAACATTCAAATCACAATTCAAAAGGGTAAAAAACAATAGCTGCTATAAAGGTATCCTGGTTAGGATTTTTGGCAGATTAAATGTTGAAGGGGAAGATATTATTGACTATGAACACAAAGCAAAAGAAACTGCTGAAAAGTAAACACAAATCAGATAAGTTTTCAAATGAAAGTGGTACATTTCTTATAATTGATGGACCTATATTGATTTGCCATGATCACCCAAAGTCCATGGTTACATCAAGGTTCACTCTTGATGCTGTTCATTCTCTGGGTTGGACAAATGTACAATGACACGTGTCTGCCATTGTAGTATCACACAGGTAGACTCACTGCCCTTAAGTCCTCTGTGCTCCACTAGCCATTTCCTACCCCTGAACTCCACCCTGAACCCCTGGTCGCCACTGATCCTTTTACTGTCTCCATGGTTCTGCCTTTTCTAGAATGTCATAGGTGGAATCACAGAGTGTGGAGCTGTCTCTGATTGCCTTCTCTTTCTTAGGAACATACATTTGAGTTTCCTTCATGTCTCTTCATAATTTGATGGCTCATTTGTTTTTAGCTCTGGGTAATATTCCATTGTCTGGATGCTTGTTTTTAAATGGTGTGGCATATATGAAAATAATAATAATATAATTGAAAGGTAACGAAGGATCCTAGCAAAACCCTAAAAGTCAGTATAGACAAAATCATAACCCATGGGAAAAAAAATTGTCTCTCTGATTTATTCTAGAGAATACCCCAAAGGAATTTTATTTAATAAAATGGCCTTATGGAAGCCAGGAACCTACTGACGGAAGTGGGAGTAAGACTTTGGATCATTCCTTTGGACAAATGACTGTTGACAAATTCCTGTGGACAAATGACTACTATTTCATTTCCTAGTTTCATCTTCCAAAAAGAGAATTGCTATTGTAGTTATATTATTCAGACAGTGTTACTGGGGTAAACAAAATTGTGCTTAAGATTTAGGGGTTTAAACCTTAAGTAGGCACAGCAGGCATGAGGAGCTCATGTAAGCCCATCCCTGAGGCCCCAGCTGAGCCGTGCGCAGTGACTGAGCGGTGGTAAGGAGTCAGACGTTCCTCTCCTGGGCAGAAATGTTCCCTCAGTGAAGGGGCCGCAGAGCGGGGATAGTGCCCGGCTGTCTACACTGCTTCTACAGTGAAAGCACTTCCGAAAGTCCGCTGAATGCATGAACTTCACAACAAAGGTGACACTTTCAACCTTCCTTCTGAGTATCAGTCCGTGGAGCCAGTTTCTGGTCCCTGGGACACGCACAGAGGGGACAGTTTCTTCCTGGGAAGCGTCCTTAGAGGGGAGGGCAGTTCCTCTCTCTGCTTTCTGTTTTGTTACTGCTGGGACTGGACTTGATGGCTGGAGCTGGAGCAAGCATCTCAGATCATTAAGTCCCCTTGATAACAAAAGTCATAGACATAGTAGGCCAAACACAAAAGGTGTGATGCCATATTCGCCCAGGGCACGAAGTCTCACACCATTATAGGTCTGTTTCTTACAACTCACTATAACCCTAATTGGTCAACAAAAGACGGTTGGGGGAATGAATCAGGTTTGGAAAGGAAATGACCCTTGAGTGTCTGATATGCAAGCCTATATGATACAAAGTGAGAATGGCATGTGGGCTTTGGAGAGAGATCTGGATGTACATTACAGTCTTTGTGTCTGTCTTCCTGTAAATATCATTGAAGGGGTCACATTTCATGTAGGGTGAAGAGGCTGTAAAGAGAATATGGAATAAAACTGATGAATGTGATCAATAGAGGCAATTTCAGAAAGTAGGTGAGGTAGCTGATCAGAGAAGCTGGGGTCAGTCAGGCAGTCGGTTGTCCCAGAAGCCAAAGCAGGAGATGGTTGCAGCAATTAAGGGAGACAAGCAATGACCCTGGGGAAAGCACTTTCTGTGAGATGGTGGGTACAAAGCAGGATTGCCATCTGCTAGGAAAGCACATATACAGAGGCACCGAGTGTCCACGATGTCTAAGACGTGTGGCCAGAGAGATGAGCACATGTGTGGAACGGAATGTAGCACAGAAAAGGATTCTCTCTGTTCTTTCACCTTTTTTTCTTTTAAGAATGAGATAGAGCTGAGTCTATTTAAAACCTGATTGAAAGGACCTACATAAAGGGAAAGAGAAAAAGTGGAAATTAAAGAAAAGAATAGGGCATAATAAATGATTGTCTGCATATAAGTACTCCATAACCTGCTCTGAACCATTTCAGTTGGCACTGCATACCACGCAGTCTGCAAATATAGAGTTTCTTATAAGTAAGGCTTAACAATTACATGTATGTGTCTTTCTAAAAACCCCAGAGAAGTGTCCTAAGGCAAAAAGAGTCAAATCATTTTATATATGCAATCTTGTGATATAGAAATATGAAATAAATTGTAAAATGGCAATAGTAAAAAATTGTGTTAAATCGTCAGCCTTCAATGAAGTAGCATAAAAAAACAAAACATATAGATTTAGGCTGTAATTAAAATTTCATGACATCCAGTTGGGAACTGAAACAACTAAGACATTGTAGAGTTTTTTTTTTTTTAAAACCAAAACCTCACAGGTATCCTCTAAGTTTCCAAAGGAGATGGACTGCTTTTTAACCAGAGAATATAATTTTCAGTAGGAGCACTGGGACCAAGTCTGCAGCTTGCTGATAAGAAGGACAATGAGTGCAATGCAGCTAAAAAGTGGTTCCGGGAATGTGAACTGCTTACACTGAACACAATATAAAATCTCAGACTATGTCAGCACATCATAAGAAAATTATTTCAGAATGTATATACAGAAGAATTTAGGAAATAAGGTTGATGTAATAGGGGAACTAACAAAATTCAGAAATGTAGAATAAGGTTCAAGTATCTTAAAGTGATGCCTCTATTGTCCAAATATTGCCATTGGTATGAAATAACTTGAAGAAGTAGTATGACTGTGAAATTGGAAATGAAATAAAGTCTTTCCTTTTTATAAGGTAAATACATTCAGAAAGGAAGGTATATTTAACAACATGAGGAGTGAGTTCCTGGGAAAAGTTAGATGTTCAGATTAAACACAAGATGGTGTCATAAAAATCATTCTAAGTTTAAAATGCGATTACTCAGCCAGTATGGGATCTACATTTACTCATGGCTTCCTTTCGTGGAGTTTAAACTAACACTTAAGTAGGATGCAGTCTTGAAACATTTCAGTGTCCAACACAAGTAGTAGATAGATATGCTTCAACTAAGTCCCAGAAACTTACCCTGGATAACTATGCTGCTAAAGTATAGACAGTTCCAGAAATAAGAGTGAATTTCATGAAGAAAGATGTCTAGTTATTACTTACTATCAGGAGGAAAATCTCTTTTCCCATTCCTTCTCTGAACTTGTGTTCAAGTTTATGTACCCACATGAAATTAGACACTATTTTACATCTGAAACTGTTAAGAGCTAACTGGTGAACACAGATTTACAAATTTTACTTGTTATATTATGTCATCCAGAATTGTAGAGTAAGGACCTATAAAATTTTTCTTTCTTATAGAAGATGCTGGAAAATCTTGACAAAATCAACACTTTCAGGTTATCTGGGATTTAACTAACAAAAGGCTTATATTCTGGGGAACATTTTTTTTTTCAAGGAAGACTGAATCTCAGTTTAAAAAAAGTGATTTTTTCACCATTTTAATGTTCTTTATTTCCATACCCTCCTCCAGCAACATGGTATCCTTAAAAACAAGTTTCCTCTTAATAATGGTGAAAGCTAGAAATTTAGTTGATTTCTCTGGAACCTGTGGAAACTGAAAAGCAGTGGGATGACATAATCAAAGAACTGAAAGAAAACAGTAGTCAACAGAGAATTTTATGTCCAACAGAAAAGCCTTTTAAAAATGAAGGAAATATAAGAACATTCTTTATACAGGATCCAGGAAGATGCAGACATTCCCTGTTAAAACGAAAAGAACTCGTCATTACAGGAAAAACTCCAATCAGCCCTTCAGACAGAAATAAAGGGCACCATTCAGTGACTCATATCCACACCAAGTAACAAAGAGCAGTTGTAAAAAGGTTGCATGGGTCAAAATATTTTTCCTCTTTTCTGATTTAAAATACAACTGAACAAAACAGTAATTGTGAAACTGTCATGGTACGAATATTATATACAAGGATGTAATTTGTGAGGCAATAGCCTCACAAAGGAAGGTAGAGGAAACATAAACAGTTCTCTGTGTAGAAGTTTTGTAAATCACTGAAACATGTTTGGTATCAACCCAAACTGGACTGTTGGAAATTAAAATGCTAGGTGTAAACCCAAATGACCAGTTAAAAATTAACTAAAAATTATAAATTATAAGGGGAAACCAAGAATATTAAATTGGCATATGAGAAAAAAACATTTAGCACACAAGTGGCAGTAATAGAGAAAGAGGAGCCATAGGAATATAGAAAAATGGAAAACGAACAGAAAAATGGCAATTGTAAACAACACCTTATCAGTGAGTATGTTAAATGCAAATGGGCTAAGCACTGCATCAAAAGAGGTAAGCAGATGGATTAAAAAAAAAAAGACTCAGAAAACAAAAGAAGCTAAAGGCAAAGGAGAAAAGGAAAGATACACCCATCTGAATGCAGAGTTCCAAAGAATAGCAAGGAGAGATAAGAAATCCTAAGTGATCAGTGCAAAGAAATAGAGGATAACAATAGAATGGGAAAGACTAGAGATCTCTTTAAGAAAGAGATACCAAGGGAACATTTCATGCAAGGATGGGCACAGTAAAGGACAGAAATGGTATGGACCTAACAGAAGCAGAAGATATTAAAAAGAGGTGGCAAGAATACACAGAAGAACTGTACAGAAAAGATCTTAATGACCCAGATAACCACGATGGTGTGATCACTCACCTAGAGCCAGACATCCTGGAATGTGAAGTCAAGTGGGCCTTAGGAAGCATCACAACAAACAAAGCTAGTGGAGGTGATGGAATTCCAGTTGAGCTATTTCAAATCCTAAAAGATGATACTGTTAAAGTGCTGCACTCAATATGCCAGAAAATTTGGAAAATTTAGCAGTGGCCACAGGACTGGAAAAGGTCAGTCTTCATTCCAATCCCAAAGAAAGGCAATGCCAAAGAACGTTTAAACTACCGCACAATTGCACTCATTTCATATGCTAGCAAAGTAATGCTCAAAATTCTCCAAGGAAGGCTTCAACAGTACATGAACTGAGAACTTCCAGATATACATGCAGGATTAAGAAAAGGCAAAGGAACCAGAGATCAAATTGCCAACATCTGCTGAATCATAGAAAAAGCAAGAGAGTTCCAGAAAAACATCTGCTTCTGCTTCATTGACTAAAACCTTTGGCTGTGTAGGTCACAACAAACTGTGGGAAATTCTTAAAAGAGTTGGGAATACCAGACCACCTTACCTGCTTCCTGAGAAACATGTATGTAGATCAAGAAGCAACAGCTAGAACCGGACATGGAATAGCAGACTGTTTCCAAATTGGGAAAGGAGTACTTCAAATCTGTACACTGTCACCCTGCTTATGTAACTTATTTGCAGAGTACATCATGCAAAATGCTGGGCTCAATGAAGCACAAGCTGGAATCAAGATTACCAGGAGAAATATCAATAATCTCATATATGCAGATGATACCACCCTTATGGCAGAAAGCAAAGAAGAACTAAAGAGCATCGTGATGAAAGTGAAAGAAGAGACTGAAAAAGCTTGCTTAAAGCTCAACATTCAAAAAACTAAGATCATGGCATTTGCTCCAATCACGTCATGGCAAATAGAGGAGAAAACAAATGAAACAGTGAGAGACTTTGTTTTCTTAAGCTCCAGAGTCACTGCAGATGGTGACTGCAGACATGAAATTCAAAGATGCTTGCTCCTTGGAAGAACAACTATGACAAACATAGACAGCATATTAAAATCAGACACATTACTTTGCTGACAAAGATTCATCTAGTCCAAGCTATGGTTTTTCCAATTGTCATGTATGGATGGGAGAGCTGGACAATAAAGAAGGCTGAGCACTGAAGAATTGATGCTTTTGAACTGTGGTGCTGGAGAAGGCTTTTGAGAGTTCCTTGGACTGCAAGATCAATCCAGTCCATCCTAAAGGAAATCAGTCCAGAATATTCATTGGAATGACTGATGATGAAGCTGAACTTCCAATACTTTGGCCACCTGATGCGAAGAGCTAACTCATTAGAAAAGACCCTGATGCTGGAAAAGATTGAAGGCAGGAGGAGAAGGGGACGACAGAGGATGAGATGATTGGATGGCATCACTGACTCAGTGGACATGAATTTGAGCAAGCTCCAGGAGTTGATGATGGACAGGGAAGCCTGGTGTGCTGCAGTTCATTATATGTAACTTTGTGTGTGTTGGTTGTTCAATTGTGTCTCTTTGTAACCCCATGGACTGTAGCCTGCCAGGCTTCTCTCTGTCCTTTGGACAGCAAGCAGATCAAACCAGTCAATCCTAAAGGAAATCAACCCTGAATATTCACTGGAAGGACTGGTGCTGAAGTTCTAATACTTTGGCCACCTGATGTGAAGGGCCAACTCATTGGAAAAGACCCTGATGCTGGGAAAGATTGAAGGTAGGAGGAGAAGCAGGCAGCAGAGGATGGGATGGTTGGATGGCATCACTGACTCAATGAACATGAGTTTGAACAAATTTTAGGTAATAGGAAAGCCTGGCGTGGTGCAGTTCATGGGGTTGCAAAGAGTTGGACATGACTTAGTGATTGAACAACAACAAGGCTCCCCTGTCCATAGGATTCTCCAGGCAGGGATACTGGAGGGGGTTGCCATGGAGAAGACTGATGCTGCGAGGGATTGGGGGCGGGAGGAGACGGGGACGACAGAGAGTGAGATGGCTGGATGGCATCACCGATTCGATGGACATGAGTTTGAGTGAACTCCGGGAGTTGGTGATGGACAGGGAGGCCTGGCGTGCTGTGATTCATGGGGTCACGGAGAGTCGGACACGACTGAGTGACTGAACTGAACTGAACTGAACTGAGGGGATCTTCTCAACTCAGGGATCGAACCCAGTTCTCCAGCTTTGCAGGCAGATTCTTTTCCGTCTGAGCCACCAGGGAAACCCCTGTGTAAGTTTATTACATTTCAAATACATGTCTGCAACACCATTATTTTTTTTAAATAACGTATTGAGAACACTAAAACCAATTGAAGTGAACTATGAAACCAGTCAAAATTTGTATATATAATCTGCCTCATTGTAAAGATATAGCAATAACTACCAAAATGAGATTATATAGGTAACACTGCATTGAATAAACATTTATTAAGCATTTGCCACTTATAGTTCAGATTACTGAGACACTCCGTTAAGATGTATTTGTTTAACATCTCAATACCTAAGGTAGATAAAGAATGTACAAAATGCAAATCATGAATCCAGATAAGCAGTAAAAAATATGAGAAAAAAGGTTCAAAGCATGAGCATTAAGCAAAGCTCCAGAAATGCTGTGTAAAAAAAATCGATAATATAATTTAAATGAAGCATGGGCCCTGGTAGGGAAGCAGTGGACCATCAGTTTGAAAATGTATGTTGTATTTAGAAGAGTCTTGGCAATTTTCATGTGAAGAATACATATGCTATTTATTAAGCATCTTATGGCAGAAAGTGAAGAGGAACTAAAAAGCCTCTTGATGAAAGTGAAAGAGAAGAGTGAAAAAGTTGGCCAAAAGCTCAACATTCAGAAAACTAAGATCATGGCATCTGGTCCCATCACTTCATGGGAAATAGATGGGGAAACAGTGGAAACAGTGTCAGACTTTATTTTTTGGGGCTCCAAAATCACTGCAGATGTTGATTGCAGCCATGAAATTAAAAGACGCTAATTCCTTGGAAGGAAAGTTATGACAAACCTAGATAGCATATTAAAAAGCAGAGATATTACTTTGCCAGCAAAGTTCCGTCTAGTCAAGGCTATGGTTTTTCCAGTGGTCATGTATGGATGTGAGAGTTGGACTCTGAAGAATACTGATCGCGGAAGACTTGATGCTTTTGAACTGTGGTGTTGGAGAAGACTCTTGAGAGTCCCTTGGACTGCAAGGAGATCCAGCCAGTCCATTCTAAAGGAGATCAATCCTGGGTGTTCATTGGAAGGACTGATGCTGAAGCTGAAATTCCAATACTTTGGCCACCTCATGCAAAGAGTTGACTCATTAGAAAAGACTTTGTTGCTGGGAGGGATTGGGGGCAGGAAGAGAAGGGGACGACAGAGGATGAGATGGCTGGATGGCATCACCGACTTGATGGATATGAGTTTGAATGAACTCCAGGAGTTAGTGATGGACAGGGAGGCCTGGCGTTCTGTGATTCATGGGTCGCAAATAGTCAGACATGACTGAGCAACTGAACTGAACTGATGGCATATAAGAGTTTTTAAACAGCAGAGTAACATGAATAAGGTTGTGTTATATGTTATCTTCAATGGAGAAATACTTATGGGAACTGTGCATGCCAAAATCATATGCAGAGCAGTTGCAATTTTCCAAAGAAATACTAAGAAGCACCTGACTGATGTGATAGCAGTAGACATGGGACGGTGGAGGTGGCTGTTAACATGAGTCTTCGGGTGCGGATGGGGTGTGGATGGAACCACTGAGTTTCTCTTCCAAGGGGATGGATGTTGTGGAGGGAAAGAAGACAGAGATTCAGGGCCAACAGCCTTTCATTAGAATGAGTCCATTAAACCAAATGTTGACGTCAAGAGAAACAATATGATTTTTGGAAGTGTTTGGAATATGAGTTTTGAAATACGACTTGGGGATGTGGTAAAATTTCATACCTTAATATCAGAAATGTGAGACTGGAGACAAGCAGACATGTTGGAGATGGAGGTGGAAGCTAGCAGGGAAGTACCTGATGAGTCCATGAGTGAGGAGGAAGCTGGATGGGGCATGGGGTTGCCAGTAAAGGAGAGTGCAGCGGGGGCGGGTGGTAGGTTAGAAGAAGAATTTCAGCAGAAGAGGCGAAACGGGGATCCGAGACACAGAGGAGAACCAGCGCCCTGCAGTGTCAGAGAGGAAGCGCAAGTCCTCTGAGAAAGAGAGGTGACCACAGTGGCTGCCTCCAGTGTTAAGGAGGCGGAAGGCAGAGACGGGGTTGTGATAATCACCACCTGCTGGTTGAAGAGAAGGGTCTCCCTGGACATGTGTGGGTGTGACCTGGTTCATCATTCTCCCTTGCAAATGCTGGTGAAGCGGATGAGCCAAATGCAAACAGAATGTTTGAGAGTAAATCAATTCAAGAACAGAAAGAAAAATGTTATTTGAGGGAAAATCAGGATTGATGGATGTAGCCTTCATTTTTTTTTCCTTTGAAATAGAGTATCTTAAATTTAAAAAAATCTTAACAGAGAAGGCTAATATTCTCTTAAAAATATATTTTTTTAATATACTGGAAAGGCTCTTAGTGGAAGATGCTAGACAGTGAGGACATGGGTCTGCAGATCCATGTCAGAAAAAGAGAAAGCTGAGGCTCTGCATTAAAAAAATGAAGAACAATTCGAGGATGAAAATTTAGAAGAAGGAGAAAAAGAAGAGAGGTCAGGTGCATGGAAGCAGCCAAGTGGGAATTCTTCAGCGTGCAGAGGCTGCAGATGATTAGTTAGCATCACTGCTTGTGTTGCTTCGATGGCTCGTCCTCATGCCCCACCCTCCAGCCCGTGACATCATGCCCCACTGCCCTGCCTGCAGTCAAGGGCTCACCTGCCTTCAGATTAGTGAAACACAGCATTCCATGGGATTGAGAGACACAGGATGTGAGCTACTTAAGAAAATGCTTGGGTCTTTAGGAGATCTTATGAATATAAATTTCAAATCAACCTCTTGGATGACAGATGGCTGGAAATGGGGTTCTTTCCAGATGAGTTCACATTCACTCAGATGGAGTTCAAGAATAAAGAGACTCAGTTAATGCTGTGGATTTCCACTGCTTGTTCTTGATAGACACTAGTGAATGAAACTGAAAGTTAGTCTATGGGAAGTTAAGAATATCAGAATTCTGAGGAGGATGGAAAGATTGATAGCAAGAAAATTGAAGCAAATGATCTAAAGGGCAGTGGGACCTGCTGTGGTGGTGAGAGACCTGACACAGTTTTCTGTTCAGTTTTCTGCTCAAGGGAAACATTTATTTTTTGTCTGTTTAAGGCTGTGAATTAAAAGACAACCTATTGGTTTAAAATTCATAAGCTATTGATTACTTTCTACGTGTTACTAAGTTGTTTGCCGGTGTGAGTCCCAAATAATGAGCTCTATATAGAGAATATTATCAAAAGCCTCATTTTGCTGATAAATAGCAATGATCCTGCAGGTTAAGCCACTCATCCCATGTCACGACACCTCATAAGTGACAAGGATGGGACTTGCTTTCGTCCTGTGAGAGCCTTACTCTAAATGCGCTCCATTCTAAACCATGGAATCCAGTCTGTAAGTTCAAAAACTACATTAAAAAGTTAATTCACGTCTCACAATTGATACCTACTCCTCTTTACTGTAAATCGAATCAGTGGTTAATATATTTACAAGTCTGTGTGTCATAAAGAATTGCTATTTTGTACTTCATGCTATTCAATAAGATACTTTAGGAGATTAAAAGAATGAGGGTGGATGATACACAGTGACTTTTCATGGTTGCTATTTTATGCATTTCCTTTAACACATTCAGAATAAAATTTTAAGCTTTGTTTATGTATAGCCTGCCTCACAAACCAGCATGGAGTTTTATGATAATGAAACATTTTCTGTGAAGTAGTTTGTCTTTACTTCCTTGTGAACTTCAGAGTATTTAGATTCTTTAGATTTAAAAAAAATCATTAAAATACAAAGAATGAACCATATTTTCTACTGAAAGCCTATAAAAACCCCCTGAGGAGATCTTTAAAAATTTGACAGATTAAATTTATTTGAATTCTGTTTAGTATTCATCATATTCACTCTTAAGCGGCAGCATAGCATAGATTAGGTTTCAAATCCCAGCCCTGCATATTAACTGTGTGATCTTGGGCAAGTTCCTTAACTTTCTACACTTCAGCTTCTTCATCTTAAATGGGGATGATAATTATACTTATTTCTAAGGGTTTCTATGAGCATTAAATGAATTAATCAAAGCGAAACATTTGGAATAATGTCTGGTAATGAAAAGATAAATCGGTTGATCTAAACCTAACCAAAACTGACAGAAACATCAAAATTACCAGTAAAATATAGTCAGTAAATATATTTGTACTCTATATGTCAAAAAATAGGTAGAGACATGAAAAATATTTTTTAAACTCAAATAAAAAACAGATTGGTTGAGATTAATGGTAAATTGGGCATTTCAGTATAAAAGACTAGTTCTGCCATAGAAGATATGGCAGTACAAACTATCTAGAATGAAACAGATGGTGAAAATATAAATGAATGAAAATTCAAAAGAGCCTCAGTAAGAAGTGAAACTATTTGAGTTGCTTAATACAAGTGTCGTTGAAGTCTACAACAAAGAGAAGAGAAGAGAGGGCAGACAGAGTATTTGCAAATATAAAGATCAGTTATTTTATAAATTGGATTAATGCAAAAGAAGCACAAAAAAGTGTCAGAATCGAATTGATTAAAAATATGAAATAAGAAAACATAATAAGCTAAACTTGTCAAAATTAAAGACTGCCTTCAAAAAAACACTCTTTAAGAGAGTTATAAGGTGAGAAACAGACTTGCAAAAACCGTATCTTCTATAGAAACTGTACCCAGGGTATGTAACAGATGCTCATTTCAAAAGAGAAGAAAAGAAGGAATATGAAGGCAGTGGCTGCAGTCCATGGAGTCGCGAAGAGTCGGGCACAACTGAGCGACTTTACTTTCATTTTTCACTTTCACACATTGGAGAAGGAAATGGCAACCCACTCCAGTGTTCTTGCCTGGAGAATCCCAGGGATGGGGGAGCCTGGTTGGCTGCCGTCTATGGTGTCGCACAGAGTTGGACACGACTGAAGTGACTTAGCAGCAGCAGCAGCAGATAAGAGAAAGAAGATTGCACGGAACCCAACAGAATGTGCACAAAGTATCTAATCTGCAGACACTTCACTGAAGATGCTCAGCATTTGTCAGAATTAGGGAAACAAGACTGAATACCATCATGAGAATCTGCTGCATTCCCACCATCTTGAGTATGTTTTATTTTTTTTAAAAGAACAACAACAAAAGCAGAAATGTGACCTCATTACGTGCTGGAAGGGTGTGGAGCCATAGAAACTCTCATACTTTGAAAGTTTGAATGTAAAATGGTTCAACCACTTTGGAAACTGTTAGCTTCCTATAGGGATGAACATGACTCACTCTGAGACCCAACAATCCCACATCTTGAAATTTATCTGAAAGAAATGAAAGTATGTGTCCACACAGAGACCTGTCATTTAGTATGTAGAGCAGTTTTATTTATTGTACTTTAGGAACAGCCAGATAATCTTAATTTGAATTAACTTAAAAAAATTCATTTTGGAAGGTGACGTTTCAGAGAGTTGACAAATCCAAGAATTCTTCAAACATCCTCTATAATTTAGGTGTATTACAGGTTAATGGGAAGTAGTGACACCCAGTGGCCACTTAGAAACAGCATGTAGACATGAATGATTTTTACTTGGAACTGTGGTACAATTTCAAAGACAAAGCAGACTCTTTCTATTGTATATTTCATGGAATAATTTGTTTATTATTTGTCTGTTACAGTTTTCTATTAACTGAACAAATTGCATGCTCTTATTTTATCCTTTATGTTTCATATTGACATTTCAGCATAGCTTCCTACAAAATCTAGCATACTCAGCCATTCAAAATTCTATTTTGTTTGATTCTGTTCTGTACAACTTCTCCCATATAACTCTTTCTCTCCCCTCTGATCAAAATGAACTTCCTGAAACACTTTCTATTTGCCAGATGGTCAGGGCTGTTGACCTATGGAACACATGAGTTCTTTATCCAGCAAAGAGTTGATGAGCTGCTGTAGTCACATGACTTCATCTGCTTTCCCTGCTTCTAGCTCCAGGGCATTAAAAGCAAGTAGAAACTCGGAATTGAATACATCCCCTTTGAACATTTGTTTTCAACTGTAGCTTTTAATAGATTTAGTTAGTACCTACATATACATTTTGTTTCTCTTGTGCAATGAACATAGATGAAATTATTATCCACCATGCAGTTTCTTTCCAAAAAGAGAGAAAAACACTTTTCTATCTTTAACGTTCCCATGACAGTATTACTTTTGGAGACTTTTTTTTCTTCTCAGGTAGATAACAAGTTGGGAGAAGGAGGAGTTATTGTTACAGAATCCCATTGATTCTTCTATAAGAAAATGTCACAGACTTACTCCCTTATGTCACAGGTCTGCTACAAAATATTCTGGCCATTATATAACTAAAACCTTGGAAATATGAAGGTAACCTTCCGAAGGAGGTTTATCATTAGTCAATATGAGTTGTAAACTATTGGACCCTTTGTAAATACACTAGTTAAAATGCTAACATATTTTAACACTCAATAGAGACACTCATTTTTAAATAACTGGGTTCAATTAGATTAACTTTTGAAGTTGGGTTTTAACTGTGTAGGGTGAACTATATCTTTATAATTATCATCTTTAAGTAGACCTGGCAAGAATTATAAACAATTTCTAGCTATAAAATTTATGCTTTTAATGTTCTGATAAAGTGGTTCCTTGTGTTATTCATATGTTACTATGCAATGTGCATTTTGCATATAAGAAATTGAATAATAGAGGAAAGAAGAATTTAATCTGATTTTACTAAGATGTTATTCCTTTTGATCATTTGAATTATGTTGCTTTAATATGCCTTTTTGGCTTTCTAGATTCATTTTAAAGATGACCAAAATGCATATTAAACAGAGTAGGTCATTTTTATAGAGAGTCTTAGCAGGAAACTAACAGGCAGCACACCCCTTCTCTGACCTCAACTGGAACTCGGGGGGCAACTCCAGTTTTCAGACTGGTGTGCACATGTGCAAATGAACCCAAAGTCCTGCTAATTTTTCAAAGTTTGGTTTGGAGGTTACACATAGATGTTAGTGAGTAGATGAACTGGTAAAGTGAAATCCACAGATAATAAACATTAGCTAGAATGTATGTACATTTATGCATATATATATATGCAACAGTATATAAATATGTGCATCACAGTATTTCCTATGATTTTAATACTCTATAAGTATCTGAAATAAAAAAGTGAAATGCACATTCCCTGAAAATATTACCCCAATAGCATGTTGATAAGCACAGTTAAGTTACAGGGGAGCACTGACTGGCCAGAGTCTTAGTATCTGGGAGGCGGGACGGGAAAGTAGGATATTTGAGTTGTAGAGTTTGGTTTGAAGTGAAAATTTCAATGCAGGTCTTGATGGGACTGGGAGAGTTCCTTTATGTAATAGTTTAGGCTTAGTTACAAACACAGATGAGGGCTTAAGCGAGAATTTGTTGAAGCAAGTCTTGAACAGTTGCTTTATGTTTACTGTAAATTTAGTGTTCATTTACAAGGATTTTCAGAAAATTGCTAACATAAAGTCATTATGTCAGCTTTAAGATCATGTAATATATACATTCAGAGAAGGCAATGACAACCCACTCCAGTACTCTTGCCTGGAAAATCCCAAGGGCGGAGTAGCCTGGTAGGCTGCAGTTCATGGGGTCGTGACGAGTCGGATACGACTGAGCGACTTCACTTTCACTTTTCACTTTCATGCCTTGGAGAAGGAAATGGCAACCCACTCTAGTGTTCTTGCCTGGAGAATCCCAGGGATGGGGGAGCCTGGCGGGCTGCCGACTATGAGGTTGCACAGAGTCGGACACAACTGAAGCGACTTAGCAGCAGCAGCAGCAGCAATATATACATTAAACATCCTAAAATCATCACATTGGCGCGGACCCTGCATCCAGGTTATCAGGACCTGACTCTGCTCTGACCAGGTCAGTGGGTGCCCCAGATTCAACAGACTCAACAAAGCACAAACCCATAGGGCGCCTGTCTGGTCCCACTGAAGTCCTGACAGTCCTTTTAGGAATCAAGAAAGTCACTTGCTGACCATGCACACTTTTCCCTGCATAAGTCAGCTGACTTCTTGGTTTCAGTGAGCCTTTTTCTCTCTTCTCTGGCAAAACGCCTAGCCTTAGTTTGGAAAGAATCGAAGAAATACTCTTCAGACAGTTCCAGCGTGGGGAGCTGAGTCTTACATGACTCTGACTAATTACACAGAGCCTGCCAGGCAAGTGGCTGACCTCCACCCAGAACACAGGCACACAGACAAGCTTTCTGACCTGAGGCTGGAGGCACAGCAGGCTAGCGATGCTGTCCATGGCAGAGGAAATGAATTTGCCTGCCCGATTTGCTGTTCCACTGCAATATCCCGCTAGTTCTGCTCAGCCAGTTCTTTTGTAAGCTGTGGTTGGAGGAATTCACACAGATGAGTATGTCTAAAAAGGGGGAAAAAATGAGGACATGTTTTCACTTTTCCCCCCATTTGGTCAAAGAGGAGTTTCTTTGACTTTTCAAAGGGGCGGATGTGTGTGCTGTTCTCCAGTTCTCAACACCACAACCACTGCACTCTCTAGTATGAATTTAACAGAGCTGTGTCACCCTTGTATTTGCACACTTACAGTGTCCAGTAAAGCATGACAGGAGTTTAATTTGCAGAGCTGTTGCGTTTCCAGGTAATGGGAGCTCTTCTTTATGGTGCTATTTAAAAGATATCCATTTCATAAGAGCTGGTGGCTTGCCAGTGTCCTTGGGAAATTTTTCTCCCGCTCTCGTTTTTGGGCCAGTTCCTTAGTTGCATACCGCTGTTATTTTTACTGTGGAAATCTTTGACCTTTGCTCAAGGGTAAAAGGCAGCCTTGGGAAGGGAACCGGAGGAAATGAGCACGCCCGTGTGATGCGTTCCTCTCTTGCGACGCGGCAACCTCCACTGTGGGAGCCCCCACCCCTCTGCCCCTCACCCACAGAGGCCCTTTCCGCACACAGAGTGTGGGGCCTGTGGCTGGATCTCCTGACTTGGAAAACAGACTTGGAAAATAGAGTGGATCTCCTGGGTTGGAAAACAGGCCCAACCCAGGCAGGTGGGATGGCTGCTGACAGTAGCAGTTCCTGACAACACTGGTGTGCCTCCAGGGCACGCTTTCCTTTCAGAAATGGGGGGACTCTAGGAAGGAGGGCGGTGCTGCTGGTAGGGAGGGAACAGGCCCCTGGCATGCAGACTGGGTGGGCGCGTCATGGGGCAAGGCTGAGTAGGGTTTTGTGGTTAACCTGTCACTGTGCTTGGCTTGTTTGGACTAAAATCCCTTGTCTTCTTGTGTGATTGTGCTTTGCTTAAATGCCTGGGAGGTGGTAGTGGTGGTGGTGGTGGATTTCGTCCAGGTAGAGTCAATAAAGGTTGGGAGAGCTTGGCTGGAGGTGTAAATTACTCAAGCATTATATGATTTGTATTCCCTAACAAAACAGATATTTAGACTGTGACTAAAGAAAATTCCTCTGGGAATTAAAGATACCCCCTCCCCCCACCCAGTCCCACTATTAAAGGTGTATGGCTTTAGGTGAAGCAATTAACCTCAGTATTCTCAGCTGTAAAAGAACAGGCTTAGAAAAATGACTTCATCAATCCAACCCAGAGAGAAAAGGACAGCTCATTCTCAGTAATTAAAAAAATACACATTTTCACCTTTAAACTTATAATCCACTGTCCCAAATAAGCGACCTCCCCTTCCCCCAGACACAGTGGTATCCTCTATGAGGTAGAAGTATCACCCTGCCCTCCTTCTCCAGAGTCAGAGGCCTCAGAGAAATGCCCCGCTGCTGGACTCCAGGGCTTGGCCCGGCTGCAGAGCAGCTCTGGGCGTGCCCCGTGGGCCGCTGCTGCGGCTCCGAGAGGCCTGAAAGGCATGACTACCTGTTCCCCTGGGGCTGCCTGGCTCTGTTGGAAAGCCCCATGTTCCTGGCTGTGCTTCTGGCCACCAAGACCTAGTTAGGAATTAAGTGTTCGGTGTAGCTAATAACTTGATCCATGACCACTTCTCAGCCCCCGCAGCAAGGCTTGCTCCCTAACACCTCCTTCTGCTCTCTGTTTTCCCCCGTGTTTTATTCCCATCGGAACAGGAAGTAAAAATACAGGATAAAATTTAATAAACTGGTGTTTGCACTCTGGCATCTTCATTTATGTCACCAGTCATATTTCCTCTTTCACATGAGCAGCTAATCTCGTTTGTCCCAGACCTCCATGCCCATCAAGTTTATCACACCAAGTTTATCGTGTAATTTTCTGACCATTATCCTTCTTTCCTTCTTACTTGCATGGCACTGTGTTCAGATCTGTTTGGAATCATGGGTTCCGAGTCTGCCTTAGGACTGTTGGTTTATTAAGGTCATGTTGTTTAATTTATCTTTGCTCTTGATACTTTGCTCTTGACACGCCAGAAAGTAACGTGGGCAAAATTAGGCATATATCTCAGTTTTGTGTGTTTTTATTTTCATCTCTAACGTTGTTGTTCAGTTGCTCAGTTGTGTCCCACTCTTTGAGACCCCATGGACTGCAGCCCATATGGTTTCCCTGTTCTTCACCATCTCCTGGAGCTTGCTCAGACTCATGTCCATTGAGTTAGTGATGCCATCCAACCACTTAATGGCTGGATGTCTGTTGTCCCCTTCTCCTCCTGCCTTCAATCTTTCCCAGCAAAAGAGTCTTTTCTAATGAGTCAGCTCTTCGCATCAGGTGGCCAAAGTGTTGGAACTTCAACTTCAACATCAGTCCTTCCAATGAATATTCAAGGTTGATTTGCGTTAGGATTGACTGGTTTGATCTCCATAGCTTTGACTATATGGACCTTTGTCGACAAAGTAATGTCTCTGCTTTTTAATATGTTGTCTAGGTTTGTCATAGCTTTTCTTCCAAGGAGCAGTTCAGTTCAGTTCAGTTGCTCAGTCGTGTCCGACTCTTTGCGACCCCATGAATCACAGCATGCCAGGCCTCCCTGTCCATCACCAAATCCCGGAGTTCGCTCAAACTCATGTCCATCGAGTCAGTGATGCCATCCAGCCATCTCATTCTCTGTCGTCCCCTCATCCTCCTGCCCCCAATCCCTTCCAGCATCAGAGACTTTTCCAGTGAGTCAACTCGTCACATGAGGTGGCCAAAGTATTGCAGTTTCAGCTTTAGCATCAATCCTTCCAGTGAACACCCAGGACTGATCTCCTTTAGAATGGACTGGCTGGATCTCCTTGCAGTCCAAGGGACTCTCAAGAGTCTTCTCCAACACCACAGTTCAAAAGCATCAGTTCTTCGGTGATCAGCTTTCTTCACAGTCCAACTCTCACATCCATACATCACCACTGGAAAAACCATAGCCTTGACTAGATGGACCTTCATTGGCAAAGTAATGTCTCTGCTTTTTAATATGCTATCTAGGTTGGTCATAACTTTCCATCCAAGGAGTAAACGTCTTTTAATTTCATGGCTACAATCAGCATCCACAGTGATTTTGGAGCCCCCCAAAATAAAGTCTGACACTGTTTCCACTGTTTCCCCATCTATTTGCCATGAAGTGATGGGACCAGATGCCATGATCTTAGTTTTCTGAATGTTGAGCTTTAGGCCAACTTTTTCACTCTCCTCTTTCACTTTCATCAAGAGGCTTTTGAGTTCTTCTTCACTTTCTGTCATAAGGGTAGTGTCATCTGCATATCTGGGGTTATCGATGTTTCTCCTGGCAATCTTGATTCCAGCTTGTGCTTCTTCCAGCCCAGCGTTCCTCATGATGTACTCTGCATAGAAGTTAAATAAGCAGGGTGACAATATACAACCTTGATGTACTCCTTTTCCTATTTGGAACCAGTCTGTTGTTCCATGTCCAGTTCTAACTGTTGCTTCCTGACCTGCATACAGGTTTCTCAAGAGGCAGGTCAGGTGGTCTGGTATTCCCATCTCTTTCAGAATGTTCCACAGTTTATTGTGATCCACACAGTCAAAGGCTTTGGCATAGTCAATGAAGCAGAAATAGATGTTTTTCTGGAAATCTCTCACTTTTTCCATGATCCAGCGGATGTTGGCAATTTGATCTCTGGTTCCTCTGCCTTTTCTAAAACCAGCTTGAACATCTGGAAGTTCACGGTTCATGTATTGCTGAAGCCTGGCTTGGAGAATTTTGAACATTCAATATCATGGTAATCCAAGCCTATGCCCCAACCAGTAATGCTGAAGAAGCCGAAGTTGGACAGTTCTATGAAGACCTACAAGACCTTTTAGAACCAACACTCAAAAAAGATGTCCTTTTCATTATAGGGGACTGGGATGCAGAAGTAGGAAGTCAAGAAAGACCTGGAGCAACAGGCAAATTTGGCTTTGGAGCACGGAATGAAGCAGAGCAAAGGCTAATAGAGTTTTGCCAAGAGAATGCACTAGTCATAGCAAACACCCTCTTCCAACAACACAAGAGAAAACTCTACACATGGACATCACCAGATGGTCAACACTGAAATCAGACTGATTATATTCTTTGCAACCAAAGATGGAGAAGCTCTATACATTTAGCAAAAACAAGACCAGGAGCTGACTGTGGCTCAGATCATGAACTCCTTATTGCCAAATTCAGACTTAAGTTGAAGAAAGTAGGGAAAACCACTAGACCATTCAGATATGACCTAAATCAAATCCCTTATGATTATACAGTGGAAGTGAGAAATAGATTTAAGGGACTAGATCTGATAGATAGAGTGCCTGATGAACGATGGACGGAGGTTTGTGACATTGTACAGGAGACAGGGCCCAAGACCATCCCCATGGAAAAGAAATGCAAAAAAGCAAAATGGCTGTCTGAGGAGGCCTTACAAATAGCTGTGAAAAGAAGAGAAGCAAAAAGCAAAGGAGTAAAGGAAAGATATAAGCATCTGAATGCAGAGTTCCAAAGAATAGCGAGGAGATATAAGAAAGCCTTCCTTAGCAATCAATGCAAAGAAATAGAGGGAAACAACAGAATAGGAAAGACAGGAGATCTCTTCAAGAAAATTAGAGATTCCAAGGGAACATTTCATGCAAAGATAGACTCGATAAAGGACAGGAATGATGTGGACCTAACAGAAACAGAAGATATTAAGAAGAGGTGGCAAGAATACACAGAAGAACTGTACAAAAAAGATCTTCACGACCAAGATAATCACGATGGTGTGATCACTCACCTAGAGCCAGACATCTTGGAATGTGAAGTCAAGTGGGCCCTAGAAAGCATCACTATGAACAAAGCTAGTGGAGGTGATGGAATTCCAGTTGAAATATTTCAAATACTGAAAGATGATGCTGTGAAAGTGCTGCACTCAATATGCCAGCAAATTTGGAAAACTCAGCAGTGGCCACAGAACTGGAAAAGGTCAGTGTTCATTCCAATCCCAAAAAAGGCAATGCCAAAGAATGTTGAAACTACCACACAATTGCACTCATCCAAGGAGCAAACATCTCGTAATTTCATGTTTGCAGTCACCATTTGCAGTGATTTTGGAGCCCCAGAAAATAAAGTCTGCCACTGTTTCCATTGTTTCCCCATCTATTTGCCATGAAGTGATGAGTCTGGATGCCATGATCTTCATTTTTTTAATGTTGAGTTTTAAGCAGCTTTTTCATTCTCCTCTCTCACCTTCATCAAGAGGCTCGTTAGTTCCCCTTTGCTTTCTGCCATCAGTGTGGTGTCATCTGCATATCTGAGCTTATTGATGTGTCTCCAGACAATCTTGATTCCTGCTTGTGCTTCATTCAGCTTGGCATTTTGCATAAATGAATTCCAAAATTTTGGACCAGTAAGAACACAGAAATTAGAATATGGTTGAGTACACAAGTAACCAATATGAACTGAGCACAAAAATTCAAGTAGGCAACTAGAAAAATTATATTTGAGTCTATCCATCAGGCTTTAAATATCAAAATAAAGTCTCTCTGTAAGCCCAGGAGTTGGTGTACTTATCTCTAGATTTCACCTAATAATAGAGCAACCCAACAAAGTACAAATTATTTCTTGCTGCCATGATCTTCCAAAGAATTTAGAAATTAGACTCCATTTATTTTGGGTATAGAGAAAGTAATTATGGAAAATTAGCAAGGCAAGGCATGGTTTTTAATTTTTTGCATCTGTTTCCTTACAGTTTTTAATAAGCTGGGTTCTTATTGGTATTATTTACATACTTCTTTTATTTGTACTTAGAGGGGTCTTGACATCTGTATACAGAGGTATAACTGATACTTTAATCAAGATGCAGAATATTTCTGTCCCTCCAGGGAATCTTCTTAATGCTCTCTTGTAATTAACCTCTCTCTGCCCCCTGGGCCTTCATAACTACTAATCTGGTCACTGGTTTTGCAGTTCTTAGATGTTGTAAATGGGCTCAGACAGACTGTGTCTGGCCCCCTGCATCAGTCCTTGTTGTAATCCTTCATATAATTCTGTTCCTTTTCACTGTTGACTGTAGGCTACAATCTGATAATTTGCTCAGTAGTTCAGATGTTACATTTCCTCCCTCAGTATTTGACCGCTATGAGTAAAAACCTATGTGATCATTTGCAAACCATCTGTAGACAGTGTTTTTATTTCCCCTGGGTGGATATCTAGGAGTAGTTAATTTAATAAGAAGCAGCCAAGCTGTTTTTGAGGGTGGTAAGGCATTTGTATGACTTACAGGAAAGGATAGAGTTCTGGTGGCTCCACATCTATACCAGCATTTGGTGTTCTTAGTGTCTGCGTTGTTTTGTTCACTTTTTGTTGTTGTTCTTAGCTCTTCTAGCGGGTGTGAAGTAGTATTTCGTTTGTGGTTTTAGTTGGAATTTCCCAGTTGGGTAAAGGTGTGGAGCATCTTTTTGTGTGCTTCTTTAGCTATTTTGGTTTTTCTTTGGTGACACATCTTTTCAAATAATATATCCCCCTCCCTTATTTATTTGATTTTGGGATTTTCTTTTTTATTGAATTCTGATCATTCAGTTAGTATTTTTGAATTGATATTTTATTTGATGTTGGTTTTAAAATAATTTCTCCCAGAGCATATTTGTCTATTTTCTTAACAGGGTCTTTCAAAGGCAGACACTGTAATTTTAAGTCTCATTTTTTCTTTTATGATATTTTATAATGTGTTTTTTGTGTACTCTTTAAAAAATGTGTATGTAATTCAAGATTGCAAAGAAATTCTCCTCTGTTTTGACACAGATTTTTAAACTTTTAGGTATTTATGGCCCATAAGATGATCTAGTTCAAATTAGTTTTGTATAAGCTGTGAGGAAAGGGTTGTTGTTGTTTGTTGTTCAGTCACTAAGTCATGTGTGACTCTTTGAGACCCCATAGACTACAACACACCAGGACAGGGAAGCCTCTACAATCTCAAGAGTTTGCTCAAATTCATGTCCATTGAATTGGTGATGCCATCCAACCATCTCATACTCTGCCCCCCTTCTCCTGCCCTCAATCTTTCCCAACATGAAGATCTTTTCTGGTGAGTCAGCTCTTTGTATCAGGTGGCCAAACTGTTGGAGCTTCAGAGAAAAGGGTGTTTTCTAATTTGATTATTTTATTTTTTATACCAACATCACTTATTGCAAAGACTGTCCTTTCATGAATTGCGTTGGTAACATTGACAAAAATGAACTGAATAAGAGTTTGCATATTTCTGTAATTTTGATTCTATTCCATTCATGTCCGTCCAACACCAATACTCTATCTTGGTTCAGTTCAGTTCAGTTCAGTTCAGTTCAGTTCAGTCGCTCAGTCGTGTCCGACTCTCGGCGACCCCATGAATCACAGCACGCCAGGCCTCCCTGTCCATCACCAACTCCCGGAGTACACTCAAACTCATGTCCACAGAGTCGGTGATGCCATCCAGCCATCTCATTCTCCGTCGTCCCCTTCTCCTCCCGCCCCCAACCTTTCCCAGCATCAGAGTCTTTTCCAGTGAGTCAACTCGTCGCATGAGGTGGCCAAAGTATTGCAGTTTCAGCTTTAGCATCAGTCCCTCCAGTGAACATCCAGGATTGATCTCCTTTAGAATGGACTGGTTGGATCTCCTTGCAGTATAAGTCTTCTCCAACACCACAGTTCAAAAGCATCGATTCTTCGGCGATCAGCCTTCTTCACAGTCCAACTCTCACATCCATACATGACCACGGGAAAAACCATAGCCTTGACTAGACGGACCTTGGTTGGCAAAGTAATGTCTCTGCTTTTTAATATACTATCCAGGTTGGTCATAACTTTCCTTCCAAGGAGCAAGCATCTTTTAATTTCATGGCTGCAATCAGCATCTGCAGTGATTTTGGAGCCCAAAAAAACAAAGTCTGACGCTGTTTCCACTGTTTCCCCATCTATTTCCCATGAAGTGATGGGACCAGATGCCATGATCTTTGTTTTCTGAATGTTGAGCTTCAAGCCAACCTTTTCACTCTCCTCTTTCACTTTCATCAAGAGGCTTTTGAGTTCCTCTTCACTTTCTGCCATAAGGGTAGTGTCATCTGCATATCTGAGGTTATTGATATTTCTCCCAGCAATCTTGATTCCAGCTTGTGCTTCTTCCAGCCCAGCGTTCCTCATGATGTACTCTGCATATAAGTTAAATAAGCAAGGTGACAATATACAACCTTGACGTACACCTTTTCCTATTTGGAACCAGTCTGTTGTTCCATGTCCAGTTCTAACTGTTGCTTCCTGACCTGCATACAGGTTTCTCAAGAGGCAGGTCAGGTGGTCTGGTATTCCCATCTCTTTCAGAATGTTCCACAGTTTATTGTGATCCACACAGTCAAAGGCTTTGGCATAGTCAATGAAGCAGAAATAGATGTTTTTCTGAAACTCTCTTGCTTTCTCCATGATCCAGCGGATGTTGGCAGTTTGATCTCTGGTGCCTCTGCCTTTTCTAAAACCTGCTTGAACATCTGGGAGTTCACGGTTTACATATTGCTGAAGCCTGGCTTGGAGAATTTTGAGCATGACTTTACTAGCGTGTGAGATGAGGGCAATTGTCCGGTAGTTTGAGCCTTCTTTGGCATTGCCTTTCTTTGGGATTGGTTAGTGTAGTGTTATTGTTATAGTACAGTCTTAAAATAGGCTATGCTGGCTCTTTCAGGATGTTTATTTTTCCATGTAAGTTTTATCATTTGTTTTTCATTTGCTCAAAATTTCTGCTGAATGTTTGACTAGGAGATGGGAAGTGTAGACTAACTTGAGGATAACAGACATATTAAAACAGAGTCTTCAGGTCCATAAACAAAATGTATCTCTTAATTTATTTGTCTTATCTAATTTATCTCATTAATAATTTTCATCATATGAAACTCATATATTTACTTAGATTTATCCCTATGCATTTCATGTTTTTGATTATATTGTGTCATTATTTCTTATGTTCAGTATCAAAACATTTATGCTTGTGAAGATAGAACAGTGGGGCTTTTTTCTCTTTGATTCTGCAACTTGCTAAATTCAGTTATTGTTATAGTTTTAGGAGATATTTTGAATATTCCTTGGGATTTTCTGTATTAACAAAAATAAGTTATTTCTGAAAAGATCTATTTTATAATTTAAACAGTCTTAATCTATTTTCTCCTTATCTCCTGGGTGGAAAATCTGGTACAATTTTGAATAGAAGTGATGAGAGTGGAAGACAGTAAGATTCCCAGTTTTTGGGGAAAGCTTTCAGTTGTTCAGTGTAAATTATGATATTTACTATTGATTTTGTGTGGATACGTTTATGAAATTGGATGACTTTCCTAAGATTTTTATATGAATGGATGCTGATTTTATTAAGAGCCTTTTCAGCCTTTCTTGAGGTGATTTTATTTTCTTCTATACAAGAATTAATTTGTATTGAATTTGCTAATAGAATGAAAAATATCAATGTTGAAAAAAGGTCACCTTTATGGAATAAACCCCTAATTGGTCATGGTATAATATTTAGTATATATATATGGCTGGATTTGATTTGATAATATTTTGTTAAGGACATTTACATATAATGATTATAAGTGAAATTACCTGAAGTTTTCTTTTTTTGTAGAATGTCTGGTTTTGATATAAGGGTAATTCTGGTCTCATAAATTAGTTGAGAGATACTCTGTTCTCTTCTATTTTCTGGAAGAATTTGAATAAAATTGGTATTATTTGCCTGTAAAGTAGTAGGTAGAATCAGCAGCTAAGCTACCTGGGACTGGAGTTTGCTTTGAAAGAAGGTTTAAATAAAACTTCATTTATTCACTGAATAAAGGGTGTTTTGGGTTATTTATTTCTTCTTGAACAAGCTGAGAAGATTATGTCTGTAGAGTAATTTGTTCATTTTTCCACGGTACTGTCATTCTATGTATGTAGGGAATGTACTCGTGGCTTATCTTTAGGCTGATGCTGGTAGTTTGTAGTTCCCATCTTTTTTCTTTACTAGACTCATTCACTGTTGGTTTTGTTTTCTGTGTTGTTTTTCTGTCTCACTGAATTTTGCCATTTTTGACTTTCCTTATCTAGTGTGACAATGTGGAAGCTTAGACTACTGTTTCAAGGCTTTTTTTTTTCTCTATAATCGTGATGGTTAATTTTATATGTCAATTTGACTGTATCCCAGGGTAACTAGATATTTGGATAAACGTTGTTTCTGGATGTGTCTGTGAGGGTGTTTCCAGATGAAATTAGTGTTTGATCTGTGGATCATAAAGCACCTTGCCTCCCTGGTGTGGATTCAGTTCAGTTCAGTTGCTCAGTTATGTCTGACTCTTTGCGACCCCATGAACTGCAGCACACCAGGCTTCCCTGTCCATCACCAACTCCCAGAGCTTACTCAAACTTATGTCCAATGAGTCAGTGATGCCATCCAACCATCTCCTCTTCTGCCATCCCCTTCCCCTCCTGCCTTCAATCTTTCCCAGCATCAGGGTCTTTTCCAATGAGTCATTTCTTCGCATCAGGTGGCCAAGGTTTTGGAGTTTCAACTTCAGCATCAGTCCTTCCAATGAATATTCAGGACTGATTTCCTTTAGGATGGACTGGTTTGATTTCCTTGCAGTCCAAGGGATTCTCAAGAGTCTTCTCCAACACCACAGTTCAAAAGCATCAATTCTTCAGAGCTCAGCTTTCTTTATGGTCCAACTCTCACGTCCATACGTGACCACTTGAAAAACTGTAACTTTGACTATATGGACCTTTGTCAGCAAAGCAGTATCTCTGCTCTTTAATACACTGTCTAGGTTTGTCATAGCTTTTCTTCCAAGGAGCAAGTGTCTTTTAATTTCATGGCTGCAGTCAGCGTCTGCAGCGATTTCTGAGCCCCTAGTGTGGGGAGCACCCTCTAATCCAGGAAATGTCTAAATACAACAGAAAGACAGGAAAAGGAAGAGAACTCAGCCTTTCCTGCCTGATTTCTTGAGCGAGGACATTGAATTTCCCATATACAATTTGCCCCTGGTTCTCAGGCCTACCCTCTGGACTGAATCCCACCTCTGGCTTCATGGGGCTCCAGCTTGCAGAGAGCAGATTGTAGGAGTTCTCAGCCTCCATAATAGTGGGACTCAACTCGTTTTTATTAAATCTCTTCATATATATCCCTACTGGTTCTATTTAACCAGAGAACTTTGACTAATGCAAGCATTGAATGCTGTAAATTTCCCTCCAAGCACTGCTTTGGCTATGTCTTAAAAATGTTGATTCGCTCTGTTTTCCTTTTTATTCATTTTTATTCACTTAGAAATATTTCCTAATGTACCATGTGCTGTTTAATTTACAGTGATATCCTAGATATTTTTCTGTAACTGGATCCTAATTTCATGCCTTCTGGACAAAGACTGTATATTATATGATTGCCTTTTTCCCCCTATCCTGGTAAAAGTTCAATGTGCATGTGAGAAAATTATGTACTATGTTCCTCTTCAGTGAGTGGTTCTAAAAATGTCAGTTAGATGAAGTTGGTTAATAGGATTATTCGGACTGATTTTCTGTCTTCTTCTTTTATTAATTACTGAGAGAGGTCTGTTGAATTATCCAACTTTAATTATAGATTTGTCTTTTTCTACTTTCAGTTCTATTGTTTTTTGCTTTGATTATTAAATGCTATGTTGTTTCATGCTTGTGCCTTTAGGATTGCTATGTTTCTTTATGTAGTTTTCTCTGTACCTCTGATAATTCCTTATTTGGAACTCTGTTTTGTCTCATATGAATGTAGCTACTCTAGCTGTCCTTTGATTAGTATTTCCATGCAATATTTTCCATACATTTATTTATAGCATATCTACATGTTTAATGCAGTGTGAGTGGCAAAGAGATAGCACATAATTGGATATTAAATTGTTACTCAAACAACGACCTTTGCCTTTTGATTAATTCTAATCGTCAAAGTGTATCAATGTAATTATTGATATGTTTGGATATAAATCTGCCACTGCTTGTTGCTTTCAGCTCTTCTCATCTCTCTCCTTGTTTTGACCCTGTTTTCTTCTTTTCCACTGCCTCTTGTAGATATATACTTTCTCATGATTTTATTTTGTCTCCACTTTGGAGTTAAGGGCTGAGGAGTGATGATGGACAGAAGACACGAGACCTCAGGAGACAGAGGCTGGTGTTGGAAGTTGCCATTAGTCCCGTCCTGCAGAAATCCTGATAGAGACAGTGGGTTTTCCCTAAGTTAGATAAGCTCTGATGCCAGTCACATCCCATCCGTGGACACGGAGACCCCACCTGATATCTGCTGACAAGTGACATTTAACAAATTCTCTTTATATTATTGGGGGGAAAAGTCCTAACTAAGATGTTGGAACTAGCTCAAGTTGCAAAAACTGTATGAAGCTTCCTCAGATTACATTGTGAACATTGAGTTTTCCCTGTTCTCATCTTCACATCCAGCCTGCCCATTCTGGCACTTGCACTACCTGTGCTGTGTCAGTGAGCTGTCACAGAGGCAGTCTGACACCGTTAACCACTAGTATTGCAGGCACACAGTATGTCCATGGCCAAGTACCATTTCAATTTAGTGATCTTTAATAGAAGCAAGATCCATGAAGAGATGCGAGATATATTAGCAAAAAAATTATAGTTGATCTTTTCTTCAGACTTTAAACCATCATGCAATAGGATCTGACGTATTTATTTAAAGGAAAATAATTGTATGCACTTTACTAGGCACAGACTCTGTGCTACCCATAGAAAAGAATTAAATTGAGTACATAACTTCGAGAAATACTTATCTTTTTGTCTTTCTCCTCTGTCTATAGACAGACAGGCAGACAGGTAGATGATAGATGGATAGATACCTATCCATTAAAATGACTAGATGACTCCAGACTTACTGTGGAAGTTTAGTAGTTTAACTACTAATTCTGTAAGTATATTAGTGCTCCTTTAATGCAATCTGCTCTTGAAACTGAAACAGTATGTGCATATCTGTTAATTTTTTCTTACTTTTATTTATTTGGCTGTGCAGATCTTCATTGCTGCATGCAGAATCTAGCTCCCTAACCAGAGATTGAACCCAGGCCTGAACATTGGGAGTGCAGAGTCCTAACCGCTGGACCCACAGGTACACTCTTGTAAGTGCAGATGTTGACTAGAAGAGTTAATGCGTACATGCGTTTATGAGAGTATCCAGAAAATGTGTGCAGAGTATGCAGATGAGCCATTATGCTTTCCTGCACACAGACTAATACTAAATGATTGAACAGATAGAAAGTACTCCATTTAATGCAGTAGATGCTTTCTGGTTACTGATGTCATGCTGAAAGTCAATCAAATATTATACTAATCTATATGTAGAAAAACCTAATTTATGTTGTTACATTTTACCATCAAGAAAGAGTGAAAAAGTGAGCATTAGGCAGATAAAAGAGGAAACTATTGAAAAAGTGGTCCCTAACGCATTTTTTTCCTAGCATTAACACATGGGAAAAAATGGAAACTGGAAATAAAGTCCCCCATTTCTGGCAGTAGGCTGAAGACCATATCAGAAATACTCAAAAATGTCATGGATGATATACAAGTGAGGAAACCTAATCTAACTGAATTCCACATGGTTTTTCTTATTAATATATCATGGCAATGAAGTATGTGATTATATGACTATAATACTTCAGCCAAGATGAGAGTTTTAATAAGGTTTTAATACTTGCTTCAATTATTCATAAATGTCAGTGGTAAATGTCTCTTTTCTCTATGGAGCTCAGTGTTTTTAATATCAAAACCACAATATTTTAAAGGTATTTCTCAAAAGGATTAAAATGAAAATAACACATAAATATAATTTGAGAACTAGAATAAAGACTTAATTTCATAACATTAAATTAAAATTTAGAAACCTGTTTGGAACAAAGATACTAAACCTTTTACTGCCAGGGCTAAAGAAACACAGCATACATGAAGCAGTGCAGAGCATTCTCTTATGGTGTGAAGAAGTATTTATTCATGGCGATAAAACTGATGGTTGTCAGTGAACTCATTCTTTATAATCTAGAGTCTATAGAATTTTGACACATACATACTTCTCTCATCAAGTGATAGACCAAGGAGACTATACTCAGATCCAATATTGAAAAATTGTTTAAAATATGATCATCACACTTTATCTAAGGAAACTATTAGAGGCTCTCTACCAATAATCATAGACCAGATATTTTCAAACACATAGAGCAGAGGCTGTTCCCAGATCCTAGGGATCGATCAGTTCTGTTTCTCTTGCGGAGTTTCCCACAGGACACATACAGAGTAATTTCTCATGCTGGACCTGGTGAGAAACTGGCAGCCTTTACTGATTACCTAGCTGCCTTTCAAATGCGGCGTATATTGTTAGCAGAGGTTCTCATTGCTGTTCAGTCTCTCAGTCGTGTCAGACTCTTTGTGACCTATGGACTGTAGCATGCCAAGCTTCCCAGTCCTTTCCTATCTCCCAGGGTTTGCTGAAACTCATGTCCATTGAGTCCAGGATGCCATCCAATCATCTCGTTAACATGAAGTTCAACAAAATGTCATTCACATTGAAGCATATTTTGGCATGCTTAACTTAAAGTTAGGTTTTCCTTTAACTTTACCAGCTAGCAAGTCCGTAAATGTTTTCAAGTTTGTCTCCCAAGTTATAACTCTTGTTGACAAGAATTTGTAAACAAACCTTTCTAAGCCTTCTAAAAAAAAAGTGCTAATTATTGCTTATCAGGTCAGTTTGAGGGTCCTCAATTGTAGTGTGAACAGGATTTCCTGTAGGGTGTTCAGATAACCACACTGCTCAGGTTTCCATATGGAGTCAGTCTGGCTGCTGCATCCGTGAACACAGTTTCACTTGGATGTGGCCTTGCCCTCTGCGGTGCAGCCACACATTTAGGGAATGTGGCCCTAAAATACTAGGAATCTGACCCCTAAGTGCAGGTTTGCTGGTCCTGAGTCTAGCCTGTGATGGAGAGTAAAAGAGTCTGCACTGTCCCAGGCAGAACGTGAAGGAGCCCGTGGCCTCTGCTAAGTGGAGGGAAAGTGTCTGACGGTTCTCTGGGAGTTGGGTAATGCCAGCCATTGCCAGGAGCGGTGCTGACTGGCTTCGGTAGAGTCATCACATGTGGGGCCGACTCTGCAGCGGAAACCATGCCCGGCCCGAGCTGTGACGGCCTTCGCATCGGCCTTGCTGCCCACACGTGTGCTGCCTCTGGAGGGTGCAGTGCCTCCTGGGCCTGCTGTCCCCTTTGGTTCACCTTCCCTTCCTTCCAGCTGTCATCACTCTGGGGCCCCGGGGCCACTGGGTGGGCGCTTCTACCTGCCGGGTACACCTGTTCTAACTACCAGCCCAAAATTGTGACCCTTCCACACAGAAGGTCTTCATCGTTGCTTGGACTTGGACCAGACTCTCAGGTGTCTTACGATCACTCTTTTCCTGTGTTTGACTTTGGAAACCTAGAGCAACGTCATGAACACTTTCTCCAAGTTTTCCTGGAACAAACATATCCAGTTACGAGGGAAATTGTACACCTGGGGAAAAATGCTTGGGCCTCTTAGGGATGTTAAATATTTGAAACAGGTTGATTGATTCCTGGCCATGCAAAGTGAAATTTGAGGATAGCAGTGGCAGAGACAAATGAAGGTTGGCCTCCCGTCTGTGGACCTCGGCAGTCCCAGCAGGCGTAAAGGCGCATTTTGTCCTGATCCGACACGGGCGTGTGTCCTTGTGACACGGTGACAAGCTGGGGATGACCTGTGCCATCTCCCAGCAGGAAGGGGCTCTGAGACGCATGTGGCCAAGAACATAACCAGAGGGACCCACTATCCCTTCTTCTAGTCTGTGTCCTTTCCCCGGACAACTCCTGTTGCCCACGCTGCCTCAGTCAGGGTTCAGTTAGGAAAACAGAGAACACACGAGGAATTTCAAGCAGAAAGACTGAACACAAGGGTTGGTTTTCAGAGATGTTTGAAGGCTTGAAAACCTGAAAAAGAATGTCGCTAAGGTAACCCAAAGTAGTTAAATTCAGGAAGATGCTTCTCTGTGGTTTGGGGAAGAGTTGGGACCAAGGAGGCCTCAGACAGGAAAGCCTTCTTCAGATGCAGGCACCGCCTCCCGCGGGGGATGGAGCCAGGTCTTCCCACAGCTTCAGGAGCTCTGAGGAGGGATGGGAGCCCACGGCTCCATGTGCCCCTGCTGAGTCCTGAGCCTCTGTACTGAGTTCAGTTCACTGTTGCTACTCTTGAAGCCATTGGCTTCTGCCGGGGTGATGCTGGCAAAACCCTGATGTGGGGAAGAGCGGCCCTTCCCCCCTCTCTCTGCCCGGGGACGCCGCCAGGATTGTGATGTGCAGAGTTCATGCTTTAGCAGCTCAGTGGAGGGCGGCCCTGCAGCTCATGGGGACAGGTGTATATCCATCAGTAGGCAACCAGAGTTGTGCTTTGAATGTCAGTCTGTGTATTGTGTGGAGGATGGTGGAAAGAAGATCAGTCATAGAGTTATTGCAATGGTGAATCCAACAACTAGAGAAAAGTTAGTGGGGAAATGTGCAAACTTGGGAATGTTTTTCATAAAATCATATGAGAAGTAATATTTTGGCAGGCAGAGCTCTTAAACAGGCTAAGTGCAGGATAACAGATTGCATACATATTGCCTCTTGCAACCTATTAATGAAAGATGGTGATACTGAAGAATTGTCTGTGTCATTTTTACAATGAAGGAAATCTGAATCATCTCCCCACGGTGAAGCCAGCACATTACTGTTTGCTAACTAGGCCGGGTGATGGATTTCTCTGCATTAGGAATTCCTCAGCGGGCCAGTGGGGAAAAGCACTGCTCATGGAGGATGAGCATGCAGTCCTGAGCTCACTCAGAGCTGGACTGTGTCCAGCATTCCTTTCAGGCCTGTCCACACATGTAGCCTCAGAGGAGTGGGCACCACTGACATGTTTCCACAAGGAATGGAAAGAATTTATCACAGAGAATATTCAGAACCTAAGAATTTGACTCAATAAGAGTAACTGAAGTGCTTTTGAGCCCTTATTGTGTAGAATGCTTCACGCTAAGTGCTTTATGTGCACTGTTTTATTTAATCTCCCTCTTACACTCTAGCTGCTATGATGAGGCATAATCCAGACATCAGAGTGAAGCTCAGTTTCAGTAACTTGTCCATAATCAGACACACTTTAAGCTTCAGAACCAGAACTTGAACCTGGATTGATGCCAATGTCATAGATCTAAGCACCACAACAAGATCTTCTGCAGATTGTTGCAAAAATCTACTCATACCTACCTATACTCACACCCTTGAGAACCCCATCCCACACTGACTCTGTGACTTGCATTGGCCTTTAGGACGATAATGCATGTAACAAAAGTAAAGACTAAAACAGTCCTGCCCAGTGGGACCTGCCTCTTTACTTTGGAAGTACACAATAAGCCTTAAATAAAAGGTGCATCATTTGCATACCTAAGAATTTATGCTAAGGAAAGAAACTGGGATTTCCAAGGTTATAATTATAAAGGGTTCATCCTTGTGTTTTTCCGTTAGGGAAGAATCAGGAAACGAAACAAAGGCCAAACAGAAAGGAACTGGTTAAACAAAACTTGCCAAATCTGCGCAACAAAATACTGTTTAATCATTAAAGTTTTTGTTGTATACAGTATTTAATAAAATATAAAGTTATTTGCAACATTGAATAAAACATAGGTTTAAAAATAAAACAGTTTGTGCCCAGATATCAGATGTGTATTATTTCCTGAAATTACCTTTGGAAGAGTTGTTTACCAGTTCCACTTAAAAACTTCTCACGTGTTTGTTGCTCTGTGAATCACATCAGTATTTTGAAGCACCTATGGGTAAGACATGTTATAATGAACATTGAAAATTTAAATGCTTCTGGAAGTTAGGGGAGAGAAACACATGTGCACAAAATGCACACACACACACACACACACACAGAGTAACATAGATTTGGTAGATATTTCTTTTTTTTTTTTTCAATTTTCTTTTTTAAAAATTTTTTATTGGAGGCTAGCTGGGAGAAATATCAATAACCTCAGATATGCAGATGACACTACCCTTATGGCAGAAAGTGAAGAGGAACTAAAAAACCTCTTGATGAAAGTGAAAGAGGAGAGTGAAAAGGTTGTCTTGAAGCTCAACATTCAGGAAACAAAGATCATGGCATCTGGTCCCATCACTTCATGGGAAATAGATGGAAAAACAATGGAAACAGTGTCAGACTTTATTTTTTGGGGCTCCAAAATCACTGCAGATGTTGATTGCAGCCATGAAATTAAAAGATGCTTGCTCCTTGGAAGGAAAGTTATGACCAACCTTGATAATATATTAAAAAGCAGAGACATTACTTTGCCAACCAAGGTCCGTCTAGTCAAGGCAATGGTTTTTCCTGTGGTCATGTATGGATGTGAGAGTTGGACTGTGAAGAAAGCTGATCGCCGAAGAATTGATGCTTTTGAACTGTGGTGCTGGAGAAGACTCTTGAGAGTCCCTTATACTGCAAGGAGATCCAACCAGTCCATTCTAAAGGAGATCAATCCTGGGTGTTCATTGGAAGGACTGATGCTAAAGCTGAAACTGCGATACTTTGGCCACCTAATGCGAAGAGTTGACTCACTGGAAAAGAATCTGATGCTGGGAAAGGTTGGGGGCGGGAGGAGAAGGGGACGACAGAGAATGAGATGGCTGGATGGCATCACCGACTCTGTGGACATGAGTTTGAGTGTACTCCGGGAGTTGGTGATGGACAGGGAGGCCTGGCGTGCTGTGATTCATGGGGTCGCGGAGAGTCGGACACGACTGAGCGACTGAACTGAACTGAACTGAATTACTTTACAATATTATATTGGTTGGTTTTGCCATACATTGACATGAATCCACCCAGGGTGTACATGTGTTCCCCTTCTTGAACCCCGCTCCCACCTCCCTCCTCGCCTTATCCTCCCTCTGTGTCATCCCTGTGCACCAGCCCTGAGCATCCTGTATCATGCTTCGAACCTGGACTGATGATTCGTTTCACATATGATAATATACATGTTTCAATGCCATTCTCCCAAATCATCCTACTCTCACCCTCTCCCACAGAGTCCCAAAGACTATTCTGTACACCTGTGTCTCTTTTGCTATCATATGATCCATCAATTGCACTCCTGGGCATACACACCGAGGAAACCAGAATTGAAAGAGACACATGTATTCCAATGTTCATTGCAGCACTGTTTATAATAACCAGGACATGGAAGCAACCTAGATGTCTGTCTGCAGATGAATGGATAAGATTTGGTAGATATTTCTGCTTGTATGTTGTTGTTCAGTTGCTCAGTCATGTCCAACTCTTTGCTACCTCATGGACTGCAGCATTCCAGGCTTCCCTGTTCTTCACCATCTCTTGGAGTTTGCTCAAATTCATGTCCATTGAGTCGGTGTTGCAATCCAACCATCTCATCCTCTGTCGCCCCTTCTCCTCCTGCCTTCAGTCTTTCACAATATCAGGGTATTTTCCAATGAAGTCGGCTCTTTGCATCAGGCGGCCAAAGTATTGGAGCTTCAGCTTCAGCATCAGTCCTTCCAATGAGTATTCAGTGTTGATTTCCTTTGGGATTGACTGGTTTGATCTTGCAGTCCAAGGGACTCTCAAGAGTTTTCTCCAACACCACAGTTCTAAAGCATCAATTCTTTAGCCTTCTAAAGCCTTCTTTATGGACTGACTCTCACATCCCTACATGACTACTGGAAAAACCATAGCTTTGACTATATGGTTGTAAGACTGCAGGTTAAATAGAACTTAATGCCACTGTACACTGGACTTCTAAAGATCTCCTGAAGGAAGGTGGATGACTGCAGCATGGAGGTCTGGAAACCACGCACATCTGCAGTGGTGTGAGAGGAAGCAGGTGCTAACGTTACGTGAATAGAACCTTCTGAGTTGAGATACATTTTCCAGTGACAGTATCTTATGCATTCAAAGAGTGCTAGAGTTTTAAGATTTTAGATGGATGCAAAGGTGATGTATGCTAGAAGACAGTGTTAGGTAATTCAGAAACTAGTTGTCAAAGTGATGAATGCATAAATGTCAAAAATACATGTGGAGATTTTGAATAAAATGGTTTCGTGAAGCCTAAGAGTGGAAATATTTAATATTTATAAATTATTTGTTCTATATAATGTGACAAATTGTGTATGGGTAACTAAATTAAATATGATTTCTGTTACATATACTTGTAAATGTATATCTATATATTTATATAGGGGCTTTAGGGCTTCCCTAGTGGTTCAGTGGGTAAAAGAATCTCTCTGCAATGTAGGAGACCTAGGTTAGATCCCTCGGTTGGAAAGATCCCCTGGAGAAGGTAATGGCTGCCCACCCCGATATTATTGCCTGGAGAATCCCATGGACAGAGGAGCCTGGGAGGCTACAGTCTATGGGGTCACAGTCAGATGCGACTAAGTAACTATCACTTTCACTTTCCTGTATATTTAAGTTGCCCATCATATTTTCGGGTAGATTTCCTTCTGAAGTGCACCTTGCCAGTAATATTCAAGGTGGTCTTATTACTGGCATTCACAGTATGACATACTAAGTTATAATATACATGCATTATTATAAATATATACAAGCTCACAGGAAAAAGTAGAAATTGGAATTTTTAGATTGAATATATTGAGTTAAAGTGGTTATCATACTAGAAACGGGATCATGGGAGTGTTTTATTTTCCTAGGCATTATTTGTGTGTGTGTGTGTGTGAGTTTTAACATTTAATGGGAGGAGGAAGTTCAGTTCAGTTCGGTTCAGTTCAGTCGCTCAGTCGTGTCCGACTCTCCATGACCCCATGAATCACAGCACGCCAGGCCTCCCTGTCCATCACCCAACTCCCAGAGTTCACTCAAACTCATGTCCACAGAGTCGGTGATGCCATCCAGCCATCTCATTCTCTGTCGTCCCCTTCTCCTCCCGCCCCCAACCTTTCCCAGCATCAGAGTCTTTTCCAGTGAGTCAACTCGTCACATGAGGTGGCCAAAGTATTGCAGTTTCAGCTTTAGCATCAGTCCTTCCAATGAACACCCAGGATTGATCTCCTTAACTTTTCTGTAATACCGTGCATGCTAATTCAATTCAGTCTTGTCCGACTCTTTGCGACCCTATGGACTGTAGTGCGCCAGGCTCCTCTGTCCATAGGATTCTCCGGGCAGGAATATTGGAGGGTAGCCATGCCCTCCTCCAGGGGAATTTTCTGACCCAGGAATCGAACCCATGTCTCCTGAGGCTCCTGCATTGCTGGTAGATTCTTTACCCCTGAGCCACTGGGGAAGCTCCAATAAATACTGTATTTGTAGGTAAAAATTTCCTTAGATATAATGAACATATGTAGTTGTGTCATAAAACTTGTATAGTGCTGTTATTGTTCACTTTTGAAGTGACTGGACAGATCATCAATGGGCCAGAGATTGCCTGGGCTGAGAGGAGACGGGAGTGCATCTCAGTGGAGATGTGGCAGAAGCCCTAGCCCAAACATCGGAGGGACAAGCCGTCCTCTTCCTGCTGTTTGATTAGTCAGGGTTCTCCAGAGACACAGAGCTGACAGGAGGAGAAGTGGCAGGAGGTGTGTGTTTATCTAGAGAGATTTGTCTTAGGGAATTCCTTCACGATTGTGAGGTCAATGTCCAGAATCAGTCTGGAGACCCAGGGAAGGGTTACAGTTCAATTCCAAAGGCAGTCTGCTTGGCAGAATTTCTTCTGGCTAAAGCTCAGCCTTTCTTCACTGAAGTCCTCAACCAGTTTTGAGTCCCACCCACATTATGGAAGGCATTCTACTGTACTCAAAATCTACTCATTTAAATGTTAATCACACTCAAAATATCCTACAGAAGCATCCTGATTTCCCAGGTGGTACTGGTGGTAAAGAACCCACCTGCCAGTACAGGAGACACAAGAAATGTGGGTTCTATCCCTGGGTTGGAAAGATCCCCTGGAGTAGGAAGTACCCACTCCAGTGTTCTTGCCTGGAAAATCCCGTGGACAGAGGAGCCTGGCAGGTTACAGTGTGGGAATTGTAAGGGGACGCAAGGAACTGGACACGCCTGAGCAACCAACAGTTTCGCTTTTCACCTCAGACAACAGCAGCACACCTCCACCCTGTGTCTCCTCCACACCTGAGTGTGATTTCTGTCTTTCCATGTTTGATGCTCGCATTTTCTGCTGACCAACCTCTAATTCAGTATTTCTTTTAGCTTTATCTGCTGCTGCTGCTGCTAAATCTGTTATTAAATGTCTCACTGAGACCTTATTTTAAGTTATTGTTTTTCTGTCTTAGATTTCTATTTGGCTCTCCTTTTTTGGTTTGTTTTCACTTCATTTCTGAAAGTTTCACTATTCTATTTCTTTAAATATATTAAGCATTGGTATAATGAAGTCTGATCACTTCAAGATATGGGTCTATTGTTTATTGCTATTGTCCACCATTTTATTTTTTGACTTTAAATGTTGTGTAATTCCTTATATGCCTGGTTATTTTTTGGTTGCATGCTGTTCATTGTATGTGAAAGTTTTAGGGCTAATTTAAGGCATGGGAAAACATTATCGTTCTCAATGAAGTATTTAAGTTTGCTTCTACCTGAAACAAAAGGACACTGGGTTGATGCTCCTTAAGATTAGGCACTGCCGTGTGTAGGACACTCAGGAGCTTATTTAACATTGAATTAACCTGTCTCTTCACTTCCCTTTCTTATTTTAATCAGTTCTTGCCTGTCATTACAAGAATGCTTAGATTACTCAGATAATTATCACCAATTATCTTAATAAATAATAGCAACATGAAATTTTGTATTGTGTATATGTGGGTCAGAAGCTAATTTCTAAATGTAACCATATGGGACATGCATGCAAATAATTAATGCATTTTGATTACTTGTAATTTTGTATTAAAATGACTCACACATTTGAAGCATCCTTAAAAGGATATTTTCAATTAAATTTGGAGATAATGAAAACTTCTTCACATGGGTCAGCATTATTAATGTGTAATTTGCTGTAGCATCTCTCATAATATAGTATATCCTAACAGCCATTATTCAATAATAAACCGTGGCAACATAATTTTAGAATGCTGTTAAAGTGGTAAGTCGTTCTTTGCCTCTTAAGTGTTGATTGACAGTAGTATTTTCTTATGCTTCAAGGTCAGTTACAACTTATCTTTTTTCTTTGCAGTAATTGTAGAACTTAGTGACATTAAGATGTCCTCTGTAGATAGCAGAGGGTCTTTAAATGTGTATAGTAATCATAAGTTGAGGGTTACTTTGTACCATGAAAGTGATTAGATAGTATTAGAGCAACTTGGAAAGTAGTGTAAGAATCTACAGCTTCAAATATGCTTCAGTGTTTCCATCCACTTCCAAGACTCCAACCAGATACTGTATGTGCTTTTTATTAATCTTTGAAAAAGCTAAGCCTCTATAATTCAGCCTTGGTAGTATAGCCATTGTTTTGGTGACACTTCTACTTTTTCAACACACATCAGTGCTTGGTGTTGGCCATTAGTGCTACACCGCTGATAGCTCACTGGGGACTTGGGGGTCAGTGTGATCGGGGTATCTAATGACCTCAGCATCTTACACAACGACCACAAGCCCTTATATTCTTAATTGATCTGCCCTTGTTTATATACTCAAGCTAGTTTCCTTCCCAAGGTGATTGCCGCCCAGGGATCTTTGCTAATGCTTTCTTCCAGCTCTGTGTGTGATATGACCTGAGGCTTGACTCTGTGTCTTTGCGTTCAGCCATCTGCCAGAGATGGCAAAACAAAATGAGAACCTGATTGATTTGTCCCTGGTCAGTCAATTAAGAAGTTTTTATATTGAATGCATTGCACAATATCAGTAAAACGAAAATGTAGGAGTGCTGATTAAATTTGTTCAGTTGCAGAATTTAGAGACCCGCCAGTCTGTTAATCCTTCACCAAACATTTATTTGCTAAAAAGAATCTAGCAAGCATGGTGAATGGCTTCCTGCTGCCTGAGAAAAGAAACAAAATGTTTCATTCACTTATTATTAGACTGATGGGGAGTCTTTACTATTGGTAAACAGTGAGTGGGAGTTGGCAGATGGGAGTATTAGCAGAATGAGGTTTGTTTGGATTGATTTATAGTGGCGTAGGCATAAACAGATGTAAGCAGTTTAGCCGACAACAGTAAATCCCGTGGAGGTCACAATAAAGCATCGATGTACTTAGCTGTAATTATGGCTGCCTGAAATAAATGTAGATACAGAAGCATAACTTGGATAGCTAGAATAACTTCCTATGTCACCTGAAACACAGCATAATTCAGGATATGAAAGCATCCCCATGACGAAACTGTTTAAATATTGTTTAGAAAACTATAATCATTTATAATATCTTTGGTAATGATTGATGGGCTTCCCAGGTGGCCCGAATGGTTGAAGAAGCTGCTTGCCAAGGCAGGAGACAGTAAGACTCCATCCGTGGGTTTGAAAGATTCCCTGGAGGAGGGCATAGCAACCCACTACAGAGAGTATTTGTGTCTGGAGAATCCCACGGACAGAGGAACCTGGCAGGCTATAGTCCAAAGGGTCGTAAAGAGTCGGACACGACTGGAGTGACTTAGCGCACATGCACAATGATTGATAATAAAAGGTAAATAGGCCTCTTGCCAAAGAAAACAACTGGACCCATGAAAGATTAGCCAGAAAAAAGTCTCGTTTCATTACCCAAATGTAGGAGAAGGCAATGGCAAGCCACTCCAGTACTCTTGCCTAGAAAATCCCATGGATGGAGGAGCCTGGTAGGCTGCGGTCCATGGGGTCACTAACGGTCGGATACGACTGAGCGAATTCACTTTCACTTTTCACTTTCACACATTGGAGAAGGAGGTGGCAACCCACTCCTGTGTTCTTGCCTGGAGAATCCCAGGGATGGGGGAGCCTGGTGGGCTTCTGTCTATGGGGTCACACAGAGTCGGACACGACTGAAGTGACTTAGCAGCAGCAGCAGCAGCAGGTTTTGAGCTCTGTGAGGCAGTCTCCATGTCTTATTTTTGACACAAAGTAAGTATCCATCTCAAGTTTCAGACCTCTGTGTGTGTCACAGATAAAGGCTGACTTTCCTGGGTGCGTGACATTTGACCTGCATTAATGCTTGGTGCTGTGCAGATCAGCCTTAGGATCTCAGGGACTCAAAACATTGGGAGTTAAATGGGAATACATATGCAAACATATGTGGTTCTAAAGAAGACTACAGATGAACTGGAAGTAAAATAGTTGTTTTGAGGTGTGTTCAGTTCAGTCGCTCAGTCGTGTCCGACTCTCCACGACCGCATGAATCGCAGCACACCAGGCCTCCCTGTCCATCACCAACTGTCGGAGTTCATGTCCACAGAGTCGGTGATGCCATCCAGCCATCTTATTCTCTGTTGTCCCCTTCTCCTCCCACCCCCAACCTTTCCTAGCATCAGAGTCTTTTCCAGTGAGTCAACTTGTCCCATGAGGTGGCCAAAGTATTGCAGTTTCAGCTTTAGCATCAGTCCTTCCAATGAACACCCAGGATTGATCTCCTTTAGAATGGACTGGTTGGATCTCCTTGCAGTCCAAGGGACTCTCAAGAGTCTTCTCCAACACCACAGTTCAAAATGCATTCAAATGCCAGGGAATATCTCTTCATGAGTATCAAAATTATCCTGAGGCTGAATTTTGAACAAAAAAGAAACAGTATATGTTCTCTTGGGTTGGGTCTTGTTCCCAAACGATAGGCAAAAGACCAGTAAAAGTCTGCAAAATATAGATGATTCTCCTAAAAGCACAGGGAGAGGGTGAGGGTGCTCTGTCTGCCTTTAGGTAACTGATGTTAAAGACAAATGGATGGAACATAAGCAAGTAGAGATCTACTGATATTGCTTCACTGGAATCCTCTCAAGTAATCTAATGTGTGCATGCTCAGTCGTTCAGTCATGTCTGAGTCTCTGTGACTTCATGGACTGCAGCCCACCAGCCTCCTCTGTCGATGGAATTTTCCCAGGCAAGGATACTGGGGTTGGTTACTATTTGCTCCTCCAGAGGATCTTCCTGACCCAAGGATCCAACCCATGTCTCTTGCATCTCCTGCATTGACAGGCAGATTCTTTACCACCTGAGAAGCCCCGGTAACCTGAGATCAGTCTGTATTTTCATCCAGTACAGATCTGTCTCCTCAGTGTCAGTGTGGTTGAACAGCTTTGGACTTCTGAATTATTCCCTGCAAGATGACAACCATGCTTTGCCCTCTGGTTCATGAATCCTACATGGGCAGAATCCAGTACCATACATCTTTCTGAATGTTAAACAAAAATGTGTCTAGAGGAAAGAAATGGTTTTTGGCAGAATTATCTCTGCCTACATTGCTTCTAATTCACAAAATAATTGCTTAAATATATGGAAAGAACCACCAGCTCTGAAAATATGTCATTTCCATGTCTTTGAAAATGTTGGACTTTTTGGCTTGAAGGTCGTGAAAAACTTAACCGGCAGGAGCTTCAGGGAAAGAGGAGGCTATGGTGAGCCTCCAGAGTTGTCCTGGGGACGCCGGCAGCTGCAGTGACGCTGTGCCCACAGGGACCTGGCGGGTCTGATGTGCCATCTTGTCTCCATGCGGTTCCCTTTGTCCTCACTGGTCTCCCCTGACCAGCGCTTTCCTGGCTTCCAGCACTCATGGTGGAAATAATTGATCTTGCGAATACCTGACAATCGAATCACCCAAGGAAAGAAGAGAATAACCTCTCTCAGATGCAGCCTCCCACCTCTACGCTGAACAGCAAAGCAAAAATGGGTTACGTTATAGGAATGTTGAGATCCTGTGAATGGGGCAAAATTTTAAAAAATGTGTTTTTCATGTTGGTGCGGGCTGGGGAGTTTTTTGTGGCACCAGAGTCTGCACCTTGGGATCAGATATTAAGTGTGTGGTTAACAGCTACACCTGTATGCTCAGTTTGTAGCTGTTGGTGACCTGGAATGATTCAGTGTGAATCTGTTTTCTTGCTTCTGCATCTTCCTCAGCTCCAGATTTGGACTTTGTGAATTATAGCAGAGGATCGCTGTGTTCTGGTCATCTTCCATCTGCCCTTCATGACTAGTTCTGAGAAAAATTACAACAAGTCTCATTTATGGAGGGTTAATTGTTTGTGTAACCTACCCTATTTTTGCTCCTCTCTATTTATTTTTGCAAAATATTTTACATAGTATTTTCCCACAGTAATTCAGTACAATTCAATAAACTTGCCATACTGTGTAAAACACTGTGGTGATGTACTATCAAATATTGTAGCTTGAGAGGAGTATAATTTCTGTCATCAGTGAATTTAAAGGCATTTATCAAGACAGCCTTTTATGAGGTAGATGGTGATATTAAAACCTTGTATTGGTAGATTTAAAGATATGAATTTTGATTCACTTCAACAAAGTAATTCTTAATAAAAAGCTCTATCGAGGAGATAGTCTGCTGAAATAGACGGATTTTTATGGAATGTGCTATAAGGAAGTATACCTCGGACTTGGGCATGTAAAGATACTGTAGGTGGTAATCGCTCATGGACTAAACTATAGAGCAGTCTTGGTAAAAAGCCTAAGTTAATGCAAGGAATTGAAAAAGATAAAAGTGAGTAGACAGATAGGGTAGAATTATAGAGAACACTGAATATAACTCTTAGGATCTTCATCCTTCAGGCTAGAGGAAGCCCATTGAATTTTATGAGCATAGAAATGCTGTATTATAAAGTGTTTGCTGCTTCCAGAATATCTCTAGTATCAATGACTTACAGCAACAAGTGTTTATTAGTTGGACCTTCAGGTCACACATAACTCCTGGACTCACCTTGATGTGCAAATGCTGACTCCAGAAGTCAAGGCAGATTCATTTAGGTGACCAACAGCTACCTGCCTTTTTAACAGAGAACAGGAGAAGTAAGAAAAATACACAGTACCTCTTTAGGCGTTAGTGGGAAACTCGAGTACGTAACTTCTGTCCACTTCCACTGACCGAAGCAAGTCATGTGGCAGAGTCCGATGCCAGTGGGATGGAAAGCATTCTTTAGTGGGCATGATGCAGAGTCACACGTCAGAGGACGTGCGTGAGAGCCAGGGCGAGCATGAAGAACTGGGAACAGCAGCCCAGTCCCCGCACGCATTGTGTGCGGGGCAGCCTCAGGAACGTGTCTGACCCACTGGACGGAGCAGAGCGGCACTGGAGAGCCAGTGACCATATTGCAGCCAAGAGTTATATTTTTGGAACAACTTCTTCAATTTATTTCAGTTCTTGAACTCAGGCTTTGTAATACCTAGTTACTCATTGTCAGTCATATCCTTGTCAAAATATATGAGGGACCTGAGACCTTCCCCTGCTGAGCAGTCACACAGCAGAGTTCTGGGGGTGCTGGCAGAGGTGGGGGCTGGCGGCACAGAGGCAGGAACCTGCTGCTCGGGCTCAGCAGGTGCGGTCAGGCCCAGTGTGTATGTAGATGAACATGTACACAAAATATCAATTAAGTAAAAAACTTAATAGTTTTCAGATTATCTGTATTAAAAATTTGCTTGTTTTATTGGTTGTTGACAGAATTGTGTAGATTGCCTTTTTTTTCCTTTTAGTCTTTCAACTTTGCTTCACATATATTGAAGTTATGGTACAATATGTAGATACATTTTAAATTGTGATATCTTCCTGGTGGGCTGATCTTGTCTTGAATTGTCCTCTTAATCTTCAGAAGCATTCCTTTCCTTGCAGTCTGATATTACTAACATACTCTTGCTTTGTTTTGTTTAGGGTTCTTTTTAGGTCTATTTTTTTCATACTTTTATTTTCAGTATGCTGTGTCCTCATATTTAAGGCATGTTGCCTGTTAGTAGCATGTATTGACTTCTGTATTTTTATTCAACTTGATAATCTTTGCCTTTTAACTGGATAGTTGAACCATTTGCATTTAATACAGTTACTAGAATATTTGATTTCTAGTTATGATTTTAATTTTTTCTATTTACCTCACATATTTGAAATTTTCTTTTCTGTCCTTTTGCATTAATTTATTTCTTAATTTCCACTTTTCCTTTTATTAGCTCATTAGTGATGTGCAATCGGAGAAGGCAATGGCACCCCACTCCAGTACTCTTGCCTGGAAAATCCCATGGATGGAGGAGCCTGGTAGGCTGTGGTCCATGGGGTCACTAAGAGTTGGACACGACTGAGCGACTTCACTTTCACTTTTCACTTTCGTGCATTGGAGAAGGAAACGGCAACCCACTCCAGTGTTCTTGCCTGGAGAATCCCAGGGACGGGGGAGCCTGGTGGGCTTCCGTCAATGGGGTCGCACAGAGTCAGACACGACTGAAGTGACGCAGCAGCAGCAGCAGTGATATGCAATATATTACAGATATTTATTTAAATCCTTAAAATATAAGGCTGACATTACTTTGGACTCAATAGTCATTGTTTCCTGCTTTTCAGTCTTCGTCCACACGTGGGATACACACTGGGATTCTCCCTCAGAGCCACAGAGTTGGGAGCCCCCAGACACCCACCCGCCCACACCTGCTTTCAGACATAGAGCTCCCAGCTTTCTGATGGTATCAACTCCCCTTGGACCCACTCAGTTCAGCTTAAGTATTAACCAGTTGCCTGAGACTTCCCCGCGGGGCACAGAGCCACAACTCAGCCCTCCCTCCTCAGCTGGACGTGGCCTCGGGAGTCCTTGCTGACCGGGGACTCCCAACTGCAGTCTTACCTCTCCAGCTCAGGAGATTCCCCAAGGCTTTGCAGACATGTTTATTCTTAGAAGCCTCTCTTTGCAGAGCCTCGACTCGGCGAGAGGCTGGTGAGAACTGCAGGTCTCACAGGAAGCTCGTGTCTGTATAGTTCTCATCTATGACTTGAGCACTGAGACCTGGTTGTAGGGCAACCAGAGATATCACTGCTTTCCAAGAAGGTTTTTGTTTTTGTAGACCCTCTGGATTTTCTGTTTCTTCTCAGCAGGCATGTTATTTACCACAAGCCAGAGCTCTGTGTCTGTGTGATTGTGTGCATGGATGTGTGCAGTTGTGTTACATCAGAATCCGTTCCAAATTTTTAGTTCATAATGTGGCTTTCTCCTTGTTTTTCTTTCACTGAACAGACACATACATTATATACACATATAATACAAAACAAACCACCACATATACATTATAATTACGAACTCAAAAGTGAAGAAGTTCAGTCGTGTGTGACTCTGCGATCCCATGGACTGTAGCCTACCAGGTTCCTCCATTCATGGAATTTTCCAGGCAAGAGTACTAGAGTGGGTTGCCATTTCCTTCTCCAGCATATCTTCCCAACTTGGGGATCGAACTTAGGTATCCTGCATTGCAGGCAGACGCTTTACCCTCTGAGCCTTGAGGGAAGCCCATAAACTCAAAGCAACAATCATTGAGTACATAAATAGGATGTCGTGCATGAGAATACAGAATGAGTGGATGTGTTTTGTGGCTGTCAATTTTTCCTTCAACTTTAATGTTTGACTCCAATAATAACGTATCAGGTGCTTGGTAAATGTCCTAACGTCACCACTTTCCATGAGGGAAGGGATCAAAATTAAATGTTAGTCACCAAAGTGATAAAAGTGACAATCTCTGAATTCTTTCCATAAGATCTGTGAGTTACTGTTATTGGGAAATCGATGCTATGACCAAATATCCCAGTCACTGCATAAGACTGAACTAAGATAGAAGTGTGAGCACTAAACATATCATGGCCCTTCTCAGTTCCAGTCCACTCCCTCTTCCCGTGTTTGCCATTCCACCTAAAGCTGTGCTCACTGTGCTCAGCCCGAGTCTGACTTTGTCCATGTTGACCACTGGGTGCTATTCTGAAATGTACATTGGGAATGATAGATGATTTCCATGCTTTGTTGGTACCCTAAGATCAAACATTTGGTCCTTTTGGCCTGAATATTCTGAAGGTTATGACTCTTTGGCAGAAATTCTGGTAAAGAACCTGCATGCCAATGCAGGAGATGTAGGAGAGGCAGGTTCAATCCCTGGGTTGGGAAGATCCCGTGGAGGAGGGTAGGGCAACCCACTCTAGCCTTCTTCCCTGTGAAATCCCATGGACAGAGGAGCCTGTTGCAAACAGTCGGATGTGACTGAAGTGACTTCAGCACATATGCACACGGGGGAATAGTGATGACGCCAAGAAAACACGACTCTGACAGCTTGGTCTTCACACCTGTCTGCGAGTCAGCCCACGCGGCGCCTGCTTCACCCGTCAAAGCGCATGTGCGACCCCGCACTGCACGGCTGATGGCCGCTCCTGCCCCTGCGAGACTGGCTTCCCCCCAGGGCATCCCTCGACTGCAGGATGCCTGTGGTGCAGGGTGGGTTTTGCTGCGGGAGCCACTGGGGAAAAGATGGCCCTATTTACATGGGGATGGCAATGAAGAGATTTTTCATCTGCTAAAATATGCAATTTAAATACATATTTATCAAAAGAGATTGGGCACTAATGTGAAGGTCCTTAATAGTTAAACGAATACGTGTTCCATTCTTTTATTTATTTATTTATTTTTTTATAATCTGTATTTCATTTTTATTTTTTTATTTTTTATTTAAAGAAAATGAGAAATACTTTATTTTAGAAATACAGGAATAGGAAAAATAAGGTACATAATGAATCAGAATAGAAAAATATAAATATTACATTTGTGATTATAATTATTTTATATAATCTCCTTTGGCTTCCTATATACTATCTTTTCTATGGGTTTTTCTCTCATAATAGCAGGTGATAAAGTAGGTACTGGTTATGTATTTAAATCACCAAACTGAAAGCAAAGCTTAACATTTTATGTCCATATTATTTTTTTTTTAAGTTCTCTGAAATATTTCAATATTTCTGCAGGTTTAGTAACATCGTAAAATACATTTCAACTAAAATTCACAAATCTAAAAACCTGTTAGGCATTTTTAGGCGTTTTAAGATGGAAATGAAGACCAATGTTACATCGTAATATGCCAATTACAAATAGTACTTCAAATAGCAAATACTACAGTTTGTCCCAAACTTTAAAAACAATTCATGAACCCAACACTGAACTATTGATGGCTATGAGAATTGTTTCCTAGCCTTTTTGAAAATTTCAATCCATTTACGTTAAAGGTAATTATTGATAAGTACGATCCCGTAGCCATTTTCTTTATTGCTTTGGGTTCAAGTTTATACACTCTTTCTGTGTATCCTGTCTATAGAAGATCCTTTAGCATTTGTTGGAGAGCTGGTTTGGTGATGCTGAATTCCCTCAGCTTTTGCTTGTCTGTAAAGCTTTTGATTTCTCCTTCATATTTGAATGAGATCCTTGCTGGGTATAGTAATCTGGGCTGTAGGGTATTTTCTTTCATCACTTTAAGTATGTCTTGCCACTCCCTTCTGGCCTGACGAGTTTCTGTTGAAAGATCAGCTGTTATCCTTATGGGAATCCCCTTGTGTGTTATTTGCTGCTTTTCCCTTGCTGCTTTTAAGATTTGTTCTTTGTGTTTGATCTTTGTTAATTTGATTAATATGTGTCTTGGAGTATTTCGCCTTGGGTTTATCCTGTTGGGGACTCTCTGGGTTTCTTGGACTTGGGTGATTATTTCTTTCCCCATTTTAGGGAAGTTTTCAACTATTATCTCCTCAAGTATTCTCTCATGGTCTTTCTTTTTGTCTTCTTCTTCTGGGACTCCTATGATTCGAATGTTGGAGCGTTTAACATTGTCCCAGAGGTCTCTAATACTGTCCTCATTTCTTTTAATTCGTTTTTCTTTTTTCCTCTCTGTTTCATTTATTTCTACAATTCTATCTTCTAGTTCGCTTATCCTGTCTTCTGCCTCTGTTATTCTACTGTTTGTTCCCTCCAGAGTGTTTCTGATCTCATCTATTGCATTATTCATTGTATATTGACTCTTTTTTATTTATTCTAAGTCCTTATTAAATCTTTCTTCCATCTTCTCAATCCTTTTCTCCAGGTTATTTATCTGTAACTCCATTTTGCTTTCAAGATTTTGAATCATTTTCACCATCAAAATTTGAAATTCTTTATCAGGTAAATTCCCTATATCTTCTTCTTTTGTTTGTGTTGGTGGGCAATTATCTTGTTCCTTTACTTTCTGGGTATTTCTCTGCCTCTTCATCTTGCTTATATTGCTTTGTTTGGGGTGGCCTTTCCCTCTTCTTGCAGTTTGTGGAGTTCTCTTTATTACGTAGTTTCTTCGCTGTGTGTGGGGTTGGACGGGTGACTTGTCCAGGTTCCCTGGTTAGGGAAGCATGTGTCGGTGTTCTGGTGGGTGGAGCTGGATTTCTTCTCTCTCCTTTAGAAGACAATGGGCTGCTTTTCTGGGAGCCTGATGTCCTCTGCCAGTATTCAGAAATTGTTTTGTGGACTTTACTCCGCGTTCAAATGTTCTTTTGATGAATTTGTGGGGGAGAAAGTGGTCTTGCCATCTTATCCCTCCGCCATCTTGTTCCTTCCTCCCCAGAACACTGGGTTCTTATATTCCACTTGGTCGTGGAGTATCTCTTCCCAGCTGCTCCAGCAAGGCGCAGCCGCTGTACCTTACCTTGGACGAGGGGTATCTCCTCAAGGCCGTGCCTCCTGCTTTGAATGTAGATCAGCTCCTCTCAGCCCTCCGGTGCCCAAGCAGCCACCGCCTCCTGGACGTGGTACAGCTCCTCTCGGCCACCGCCCTAACCCTGGGCGCGGGGTAGCTCATCTCAGCCACGATTCTGCACGTGGTCGGTTACACCGGAGCCGGGTGTCTCCCGCGGGCGTCTCCCGCGTCTCCATTCTTTTAAATGTTGGCTTAAAGCAGAAAAGAATTACTGAAAGAAATGATAGAGTAAACCTGTTACATTCCTTTCTGGTCATATTTGGAAATCAAAATAAACCCAAATAAGTATTCCTCAGTTTCCACATTTCAAACCAATTCAAATGTGTAAAGGAAAAAATATCTGAAACTATTTCATCATAATTTTAACAAACAAAAAAATTAAGAAAAGAGAGAGAATAAAGATATTAGGAAAGTTTTATGGTTGTGGCTCATAAAAACATATATAAAGTATTATATTGATAGCAAATCTCAGAAACTCACTTCAAGAAATGTTGTTCTTGCTATTTTATTGTGATATAATAGGTCATATCATTACTTCAAGATTTTCTCTTTGTGATCACTAAAATACTAAAACAAGTTTTTGCAGAAAATTATAGTGTTTTGTAATGTGTTCTTTGTTTGTCCTTTTTGGTGTATGTTTTTCCTGAAGGAAGTATTGGAAGGGGTTTTAATGTTTATCAAAAGATACTGTTTCTTTTTCAATACCATCTTTATTAGAGTGAAATGTATTTTATAGCGTATCTTATTATTTTGTACAAAGTACATTGCAACTCTTCTTTCTTCTTGGAATGAATTTCCAGATCTGATTTGTAATAAATATGAGGAGCAAGTTACAAGTGAAAACTGGACATCTGCTTCTTGCATCTTTCCTCCTGATACAGATTTTAGAACAGAGAATTAGGAGACAGATTTCCTTGTTCAAACCCACTACCCACACTGCCTTCCTGTGTGACCAGAGGTGAGTCGTTTAGCCCACATGCACCGCCTCCGCCCCGTGCGGGTTCGGGTCATCACAGCATGAGTCACAGAATTTTGTGGAGCGAAAGAAGTGAGCGAACGAGGGAGCCCTTGGGACAGTGCTTGTGACACTTTGTTTGTTGTTCAGTATCTGCTGTTGCTTTCGCCACCGCTCACAGGTTGATGTTGGGTCACGCAGGGAGAGGGCGCTGAGCCCGCGGGCTGCACTGGCAGCCGCAGGAAGGACGGTTCAGACAGGCTTCACTCGCTTTCTTCAAGGGAACCTGGTGGGTCTGGTGGCACAGCCGCGTCCTCCTCTGTCATAACGGCGGGAACAGAAGACGCCTTTGGGACAGTGACCCTTCCCTCTGGTTGCCACTGCACACTCTCTGTGTCTGTGCTTTGCAAGGCAGCTATTTTCATAGAAATGGATTATTTATGTTTACCATTGATTTATCATAGTTATTTTTAAAGGAGTATTCTAAAAGCTCTCCTTTTTAATTTCTAATACGGTAAAACTCAGTGGGTTTAACACATATAATACAAAGCTCTTTGGATCCTCAGTGACGTTTACTTCTGCAATAGGCCCTGGGACCAGGATGTGTGGGGACTGTGGCTCTGGGTCAGTCTGCCCGTGGGCGGCCCGTCTGTTACTGTAAAGTGTTCTGAGGTGTCCTCCAGGGTGTGCAGCCTGCTGGGGCATATGTTTTGGGATTTGGCAGAGGGCCTGTCTGGACTTGATCTGTGGACCCTAAAGGAGACATGGATTCACCTCCACTTATGTTCAGTTGTGGACACTTTTTTGTTGCTCCTGATACCAAATTAGGTATCAATGCAGAAAGCCACGCACAGAGCAGGCAGGCAAATGCAGGTACACCTTATTTCAATGGTCTTTGCAGATATTTGTGTTTTTTACAAATTTAAGTTTTGTGGCAACTCTGTTATAAGAAGATGGTTAACCTTTTTATTAATAAAGTACTTTTAATTAGGACATATGCATTGGTTAGACATAATGTTATTGTACACTTACTAGACTATAGTATAAACATAACTTTTTATGCACTGGGAACCAAAAATTCACTTGACTTGCGTTATTGTGAGGATATTGAATAAAAGTCTCCATGGCATGGTATGGCTTTGTGAAATTCCCTACTCCCTTATAACGCACTCAGCATCTATGGAATGCTGGCTGCAGAACACCACGTGGGTGGCAGGCTGAATGGGATGCTGGGGAGGTGGACGGGCTTGTGAGTTTCAGAAAGACTGAGGTCCCTTCAGGTTCCAACTGTAGGTGTATCATCTGCCTCACCACACACCATCTTGGTTTTACTGATACATGTCCATACCCTGTTTTCATGTTTGTACAAAGAAGGGTCTTGATAGTGAGAAAATAATGTCTGTTCCAACTGAAACAACTGAGTTACAATTCTGAGGGCAGAATTAAGTGGAAAAAAAAGAGCACATTTGCAGTTGTGAGAAAAATTGAATTAAGTATGTATGCACGTGTGCGTCTCTACTCTTGCCCTGCACGTACGTTCATCCATAACATTCTTCTCGATTCCACATACATGTGTTAATACGGGACATCTGTTTTTCTCTTTCTGACTCACTTCACTCTGTATGACACTCTCGGTCCATCCACATCTCTACAAATAACAGTTTCCCTCCTTTTTACGGCTATGTAATATTGCTCTGGGATTTGTACTACATCTTATTTATTCATCTCTCTGTTGTTGGGCATTTAGGGGGATTCCATGCTCTTGCTATTGTAATGGTGCTGCTGTGAACATTGGGGTACATGTGTCATGGGTATATGCACAGGAGTGGGATTACTGGGTCATATGGTAGCTTTATTTTTAGTTTTTTAGAGAATCTCCATACCGTTCTTCACAGTGGCTGTATCAATTTATATTCCCACCAACATGTAAGAGGGCTCCCTTCTCTCCACAGCCTCTCCAGCATTTATTGTTTGTATATTTTTTTGATGATAGCCAGTCTGACCGGTGTGAGGTGATACCTCATTGTAGTTTTGATTTGCATTTCTTTAATAATTAGTGATGTTGAGCATCTTTTCAAGTGTCTCTTGGCTATCTGTATTTCTTCTTCGGATAAATATCTGTTTAGGTCTTCTGCCCATTTTTTTATTGGATTGGTTAATTTTTTTGATAGGGATTTTTGGATTGACATATATACACTATCATGTTTAAAGCAGATAGCTAGTGGGAACGTATTATACAGTACAGGGAGTTCAGGTTGGTGCTCTGTGATGACCTAAAGGAGTGGAATGCAGGCGTAGGTCAGAGGGGGTGTATGTATACATGTAGCTGGTTCATTTCATTGTCCTGCAGAAACACAGCATGGTAAAGCAATTAGACTCCAATTAAAAAAGTATGTGTTAGAATGTTCACTATGTTGACATCTCATTGAGACTATTTTCTGAAGAGATGTGAATATCAAATATTCCTATGTGATTTTCTGATTGTTTCCAAAGTTCCACCTTGAGTAAGTGTTGATGGCATATCTATTGTGCTTTGAGAGGTTCCTTGAAGAGCAGTCCTATGTCACTGAACAATTTTTTTCTCTAGACAGTATCTTTTCAAAATCTCCTAACAGATTTGTCTGCTGGCCACTTTAGAACTCCGCTGTCACGGTGCTCATTCAGGACAGGATGCGAGAGCCTGTCTTTGACAACCTGCCCGTCTTACTCTGTCCCCTTCCATTTCCAGTCAGATTGCAATCGCTTCTCGTAAAGATGTGATGGGTCACTCACATATTTAATTTTAAATTCATGCCATAAGAGTTGAAACTAAGTGTTAAAATCACAAGAAAAGCAAACATTTCATTATCAGTTCTCTTCTAGTCACCAAATTCAATGATCAAATTATTTACTTATCTATTACTGGCATTCCTAAAAACATCTCCATCAGGTCTTTGAAGCACAACTCCTTTGCAGAAAAATGTTCATTTTAGTGTTCTCTTGTTTAGAAGGAGAAGGTATTTTGCATCAATATTGCGAAGCTTGTACTTGCGTAAGACAGTGGAAATTACTGACTGATTGATCAAGAGAGTTTTATATGGATCCTGAGAGAGTTGTTCTCTTCGGTGCTAATCAACCAGAGGATGTTTACAGAACACTTCCTGTGAGAGAAGACATCACTGCTAGGGGAGCCATAAAGGAAATTGGGAGGCACATGACATAGTGTTTGACCTCAAAATGCTTACCAAACTGTCACAGCTATAAGCCACAAACCATAAACTCATAAATATAACTAAAAATGAAAACACATAAGTCGAGGAACAAAGAAAGGATAGCTAATACATGCCAAAAATATCAACAAAAGTCATCTGTGAAGAAAAATATCAATAGTAAAAGGACATTAGGAAATGTGGTTGTGTTGGGGGATGGGGGGCGGTTAGTGGGTGCTGTCCATGGCATGCAAAGACTGTCCCACCAGCTAGTTCTTTCTCCTTATATCCCCATGTCATTTGGCTTCATCTTGATGGTAATTGTATATGTAACAGAAGGATATGGTGAACTCAATTCCTGTGGCTTCTGGAGACAGCACAGATATCAAATAAATGGCATTGTGGGGACTAATGGCCTTAAAGAGAGTTAGCCTCAGCCCTAACATTCCTAATAGAGACACTTGTCTGAATAGCTTCCTTTTGCAAGGCTTATTTAAGTGATTTCAAACCTTCTTAAGTAAACAATGCAAAGAAATAAAGGAAAACAGTAGAATGGGAAAGACTAGAAATCTCTTCAAGAAAATTAGAGATACCAAGGGAACATATCATACATGCAAAGATAAGCATAATAAAGGACAGAAACAGTATGGACTTAACAGAAGAAGAAATTAAGAAGAGGTGGCAAGAATACACAGAAGAACTATACCAAAAAGATCTTAATGATCCAGATAACCACGATGGTGTGATCACTTACCTAGGGTCAGACATCCTGGAATGTGAACTCAAGTTGGCCTTAGGAAGCCTCACTGCAAATAAAGCTAGTGGAGGTAATGGAATTCTGGCTGAGTTATTTCAAATCCTAAAAGATGATGCTATGGAAGTGCTGCACTCAGTATACCAGCAAATTTGGAAAACTCAGCAGTGACCACAGAACTGGAAAAGGTCAGTTTTCATTCCAATCCCAAAGAAGGGCAATGCCAAAGAGTGTTCAAACTACCACACAATTGCATTCCATTCACATGCTAGCAAATAATGCTAAAAATCCTTCAAGCTAGACTTCAACCCCATGCCAGTGGACCCAGTGGCCAGGACTGGATCATACTGACTGCTGGCCTGAATCTGTGCCTCTTCCCCTGAGGACCAGCCAGACCCAAGTCCCGAGGAAGCCCTTCTATCAGCCCACTGCAGCTGCCTGCTACCAGCTTCCATTGAGGCCCTCAGACACCAGTAGCCTTACCTTTCTCCACCTTCACTGGGGCCCCCCAGACACCAGGAGTCCTGCTCTGCCTCACTGGGAACATGTTCCCACCCCTCTGCCTGCTGTGGCGATGCCACGGTCCCCGCAGCCTCGGGGTGTAGGGCCTTTGCCTGTTGTCTTTGGCTGGTCTTGGTTTGATCCCATAACATAGATGGGTCACATCACGTCTTCTGGCTTTATATGAACACCTCCAAAAGGGTGTCTCCAGTGGCACCAATTCCTGATCTGTTTCCATGGAAACATGAGTGCTATGGAACTCCATGCTGTAAATGTGCGTCTCACGGGGCGAGACCCAGCAGTGGGTGTGTCCTGTCAGAACAGCATCTGGCGGAGCGCCTCCTGGGTATGAAGGGGAGCCTCACCTTGGGGGGGCCGACGCTGACTTCTGGTTTAACGCTGGTCGGGGGGAGTGCCTCCCCCGAGCACGCACATCCCTGGTGAACATCCTGGGGCAGCGCAACCTGACCCTGACCTTAGTCAGCAGGGTCTCATTGTGACGGTTATGAGAAGAGCTTCCCCCCCTTGGGTGTCGTTGACTGTCACAGTGGGGACAGTCAGTCTCGGGCTGTCATTTGAACTAGAGTAACCATCAGATGAAGGAAAGGACAAGGCTGGACTAGGTACCCTCCGAGCTGGCTTGTGAAATTAAAGAGCTCATCCTAGAGGATCTTTGCATTTTGGATCCTAGATGGGGTTGCTTGGCAAAGCTTACCATTATGGGAATAGGATCACCTGTCTTGAAGATTCAATTCATAGCCACAGTTAAGAATCTGGACTCAAGAAATCGGGCAAAACCCTGAGCAAGGTTGCCCATTTAGGCAGTGCCACCTGGTGGCCAAATGAGGAACCGCACCCGCAGGTTGATGAGATCCGTTCTTGACAGGACGCTGATGGGGAGGCCTGATTTGGGGCCTGGGGACCATCCAATGCGGAGAGGGGTCCTGGAGACTCCACTAATTAAGTAAAGAAGTTACAAGATATATCCACGTTCCATAGTGAGTTTGGGGTACAGTTTAATCCCATTTGTACGCAAATTCTGCTTTGAGGAGTGTTTCTCCAACTAATTATTAGCACTTGAGAGTTTCTTCCTGTAAAGACTGTTCTGACTATGCATAAGACTTGACAATAAGGCAGTGAGTTTAAAAACCACAGTAAAAGGCATCCAACTGAATGACCAGATCCTGTCGTGTGAATTTTGTTGACAATTTTCCGTGCTGTACAGACTTTGTTTCTTGGTCAAAACTCACCTGCAGGTAACACAGAACTACATTCAATGTGCTAGTATTTTTATATGAATTATTCCTCATGTATTTGTGAATTGTGTCTTGTAATACCCATGTCAGTTTTGATATCAGGATTATCCTAGTCTCATACAACTAGTTGGGGAGTGCTGTTTTTTTCTGAAGCATTTGACAGTATTTGGTATTATATCTAATGTATATATATTTTGACAGAACCTACTAAGGAAGCCATTTGAGTTTAGACTATTGTGAACAGGTTTTGTGACTATGATTTCAGTTTCTTTAATATGTAGAGATATTCATATTTTTCTATTCCTTCTGGAATCACTTTTGATAAATTATTGTTTTCGAGGACATTACCCATTTCATCTAAATTTTCCTAATTGTCATAATTTTTATGGTGTCATCCTGTTGTTGTTTAAAGCTATGTGATTTCTGGAAAATCTGCTTTTTTATTTTCTGATGTTTATAATTTGTATTTTCTACTTGTCTTGATCAGGCTTCCTGGGAATTAATCATGTTTACATATTTTTAATTCTTAATGGATTCTAAACTATTTTTTAAAATTTCTTTTCCCTTTGTATTGATTTCTGATTTTATGTTACCTTTTTCCTCCCGTGTTTTTGGACTTCAGTTCAGTTGCAACTGAACTGAACTGTGTCCGACTGCGACCCCATGGACTGCAGCTCGCCAGGCTTCCCTGTCCAGCGTTAACTCCTGAAACTTGCTCTAACTCATTTCTGTCAGTTAGGTGGTGCCATCCCACCATATCATCCTGTCATTCCTTCTCCTCCTGTCTTTTGGACTTAATTTGCTTATTTTTTAGGTTCTTCAGTTGGAAGCTTTGTCCATTTTACATCCCTCTTCTTCCTTAAGGAGGCATTTAAAGCTCTGTCTTTTTTTTTTTCTAAACCTGCTTTACCTGCATCCCAGCATTTTCATAGGTTGTGTTTATTGTTGGGATCAAAATATTTTATATATCCTTATGAATTTTTCTTTGGTTGGTGGGTTATTCTAAAGTTTTTTGCTTCATTTCTTAATAAAACATTGTAATTTATTTCTAAAGTAATTCACCATGATAAGAGATTATTCTTTGTGAATTCTGTACTTCAAAATTCATTGAGTTGTTAAATGACTCACTATAAAGTTAATTTTCCATGAACCCTTAAAATAAAAATTCATTGTACAGTTGTTTGTAGTGTTCTGTAAAGTTCAAAACGACCAAGTTGGTTAAAAGTATTGTCATTTTTTATTTACCCCTTCTATTAGTTACTGGAACAGAGGTTTTTTTAACTCTCCAACTACTTTTGTGAATTTATCCTTTTTTCTTTTTAGTTTTATAAATTTGTATTTATTTGAAGCATCATTTTAGGTGCATATGTATTTAGGACTTTTAACCCTATGGTACCCTGATAATCACCTGTGAGATGATAGACTATTTGATTATGAAAATGTCTGACTCTCTGCGACCCTGGGGACTGTAGCCCACCAGGCTCCTCCGTCCATGGGATTCTCCAGGCAAGAGTACTAGAGCAGGTCACTATTTCCTTCTCCAGGAGATCTTCCCAACCCAGGAACTGAACCCCGGTCTCCTGTATTGTAGGCAACCACTTTACCATCTGAACCACCAGGAAAGTCTCTTAAAATGTAGTCTTCATGAAAAGCGAATTTCTAACCAGATTTAGTGCCAGCAGTCCATGTTAGCAAGACACACAAATATAATTGACATTCTGATAAATATAAATGTAACTTTTATTAATAGTTATTGTATGAACTGCCAGTATTGTTAACTCTAATGCCACACCATACATCTGTATCTCTTCACAGTGTGTTTCTCATAAACAGCTTATACATGTGTTTGGCTCTTTCATCCAGCCTGACAACACTGCCTTTCAACAGGACCTTTCTTTCTTCTCTGCTGATTGCATCTATGATAAGGTTGGAAGTTCATCTTGACATGTTTTCTATTTATCCCATCCCTTCTCCATTTCTCTGCTTTTCTACTCCTGCCTTCTGTTGGTATCTTTTATCTCTCGGTTGATTTGTTTGCTCTCTGAGGTCTCCTGACTGTTACCCTCCAGCCTAAGCTGTGCCCTCAGAGCAGGGTGACAGTGGGAGCAGGTGGGCGGGGAGCAGAGTCCTTCTGCAGTGAGCAGTCTCCCGTGTTTAGTACGGTAGGTGGGCCCAGGCTCAGGGGGTTAAATCTGCCTTGTTTCTCCTCTTATGTCTGATGTAGAGACATGTCTCTTCTGAACAACTCTGTCAAGAACAAAGGCAGTTGTCAGCCGTGTTCCTCCCAATCCGAGTCAGACAGAAGATGGATTGAAAATAGGAAATAAATTGAACAGAGGCTCAAGGATATGTGGGCAATCACAGAGGATGTGTACCATTCATGTCTTTGGCATCCCAGGAGAGGGAGGAGCATGGGAAAGAAGAAAGATTTGAAGAAATAGTGAATTAAAATATTTGAGATTTTGTAAAAGAAACAAATCTACAGATTCAAGAAGCTGAGTGAACCCAGACCAATAAAACTTAATACATCCTTAGCAATACACATCATGGTCAAACTTATGGGAAATAAAGACCGAGGAGAGATCTTGAAACCAGTAAGAGAGAAATGGTATCTTACCCTCCAGGGAAAACTGTGGGTATGACTGTAGATTTTCTGTCAGGACTGCAGAGCCCATAGGAAGCAGCATAACATTTTTTCATGTACTTAAAAAAAGATTCTGAGTTAGAAGTCTGTCCTGTGAAAGTATTCTTCAGAAATGAAGAGAAACCAAGACATTCCCAGATGGAGGAGGACTCACCATTTTTTGACAACAGACTTACCCTAAAAGAAGAGAGAACAACGGAAAGAATAAACAGAAAGTAAATATAAGAGTCTTCCATTCACATCTGCTGCTGCTGCTGCTAAGTCACTTCAGTCGTGTCCGACTCTGTGTGACCCCATAGACGGAAGCCCACCAGGCTCCCCCGGCCCTGGGATTCTCCAGGCAAGAACACTGGAGTGGGTTGCCATTTCCTTCTCCAATGTGTGAAAGTGAAAAGTGAAGTCGCTCAGTCGTGTCCGACCCTTAGCGACCCCACGGACTGCAGCCTACCAGGCTCCTCCATCCACATCTAGAGCTTCCTAAATTATTTTTAATATTTGAAGCAAAAATAATTGTACTGACTATGTGATTCTTAATGTATATAGAGGAAATATTTAAGATAATTTTATTAAAATGGGGAAAGGTAAAGGGGAATAAAGAGAAATAATGTCTCTATATTTTATTCACACTGGTGGAAAGTGACCTGATAGACGGTGATAAGCTTTGTGTGTGTAATGTAACACTTGGAGTGACTACTGAAAAGCTATACAGGGACATAGACTCAAACACATCACAGACAAATGAAAATGGAAATCTAGAAATGTGTTCAAGAAACCCAGAGGCAGGCAAGAATAAGAAAACAGAAAATGAGACAGAGAAAACAAACCCATGAGATAATGAAATCAAAATTTAAAGAAAATGCAAAACTGCTCTGCAAAAGACTCTTTGAATAGGATGGGAATAAAGACAAGGCAGAGACTGAGAGGAAATATTTGCAAACCACATACAAGACAAAGGACTCCCATCTTGAATGTATAAACATGCCTCAAAAGCTCAGTGGGAAAAAGCAAAATCCAAACAGAAAAGTGGCAGCAAGCACAGGTGTACTGAAGAGGACGGACGCATGGCAGATACGCTCCTGAGACGACGCTCACTGGGAGCAGCTGTTACGGAAACACACAGACCAGGGCGCGGATACACTGCCCCTGAGCACCTGCCGGGACGTGAAGCGCAAAGCCAGCGCAGGAGCCGGTGTGGTGAGGAGGCCGGGAACGGAGGCCGCCCCTCTGCGCAGGCACCGACGCGTAATGGAAGGGCCGCCATGGAAAAGCCGTGTCCAGTTTCTTAAAAGTGATAATATGCACTTCCCATGGGGCCAGGCTTCCCTGATAGCTCAGTTGATAAAGAATCTGCCTGCAATACTGGAGACTTGGGTTCGATCCCTGGGTTGGGAAGATGCCCTGGCGAAGGGAAAGGCTACCCACTCCAGTATTCTGTCCTAGAGAGTTCCATGGACTGTATAGTCCATGGGGTCGCAAAGAGTCGGGCATGACTGAGTGACTTTCACTTTCACATGGGACCAGGCCATTGCCCTCTCTGGTGTGTGTCCCAGAGAAATGAAAACCATCGTCCACAGGAAAATCTCAAAGCAGCTTTTACAGCCAAAATGTCAAAAATAGGTGAATGGTTAATAAGATGGTCTTAGGTTCACACCATGGAATGCCACTTGGCGATAAACAAACTGCTACAAGGTGCTATTTGGATCTCGGGGCATTAAGCTTAGTGTAAATTTTTCCCGTGGTCATGTATGGATGTGAGAGTTGGACTGTGAAGAAAGCTGATCGCCAAAGAATTGATGCTTTTGAACTGTGATGCTGGAGAAGACTCTTGAGAGTCCCTTGGACTGCAAGGAGGTCCAACCAATCCATTCAAAAGGAAATCAATCCTGGGTGTTCATTGGAAGGACTGATGCTAAGCTGAAACTCCAATACTTTGGCCACATCATGTGACGAGTTGACTTGGAAAAGAGTCTGATGCTAGGAGGGATTGGGGGTGGGAGGAGACGGGGATGACAGGGAATGAGATGGCTGGATGGCATCACCGACTCTATGGACATCAGTTTGAGTGAACTCCGGGAGTTGGTGATGGACAGGGAGGCCTGGCGTGCTGTGATTCATGGGGTCACAAAGAATCGGACATGACTGAGTGACTGAACTGAACTGAACTGAAAGTGAAAGTTCGCACACTCAGTGGTGTCATTCAAATCATATTCTTGAAGTAGCAAAATTATGGAGATGGAGAAAACTGAGTGGTTTCTAGGATTTGGAGATGCTGAGGAAGATAGGGCTGAAGGGACAGCAGGAGAGGAATCTTATGAACATGGAATAGTTCTGTACATCGAGTGCACTGGTGGCTTACACATGTGATGAAATCATGAAACTCCACACATGTGTTGTGTCTAGTCGCCTCCCTAGTGTGAATAACGTATGTACTGCTGGAAGGATATCAGCTGGAGTGTGCAGAGCACCACACTCCACTGTCTGTAAATTCCCTGTGAATCTATAATTGTTTCTAAGTTAAAAAGTTAAAGGACTGTTTTTAAAATACATTAAAAAAAAACCACTTTCAGCTATCCAACTGAATTTTATACACAACCCCCAAATTGTGGCACCTTTGATAAAACAAATCATCTGTTATTAAATATCCATTTAATTTGACCCTTGTATGACTAATTCAACCAATCCTAAAGGAAATCAGCCCTGAATTTTCACTGAAAGGATTGTTGCTGTAGCTCCAATACTTTGGCCACCTGATGTGAAGAGCTGACTCGTTGGAAAAGACTCTGATGCTGGGAAAGATGGAGGGGAGGAGGAGAAGGAGGCAACAGAGAATGAGATGGTTGGATGGCATCACCGGCTCAATGGACATGTATTTGATCATATTCTGGGAGATAGTGAAGGACAGGGAAGCTTAGCATGATGTGGTCCATGGGGTCGCAAAGAGTCAGAAATGACTTAGTGACTGAGTAACAGCAATGTGATTAATTCATTTGGATATTTTCTTGCTTTTCCTTGATTTCAACTTCATGGACAATGTCTGGTAATAAATTACTTACACCAATTTACAAAAGTGAAACTAAAGCACAGAGAATTGAAGGAAATAGGGAAACAGTGTGAAGAGACCCCAGCAAGAGGCAATGGGGTGGACAGGAGGCTAGTGATTTGCTGGAGCGTAATTTGGGTGTTCATTGGAAGGACTGATGCTAAAGCTGAAGCTGCAATACTTTGGCCACCTCATGCGATGAGTTGACTCACTGGAAAAGACTCTGATGCTGGGAAAGGTTGGGGGCGGGAGGAGAAGGGGACGACCAAGAATGAGATGGCTGGATGGCATCACCGACTCTGTGGACATGAGTTTGAGTGAACTCCGGGAGTTGGTGATGGACAGGGAGGCCTGGCGTGCTGTGATTCATGGGGTCGCGGAGAGTCGGACACGACTGAGCGACTGAACTGAACTGAATGTATTCAGAGCATCCGTGTGTATTGTTGGCATTTAGGAGAAATGGTGGAAACAGGAGAGAGTCATGTGCATACACAAATTCTGAAAACTGGAGAAACTAATTGGGATTTGATATTAGAAAACCTAACATACCAATCTGAAACCCCGGGGTGCGTCCTGATGAGAGTGCACCAGCTGGGAGCTCTCTACCAAGCAAAGCTGGGCTGGCGTGCATCTGCGAAGGTAGTTCTGTGTTGGGGCAGCCGGTGCCTCTGTGGGGAGACGCCCCTCTGCTCCCGGAGTCAGGGGTGGGAGTGACAGAGCTTCAGCAGGTGCAGCAAGGACCACTGAGATCTGGAATCATCCATGTAGAATAAGAATTAATGTTCCCTCTCCATGCAGAGGAATTCTCTAAGTGCTGGGTGACCCATCTTGACACTGAAGAGCCGAGAAGAACTGGAGGGAATGAAATGGACCACAGCCAGTCAGCCCCGTGGGAGCCCACAAAACTGCTCTCTCTGCTGAGATTCCTTTGTTCTTAGAGTCATGAAACATAGGATGCAGAAATAAGGGAAACAGGGAAAACGAATGTGTACTGGATTCAGCAGACTCCGTCATCAGTGGATGAAAGCCCGTGTTCTCAGGGTAGAGCATCACCCGACCAGCATCATCTGCGTGCCTGCCTGTGGGAGGTGTGACCGTCAGCCCGGCCGGGAAGCCACGGTGGACAGTTAGCATGTTCCCATGTTCCCGTTTCCTACAGTAAAGGAAGTGCAGGTGCCTTCATGTAAGTCAAATTGCTAGAATCTGTCATTGTCCTTGGGGACTACCTGCTGTTAATTCTACTAAACACTGGATGTCACTGTTGCTGTTTTATAGTGAAAGGTAATTTTTTGAAAAAAGAGCTTCCTAATCAATATTCTCAGAGTAGCTATAGAAACTGTAATTTATATTTTATATTTTTCAACAAAAAGAGAGATGTGTCCCCTTTAGAAAGGCTGGTTTCTTTCTAGGACTTACCGCTCTTGAAAACCAGACCAAGACATGCCACGTTCTCTGCACCTGCTAGGGCTGACAGGCACGCCCATGCCGCCCATCAAGTCCCCACTGGGCTGCGAGGCGCCTGCATGACGTGAGCCCGTGCTGATGAGGCCAGCTGCTGTCCGTGGGACCTGAGGCCACATGATGCCCTGTCTTTTGTTGCTGTTCAGTCGCTCAGTCGCGTCCAACTCTTTGCGACCTCATGGACCGCAGCACGCCAGGCTTCCTTGTCCTTCACCGTCTCCTGGAGTTCTTGCCTTGAGAACCCCCTGAACAGTGTGAAAAGGCTGTGTTCCTGGTTGGGCACATATTAACCCTTCAGCCATCGTCCTCGGCCTCTAGAATCACGGCGTGCCACGCCAGAATGAACGATGGGAGCTGATTGCCTGTCACTTCACATCGACTGAGAAAACAAACTGTGTCATGGTACTGTGGAGACAGAGTCCAGCTGACGGATGGGGGCAGTGCTTACTCTGTTTTCTTAGATTTGGAGTGGACGCTGGTGCAGACTTCTCACACAGAGTCAAACTATCTGGACAGGTCGGCGTTTCTACGTTACTCCCTGCATTTGTTCATTAGTTTTCACACAGCAGAGTGCATTTGTGAGGTAAACTCTGGTTACCCGAGTGTCGCCTGTCACACAGATTACTTGATTTTTAAAATACAGTTTTCATGAAAAGCAATGCTCTAACCACATTTAGTGAAAATTTTCTATGTTAACAAGACATATCAATATAATTGGCATCTAATAAATTTAACTTTTAGTAATAGTTATATAAACGAATGGGTTTTTAAGTATAATGCCACAACATTCGTTTTGTTAAAACTACGATGAATCCCATGAATTCATCGTAGTTTTTTGCTTGATAATTTAGAAAACATTTCAGTGTCTTTTAGTATGATCTACTGGCTCCACTTATAATGGAGAAGCATGTTTCTTCACTATTTTCTCTCTTTTTAAAAGCAGCTATGCACTTGACATCAAATGCATATGTAAGACAGTCTCTTGTTAGTCATTTATTATCAAGAAGGTAAGAAACTCATGCATAAGTGGTTTCAACACCAAGCTATACATTGGTGAGCAGGATATTTCAGACCAAATTCCTCTAAATATTTTGAGACAAAACATACCCATTTTTAAAGGTAGAGTGGGTGAGTCTTCAGAATAATGGCATAGATACCAGCTTTGATGGATAAGAGACAAACCTTCACAAGACATTAACTGAAAAACACAGAAATCCCAAAGCAGTGAGAACAAAAACACAGGAATAAGAATTTGTAAGTTTTCTAAGTCTACAGGAACTGATTTTATCTCTGGAATTTAGACAAAGTAGTTAAAGACTGAAGATAAGGGAAAGAGGGAAGCTTGTTTGTTTCTGTATATCTTATCATAGGAATACAGGTGAATAATAAATACAGCATTAATACATGAATGCCTACATGGCTAAATACATCTTTCTTTTTCTTGAAGTGAACTGTACATTTTTTTCACGCCAAAATTTGAATCAGTTATTTTTTTTTATATCTGATAAAAGTGGGGTAATGATTAATATAAGATGGCAGTTAACCAAGATGGCTTAGTTCTTTATCATCAGCAATCACCAGTTATTCAGTAGCTGTTGACGACATAAAGCTGCATAATTTAAATGGAAGACTTAGGTTCATACTAAAGAAGCAAAAATTTCACTTGGGCTCACAAATAGATAAGAACTTTGAAAAAATACATTGATTTTTAAAAAATCTGCCTATGATAAATAATCCTCACAGAGTCTTCATTGTGCAAAGCGGAGCCCAACCATAGATCTGTGTTACTTTCCTACATACCATGCAGGAGAAATCTTCTTTAAAATTTTGAATAATAGATTTGGACTTAAGATAATGCAAAAGCTATAGTCCTATTAAAATTTGATGTGAATTTTCTTTCATAATAAATGAATCTCCTTCACAATAAGGCAAGTACCAATTGTTAGGAGAATAAAACACTTCTAATTAAACGGGAGTACTTTACATCTATAAGTATGAAAATGAGTTGTGCATATTGCATTGAGTAAAGCTTAAGTGCACATTATACTAGGTTAAGCTGTAAAATTATCATTTTAAAATATTAATTTATTTTAATAAATTCTTAAAATTTTCACATTCAGATGTAAAGTCCTTCTGTTTTTGTTTTAACTGGTTTTATATTTTAAGATATGAAGAGCTCTGTACCTATGAAACAAAGGGAAATTTCATTGTTATTTCTTATAAAATGTTGTTATAGCTGATTTTCATGAATAAACATTTATGGAATGCAGAATTTGAGTGAAGGAAAAAAATCCCCATTTAGTCACAACCATTTTTTATAGCAAATTGCTTTTTAGTCTTCATAATCTTTTACTAGAATAAGTATAAAATTTCACAATTAACTTTTCCTGAGTTTGTTTTTATTTACATCTTGTACCTAGTTTGCTATTGAGAATTTTAATGAGAAATGAAGTTAAAATAAAAAGCTAAATTAGAGGAAAATTTAACATAATCTCTAGGTGATAATGGAAAATAATTACTTTATTTTATTAACAATTAATGGGCTTCCCCAGTGGCTCAGCAGTAAAGAATCTGCCTGCAATGTAGGAGACCCAGGTTCGATCCCTGGGTCAGGACGATGCCTGGAGGAGGGCATGGCGGTCCTCTCCAGTATTCTTGCCTGGAGAACGCCATGGACGGAAGAATCTGGTGGGCTGCAGTCCCTGGTGTCACAAAGTCAGACACGACTGAGTGAGCACGCACGCATGCATCCTCATGTTTCTGTCTCTGTCAAAGACAGTTTAAAATTATTGGTTGGTTTAAGTCAGGCTCCCAACAAGGATCACGTACTTTGTTTGGGGCTGAGTCTCCCATCCACAGGCACTAGTGCTTAATGTCTACACTTGCTGAAGACATCAGGTCAGCCTTTTTTAAGGATATCCCTCATTATGTTATGTTTGTTGACATCCTGCTGGTATCTTTTAAACTTGTTCTTTATATCATATTTGCTAGTTCAGACATAGGCTTTTTAAATACTTAATTCAGTTTTTTAGGTGGCAGTTTAGCAGGAGGCTCCAACTGGCCCATTTTTAGAGATGTTTCGTGTGACTCACTGGTCCAGGTGTTGAGAACACCGTTGCTCAGTGTGGAGACAAGGGGCCCCAAATAATATACTGCCCTTTCATCTTGTAACCATTCCTACTGTTTGCCTTTTAACCACCACATGTTTATCTTAATTTTGAAATGAAAAATATAAAATATTTACAGTTAAATATTTTTCTGCCTGCTGGATTTCTTGTCCAAGTTCTTACCAAGCAGCTTGCGAACAAAACAGAATCCAAACAACTGCTTTAATATTCAAACCTGATTATATTTTTAAGTGCAGGTTATATTTTCATTAATAAGGCACACTTATTTTATTTATATTGCTATTTCTCATAAAAAATCTGAAATTGAGTGCATGGCACAGTGCAGAGGGCTTGCTGGACGGGTGTGGAAGGAAACTGTTGGGATTTCAAGGTGTTGGAAAAGGCTGGGACTTTCTGTAGCCTCATTGTTTGTATAATGTGGATACCCTGATCCATGTTGAGTATGAAATTTTTAAGTGCCTTATGCTCAACAAACATAAATTCCTCTTTCTCATTGTGCTGAATAACTGTTTCTGGCCAAGCTTGTTAAGGGAACCTGGAGATCTGTCAAGGTATGATTTCTTCTGCCAGGACTCACATGATTCAGTGATTCTCCAAATAAAATTAGTCAAAACCACTTGTTTTTCCTGACACCATTTCATGTGGCTTTATCCAGCCCACCCCCGACCCATTGTGAAGCTAGAGGTCTCATCTCTAGAGGCACACAACGCTGTCATTCATTCCTCCCACATCTAGGGATATTCCACTCCAAGCCACATTTTATAATGCACGAGAGAGAGAGAGGAGTTTCTATGGGAGCTGGTTCTAGCTATAACATTGAGGAACATAAATACAGAATAAAACTTTTCCCAAAAATCCCATGGAAAATGGCTGAAAACCAGGTCTACCTTAGTTCCATGCACCGATCTCTTTCAAATGGATGTCAGGGCCCTGAAAGTAAAATTATTAGCCTCTCTCTCAGCCCAGAGGCTGTTGTCTCTACAACTAGAAAATGGTCAGACAATTGAACGAAATCAAAGTGGAAACAAAAGTGGGCTGCCATTCTGGGTTGTGGTGATCCCATTTTCCTTGAAAATGGTGCACATCCTGGATGGGACAGAATTTCATTGAACAGGACAGACGAGACATGAGAAAGCACCTAGAACATGGAATTTCCTCATCTCACTTTAACCTCAGTACCTAATCTGCTGGTGTTCAAATAATCATAAATGCAATAAAACTTCATGGCAGTGAACAAAGAAGGGAGCTGTGACCTCCCAGCCAGTGTCAAAGTCGCAGTTTCATGGTTCACAGCTCTGGGGGCTAGGGGGAGCAAAGTCTTCTGACTCAGGAAATGTGGAGCATGGCATCCCAAGGGCAGATGTCCCAGTGAAATATTGGGGTATGTGGCTTCTAATCTGAATATTCTTATTAGGATTTTGACTCTTCAGCTCCAAATGGCATTGGTTTCAATGTATTTTAATATCCAGTTAGGCAAGCTTTTGTCATGATTACATTAGATGATTCTATTTGTTACAAAAGAAACTTAGGGAAATAGCAGTAGAAATGAAAACAAAAAAAAAAAACACAAAACTTTTTAATGACTCTGAGGCAGTAAAATGGGCCACATCAGTTTGAATGTATTTCATGTAGAAAAATAATTTAAAATTCTGAATGATCCTTTCAGGTTTCACAGCAATCATAGTGGGATAGAATTCCTAGTGGCCGTGTTTTCAGAAGAACACCTTGTTATGTAGGTGCCTGTAAACCCGTTCTTCTTAATGCTGAAGCCTGCCTTGATACCTCCTTTACATCTGAGAGTTTAGCAATTTGAGTGCTTCGGCACTGGGAGGAAACCTCCTAATGGTGAATATGGCAACCTTTTTGTAAGAAAAAGTTTTTTTTTGGAATTTCACACAAGCCACTTGGGATCAAGGAAAACTCCTCTCTGATCATAACGTGATAATTACGTAGACAGGCCGCGGTGGTCACTTGACGCGGCATGTCTTGCTTAATCGGGATGGAGGAGACACGTGCTCTCCTGTCGGCTTCAGCAGCAGGCCTTTCAGTATCATCATGTACTTGCACTGCCAGAGTCCGGTCTGGTGAGGCGGTCCTGCAGTCTCTGGCAGTGAGAGAGAACCTGAGCGCTCCTGCTCTGTGCGCCCGCCACGGCCCCTCCTGTCTCCCGTGGTGCCTTCACACTTCGAAGAGGAGCTGCCCTGGGAGGAGTGGATTAGGAGGTGCACACATCTTCCCCATGGGACTCTCAGCAAGGCACCCACGTGCCTAAAAATTATTTGAACTAGTTTTTAAAAAGTGAACAAAAACGAAAATAGGAATTAAAACACTGTTCTCAAGTAATAGTTGCCTCTATCAGGAATACCACTTGGGACTTTTCACATAAAACCTTCAATCTAACCATTTAGTTTGCCCCAGTGGGATTATGTTGATGTGAAGCCCTCATATCAACCCATCTGGGAGCTGCTCCTGCTTAGAGCTTCTTCAAGGTCTAAACTACCATCTCAGCAAAAGCTGAAATTTATTTTCTCTGAGCTGATTTATTTTATACTTTCTAATTTGAATGGAAGCTGTAAAAAAAGAAAAATAGAGGTTTAGAAGTCCTATAAAGAGCTGAGTGACTTTTAATGGAAAAAATAAAGAAAATTCCCAAGTACCATGCAATTTTGAGGGAGATGGGTTTGGTTTTCCTGTTGAGCCAGTGTTTGCCGTGGAGACGGGTGTGAAAGCACTGAAGGTGAAGAAGGCAGTGTGGCAGGTGGAGGTCGGTGGGGAGAGCAGGAGGGGAGATAACAGGAGAACAGCTCCCCTTGGGAACCCTCCCCTCAGAACTGCAGCTGGAGGGTCAGGCCCACCCCGGAGGCCGGTTGCATGCCCACTGGCATGAGTCTGGGCCACAAGCCCTGCTGTTGGCACTGAGAGACTAGCTCCACATTTCTCAAACGCACGCTGGTCCATGGCTTTCTGCCACGTGGCTTCATGAAGAAGACTGTTGTCCAGAATCAGTCCTTGAAGAAGGCGACAGAAGGCAGAGCACAGAGGAAGTGAACAGGCAGCGAGGATGCTGGAATTAGAAGGAGAACCTGGAGTTTGCTCAAGTGAAGCCAAGCCGGGATGCGTCGAGATCTCACGATCTCATGATGCGCTGAGAATCTAGAGACATCAGGAAGATGGAACCTGACCTCAGTGTCCCTGCCCAGAGGAGAGGGACACAGAATTAACAACTGCCCAGGACAGGCCTGGAAAAGAGATCACGAGAGGCTCCTGGGCGCTAGTGATGGAGCGGGGTAGCAAGTTTCAAGTGAGCACTCTTCCTGTGTGAAGGGAGAACACACCTGGCAAATCTCAGTGTGTCCCTGTTTCAGCAGTGGGAGCAGCCCCCACCAAGCTGGGGGAACCGGCAGGCAGACGCCGAGCTGGAGGAGGCAGACTCCGCAGCATCCCGCTCAGTGCCAGGGTGGACGCTGGTCCATGCGTCATCTCTGAAATACACTTGGTTCCTCTTCCTGCTCAGATAACTTTAGTGGCCTTGAGTTGTGGATGAATCATGCAGAGCAGTATTTTCAGAAGGAGAGATAGTGTTCATCAATTCCCAGGTACATTTTCCCTGAATCCGCGGCCTCAGGTCCCTATTTCAGATGATCTGTGGCTTGTGGGAGATCCCACATGGACAGGGGATTCTCTTCTAGAGAAAAGTATAAGTTGCCCGAGTTGTATTTTCTTCAGATTCATGGAGAGACTTGTCTTACCTCACTTGTGTATGGAACTGAATAACAATAAAAAAGTTCTGAAGGGAATACACTTCTAAATAGAACTTGGAAGGACACCCTGTTCTATTACCAAATGAAACAGCATTTACCTTTTCCATTTGTTATGTGAAATGTCTCTCCACTATGGAATGGTGGACAGGTAGTGAGAAAGGAGGGGTCAGATGCTCATATTAGGTGCCAGTTTGCAAGAAAGAGACAGAAGTCATGTTAGAAGAGTTTAAACAGTAAAGTGGGGGCAGGAGGAGAAGGGGATGACAGAGAATGAGATGGCAGGATGGCATCACCGACTCAATGGACATGAGTTTGAGTGAACTCCGGGAGTTGGTGATGGACAGGGAGGCCTGGCGTGCTGTGATTCATGGGGTCGCAAAGAGTCGGACATGACTGAGCGACTGAACTGAACTGAACTGAAGATGCTTATTTAACTTATATGCAGAGTACCTCATGAGGAATGCTGGGATGGAAGAAGCACAAGCTGGAATCAAGATTGCCAGGAGAAATATCAATAACCTCAGATATGCAGATGACACCACCTTTATGGCAGAAAGTGAAGAGGAACTCAAAAGCCTCTTGATGAAAGTGAAAGAGGAGAGTGAAAATGTTGACTTGAAGCTCAACATTCAGAAAACAAAGATCATGGCATCTGGTCCCACAACTTCATGGGAAATAGATGGGGAAACAGTGGAAACAGTGTCAAACTTTATTTTTGGGGGCTCCAAAATCACTGCAGATGCTGATTGCAGCCATGAAATTAAAAGATGCTTACTCCTTGGAAGGAAAGTTATGAACAACCTAGATAGCATGTTCAAAAGCAGAGACATTACTTTGCCAACAAAGGTCCGTCTAGTCAAGGCTATGGTTTTTCCAGTGGTCATGTATGGATGTGAGAGTTGGATTGTGAAGAAAGCTGATCACCGAAGAATTGATGCTTTTGAACTGTGGTGCTGGAGAAGACTCTTGAGAGTCCCTTGGACTGCAAGGAGATCCAACCAGTCCATTCTAAAGGAGATCAATCCTGGATGTTCATTGGAAGGACTGATGCTAATGCTGAAACTCCAGTACTTTAGCCACCTCATGCAACGAGTTGACTCACTGGAAAAGACTCTGATGCTGGGAAGGATTGGGGGCTGGAGGAGAAGGGGACGACAGAGAATGAGATGGCTAGATGGCACCACCGACTCGATGGACGTGAGTTTGAGTGAACTCCTGAGTTGGTAATGGACAGGGAGGCCTGGTGTGCTGTGATTCATGGGGTTGCAAAGAGTCGGACACGACTGAGCGACTGAACTGAACTGAACTGAATACAAAACTGGAACATCATATTGGTGATGAATGTGACAATGTGTGAAAATATTTTGTAGGTTCTCAAATATCAGGCTTCCCTGGTGGCTCAGATGGTAAAGAACCTGCCTACAATGCAGGAGACCTGGATTCAATCTCTGGCTCAAGATCTCCTGGAGAAGGGAATGGCAACCCATGCCAGTATTCTAGCCTGGGGAATTCCATGGACAGAGGAGCCTGGCAGTTATAGTCCACGGGGCCACAAAGAGTCAGACATGACTGAGTGACCAGCACTTTCAGTTTTCACTACTTCTGAAATATCAGTTGCTTTTCTTGATAACCTTTCTGGTGGTCGCACACTATGGAGACATTTTAAGAAACATAAATTGAAAAGAATAGAAAACCCTAGTCTTTGATATGTTGAGATGACAGGGAAGAAAAACCCAGGTGAATGTTGTGATGTTTCTGAATAAAGACAAGAGAAAAAACTCAGCATGACCCTAGAGAACCTTTCCAAAGGGAGTCGCGAGCCCCAGCCCATGCTCTCAGGCACAGGAGGTCGTCTGTGTGCTGATGGCTGTCTGTAGCAGGGTTGCATTGCCTGTGAGATAATGCCGGTGGCAGGACGTGCTGTCCGTTTCCTCAGGGTGTGTATGTTGCTGTTTCATAGCTTCCAGCTCCACCGGTATTAATCTCCTTAGTTTACAGTGTGTATTTCAAAAGCAATGGGGATACCATTTTCCCTTTCTCTATATCACAGTGAAATTCCATGCTTTACTTAAATATGATTTAAGTCTATATTCCTTTCCAACTGGTTTCCTTCATGTTCTGTTAGTATTTGTAACTTCAGTCCTATCTGTTGAAAAATCATGTTTTCGCCAAACACAGTATCAAAGGTCAGTCATTTTACATCCATTCTTTTTTTTAAGAATGCTATTTTGACTGAAAATTATCACCCGTATCATTATCATTTTAAAAATTTTTTTGCAGCATAAAGGAGTAGATAACATTAATGTTTAATCATAGAAACACACAAAAGAATCGTCAAATGAGAAGTAAATGAGAGCTGAAAGTGGTTTACTGGCATTTTAGCTACTTGAAAGCAGACATTTTTTACAATAGATTTGAATATAGGTTGTCTGTGACTGTGTCACTTCAATGTAATCTGCCAAGTTTAAGTGTAATCTTACGTTTTCTTTCTAAGAAAATGGCTCATGACCATGTGAAATTGAAGTGTGCGCACTAGAAATATACTTTTGGATGTGATGAGCGGATCATGTGCAAAACCGTGGGCCCGAGGGCATTACCGAGAGTGTGTGTGGATGGAGGGAGTAGGTGTGACACACGTCCAGCTGCTTCGTCAGTTCCACATAGTTAATGTCCCTTCAGTTCACTGCTGTGTGGTGCTCTGCTGTGGGACAGTGTCACAGTTCATATATCCATTCTTCTGTTGACAGGCATTTTGATTCCTTCCAGTGTGTTAAAAAACGATTCAGGTAAAGACATCCTTGCACATGTAACCTGGTGCCCGCAGATGCATACCATATACGCACATGTATAGTCACACATGTACTAGTTTCTCCAGGAGGGAAATGCAGGGCCACAGGATATGACTGCAGTAACTTCATGACACAGGTAGAGATTCTGTTTGTGAATCGGTTTTGGTTTCGAGATTCGGTTATGAAACCTGAAAGGAAAGTATGAAAACACGGGTATTATAACTAAAGTGGGGGTGAATTTGGCAGCATAATCAACTCAGGGCCCTTTGTGGTCTACTTGAACCCCAGTCTGAATGGACGTTTGTGTGTTTCACAGAAAACACAGGAAGTGGTCGGAGGTGCCCTCCCAGATTTCGTGTGTCTAATACACAGCCCGCTTGCTGTAGCATTAAATCCTAAACATACGTGATTAAATTACATATTGTTGTGTTATGCATGGGAGTCCTACTGTGCCACCATGTGACATCCTCTCAGTTTCAGTTCCTTAGATTTTCCACACCCGGACTCCCGTAACCCGAGGGTGACAGTCTTCTTCTCCCTCGCTCAGCTGCACGTCTCTGTGCACTGGCCAGAAACTGCAGCTTGGTTTTGAGGACAACTGGTGACAGTGGGCCTCTCACTGTCACTGCTTTCAGGGGAGCTGGTTCTGATGGTCACCACTGGTGTTTGCTGTCGGAAGTCTCAGAAGGTCCTCCTTAGCCTGGGAAGATGTTAGATTCCATTTGTCATCTTTCGGTTGAAAATATTTTCTGTAGTCAACTATATATGTTTGATAACTGGAATATTTAGAAACATATTTTTATAATTTCAAAACATATGAAGCTTTTCCAGGATTTTTTAAAGAAACTAGTTTAATTGCTGATAATTAAGAAAGTGGATTGCTCCCTTTGTCTAAGTCAAAACAGTTGTTCAGTTGCTCCGTTATGTTCAATTCTTTGTGACCCCATGGGCTGCATCACGTCAGTTTTCCCTGTCCTTCACCATCTGCTGGAGTGTGCTCCAACTCATGTCTGTTGAAGCCTGATGCCATCCAACCATCTCGTCCTCTGTCGCCCCCGTCTCCTCCTGCCCTCAGTCTCTCCCAGCATCGGGGTCTTTTCCAGCGAGTCGGCTCTTTTCATCCGGGGGCCAACGTATCAGAGCTTCAGTATCAGTCCTGCTAGTGAATGTTCAAGGCTGATCTCCTTGAGAATGGACTGGTTGGATCTCCTTGCAGTCCAAGGGACTCTCAAGAGTCTTCTCCAGCACCACAGGTCAAAAGCATCAGTTTTTCAGTGTGCAGCCTTCTTTATGGTCCAACTCTCACATCCGTACTCGGCTACTGGAAAACCCATAGGTTTGACTAGATGGACCTTTGTGGGCAAAGTGATGTCTCTGCTTTTGAATAGGCTGTCTAAGTTTGTCATAGGTTTTCTTTCAGGGAGCAAGCATCTTTGAATTTCATGTCTGCAGTCACCATCTGCAGTGATTTGGGAGCCCAGGAAAATAAAGTCTGTCACTGTTTCGGTTGTTTCCCCACCTATTTGCCATGAAGTGATGGGACCAGATGCCGTGATCTTCATTATTTGAATATTGAGTTTTAAGCCAGCTTTTTAACTCTCCTCTTTCACTTTCATCAAAAGGTTCTTTATTTCCTTTTTGCTTTCTGCCATAAGGGTGGTGTTATCTGCATATCTGAGGTTATTGATATTTCTCCTGGCAATCTTGATTCCAGCTTGTGCTTCATCCAGCCCAGCATTTCATATGATGTATTCTGCATATAAGTTAAACAGGGTGACAATATACAGCCTTGACAAATTCCTTTCCCAATTTTGAATCAGTCCATTGTTCCGTGTCCAGTTCTAACTGTTGCTTCTTGACCTGCATACAGGTTTCTCAGGAGGGAGGTCAGGTGATCTGGTATTCCCACCTCTTTAAGAATAGTCCACAGTTTGTTGTGATTCACATAGCCAAAGGCTTTAGAGTAGTCAATGAAGGAGAAGTAGATGGAGTCTAAATAGGGATCTGGTTAAAAGCAAAATAGAATTATGGAAAAGGAATTGATTATATAAGCTCATAAAATATGATCCCAGAACTAGAAAGTAAGAGACTGTTTCAGTAGCATTCTGGTTTGAGGCTTGTTTGCCTTTATCTTTCCTAGATGTGGGGCCATGTTTATAGGTCAAATCTGTATCACTTGCATCCACAGTTTGTACTTAGGAAAGTCAGTAACGCTCCTGAAGTTAACAGGAACCAGAAACATTATTTTATAATGATTGGAGATTACCCTAGGTTCAATTCCTTTTATTTAAGCTAAATATTTACTGTGTTAAATGCTAGCAATATGATATGCTCTTTAACCCCCAACAATAATTTCTTTCAAAAGGCCAGTGTTTCATAGAAGTAAATGAAGAGAGAAAAGAGATTTGAGACCTGCTATGGATATATTCTCTTGATTATTTTTGGAACCATTTTAGGACAAGATTAAACTGTTTGATGATTATCACTGTATAACTACTGTAACTATAAATCTGGAGAAGCATGCTACCAAAAATAATTAATACTTTTATTGTTTAACTATTTCCTCCTTCCTGTTTCTGGAGAAACATTAAGAGTATAATTGACTCTTTTAAATAAAGAAAAAGTATTCTTCTCACTGCAGGTTCTATAAGCAAAAACTAATAGCAAGATCAGAAATACAAGCCCACAGGTAAACTTAGTAATGATATGTAGCTAAAGTCAGGAAATTATTAAACCTAGGGCTAATATCAAGGAAGATACACAATTGTATGAGAAACAGCTTCTAACATCATTTCAAAGGGGCTAACTTGAATACATTCTGTTTCCAAAGAATAATGTTTTCCTTGAGTCCCCAGTAAACTATGATTCCCAGGGTGAGATACTGTTCCTTGTTTTAGAAAAATACACATTATTTTTAGGTTGAAAGTAATAAAAAAAAATAAATGTTTCCTGTGTCACTCTCCATGTGCTCTTCAAGCTGCTGTGAAAACAGGGGAAAAGGAGAAATCAATATGAGAATTTTAACTGATGTATTTTGTAAAACATAAAACTCATGTTTCTGAAAATTCAATTTGGTCCGTAATTTTTCAGTTATATGACATCTGGTGGTGGTCTTCTTTCAAACACAAGGAAGGTAACTAAGTCCCGAGGAAAGACCTCCCTTTTCATTTTCTCCCTCATCACCACCGACACCGATCCTTCCCTTAGGAGAAGGTGCGGTCGTGGAGTTGCGTACTCAGGACATGCTGGAAAGAAGCAGCAGCCCTGGCATCAGGGTGGGGCAGTAGCATGGTATGCTGGTTTAAATATTAGTGAATTGATTTAAATAACCTTGAGGACTGCCCATGCCTGCTCTAAAATTGAGACCTGGAAGTGGTAGGCATCATGTGCAGCCATAATTAAGAGGCAGCTTGTGGCACCAGCAGCCTGATTTGCACCTGGGGTACCACCTCTCCAGCTCCCTCCTTCATAGGATAAGTAGAGATGTACCCGGGTTGTAGACCTGTCCTGCAGTCTAGATTCTCTCTCATCATTTTCTGGAACACCACCATCACAGAGACATATCTTTTTAAGCACAGCTTTGGTCTGATTTGTCATGTGGTTAGAAGATACCAAATTTCACCGCTTTGTGGTCTGGCATCGGCAGGTTCAGAAACACCCGTGTGGGTTGTGGGCTTCTATTCCCAGTTTTCTTATTAAATTTCCTCCTGTGAATACTGTGATCATCTGGCAGGAATCAATAAAACGTTTCAAGAAGAAACTGGCTAGAAAAACCAAAATAGAGATCACAGCCCAAGTGCTCCTCTGGATTCAAGCCAGGGGCGGGGGCTGCTTGGGCAGTGTTCTGCTTCTGGCGGTGGCATCCTGCTGGGGCCTGAAAGGGGAACCGCCCTGCTGACTCGTCCCGTTATGATGCTGGACCGGGCCCTCAAGGTGCCAGAGTGACCCACTTTTTATGGGTCAGCTCAGATGTCAATTTCTGTATGAAACCACATTCAGGCCATAGTACTACTGATTGGAAAGCACTTTAGAGTTCTATCCAAGTGATAAAGTTATTGTGATGTTTAAATAATGAGTCAAAACCACTTTTACAGTGTGACATACTGTATGGAAATAAACAGCAGTGGGATTACAGCTCTTCATTAGGATTCCTGTTGAGTCGTCACTCAGAACCTTGTGGTTTCTGAAGAGAATACTGTTTTTAACATACAATCAATTTTCTTGTGTTCTGACAGACAGAATCAATAGCTACCAACTGTTTTGCAGAGCAAAAACTGACAAGCCACTGACTCTCTGTATAGATCCTCTGGGTTCAAATATTATTTTTAATCCCATGTTTTATAAATTCCCACTTTATATATTTTCCCCATAGTAACCAACATGAATTACAGAGAACAAAATCTAACTCTGCATTTGTCAGACACACACAAAAAAGAAAGCCCCATGCTGTCTAGCCAGCCAAGAGCACTGGGGTGGATAGCCATTTCCTCCTCCAGAGGATCTTCCCTACCCAGGGTTGGAACCTGTGTCTCCTTCATTGCCGGCAGATGCTTTACTGTCTGAGTCACCAGAGAAGCCCTGGCTGTGATGGCCTATGATAAATGTACAATTCCACAGCATGGTTTGGGCCCTTACAAACTTTGATTACATTTTCATATTTTAAGAATTCAGCTTAGGATTCTTATCCTGTTTATATGGCTGAAAAATTACATTTGTAAGTAATTAAAATACTTCATTTTCTTATAAGTATTTCTTAGATGACCTAAAAGTCATCTAAGATTATTTAGGAAAATAGTCATATATATAATGAATCAGAAGTTATCAATAGTCTCAGCTATGAGTGGTGTGTAGACTTGTATCCTGTGATTTGAACAAAATGAGAATTACAGGTTTTCACTAAGCCACTAGGTCACCCTAGTCTGCTTTCTAGTTTTTCAAGTGGTTAAAATATTCTGTCTAAAACTACAAGATTACCTTGCTAATTTTTTATGCTTTATTTCTGGATGGTTATGGTTATCAAAGTTAAACTGGCTAAAAACATTTATTTCTAAGAAAAAAAAGAAAAATTGGCAAAACTTTAAAAATGAAGTAGCATTTATTACAAATTTCACTAGCAAAAATGACCATTATTAAAAATTAATGATATACAAAGACCATTTCCATTTTTTACCATCATAAATTTAGCTTCTTTTCAAAGTACCTAAATGTTAAACATGCCTGAGAAGACAAGTTGATTTTGGTTCAGTATTAAAATTAATTCATTCTGCTTTGCATTGACATTTTAAATACACATCCTCTGTATGTAATGAGATGGTTCCATAAATACTATAATTCATTATAACAGCAGACTTACTTAATTTTCAGTTTTCTCACATATGTCAATAGTTAAGTGTTTGACAAAATTAGCCTTAGCAAACATCACAAAGTCTTGATTCAGTTCTGGAATTTCTGTGTGAAACAACAAAGCCATCAGAATGGGGCTGGTGCTCGGGGATGACCTGGAGGGAGGATATGGGGAAGAGGGAGGTGGGAGGGGGGTTCAAGAAGGGGAACACATGTACACCCGGGGCGGATTCGTGTCAGTGTATGGCAAAACCAACCGATATATTAATGTAAAGTAATTTGCCTCCAATAAAAAAAAATAAAAAATAAATAAAAAAAAAGAATGTTGCCAAGGTCGTTAGTGGCATGATGAGTTTAAAACTGTACCAAGATAGAGCATTAGAGCTAAACCAACTTATTCCCTGAAACCCATCAATTCATTCCCATCTCCCAGTGATTTGTATCTTGTCAGGAAGGTGGTTCCGTATGTATTCCACAGAATGTCTGGAGTCACACTGTGTATTCCTGAGTCTGACACTGGTCCCGATCCAAGTGAATAGTTAACTTTGCTAGTGATGACCAGCTCTGTATCCAAGACCACATTTGTATTCTTCATGTGTTCTTGAAGCAGAAAGAAGGCTTTTCTGAGAATTCTTCCTTGCAAGAAACAAGTTTTTTTTTTTAAAAAAATTTCTGTTAATATTTTACTCTGCATTTTATCCATATGACTTTATAAAACATAATGTATAATAAACCATATGAATCAATTCAAATTATCAAGACTGCATATATCAAATTTAAATTTGAAATACCCTGTACTAAATAAACTATTATAGTATTTATTACTTACAGTAAATACTCTTTTAAAAGTGCTTTTGGGCATAATCAACCTGTTGTTTTGACAATCTTTAATAAAACTAAAAATGTACTAAATGTATGAAATGAGCCTACAAAATTTTCATTATTTCCAGGGGGTCCATTATGAAATGACATTTTTTTTTTTCCTGAATACTAAAGACCTTTTGAGGAAGAAAAAATTCGCGCATACACAGTATAAATGTGTTGTTCATTAAAAATGCTTTTCTGACAAATTGTGGTTATGTAACGTAAACACATAACTAACACTTTACTCTGAATAATTTTCTAATCATCAAGCACCACGTGACACAGGCATTTTCCTTCTCTATGAAACTTCAATAAAATTGTGCTTTCAGTCTAAGATTTCAAATTTGCAATTCCAAATGAAAAATAATGGCTTCTTTAGAAATGTTATTTTTATTTTTCCGTGTAATCTCTACCAAACTTTGTGCCTGCACTCTTCACAATACAAAGCTTATGTTTTAAGTTACATGATGGGGGATAATCTGTAAATAGGACAAGATACTAGTATTAATAGTTAGCACAAAAGCATGTCTGTGTTCTCAGATGAGTTTTTATAATTTTATCCATCCTTAATTAATACTACATGACAGTAAAAGTCTGTTAGAAATACTATTGAATAAACGCTTTGTCTATTCAAAGGCATCAACCTTAAAATGGTTTTCTTTACAAAGGTTCAGGATTTTGACCCAGCTTCTGTGTCTCCCTTGTGTCATTTCTCCAGAATTCTTTAGGACATGCCTACAAGTAGAAAGTAGAGTTTAGGAAGACCTTAGAAGTGCCAGGGCCTTATGAAGTGATAATAATAATGATGTCACTAAGAAGGACAGGAAGTAACAGGTGCCACAGGCTGGTTTCTCAGCTCCCCAAGATCAGGAAGTCTGCTTACTTATATCTTTGTTTTCTTTTGCTTTTATTATGCGTCAGCCTATCCCTAAGGGCTGAAGCGTCAGGTTTCTAAGAGTGTTTCCATGGACTCTTTCTCTAATGAGAACTGAGTGTGGACTTCTTTTCTGCCAGCGAGCATTAGAACAGTTCTTTACTAGAAGCCATTCTTTCCTCATCTCTAAGATGGAGATCACTCTGCCAACCGTTTAGGAATTATAGTAACAGCCAGACTAACATTGTAAAGTCAGTCCCCTCACATCTAGAGTCTGGAACTCCCCAGGCAACCCCGTGGGAGCTGCATGAACAACAATCCAGCATAAGCAGCAGATCTGTTCTGTAGGAAATGGCCCAGAACATGCATTTCCTCTGCTCTTAAAGGGAAAAGGTGGTTGTTCTCATCAGCTTTGAGGAGTTTCTGCAAAGATTGCATGGGAAGGACCCTTGGTGACCTCTGCAGGAGGAAGACTGAAGATTTCCAGGTTTACAACCCCAATTGTCATCCCTTCTGAACACCTGGAAGGCATGCCCAATCCCTATGGAGATCTCAGGGTTTTTTAAGTCTCGCTCAGAGTTATATCAGGTGTCCACCCTGGATGTAGCCGTGGGGGTCTTATGGAAATAAGAAGGGTTTTGTCATGTTGGGTAGAAACAAGCATCAGTGGCTCTGTTGTTAGAGAAGCAGATGGCTGCAGAGTGGATCCTTGTGGTGTGTGAAGCATGTTCCTGGAGACACTGAATTCAGACTCTCCCTGTCTCTGCAGCATGAAACCTTCCACTGCTTAGGAGACTGAGACTCTGTAGGAACACTGAGAAATCCAGGGGAGATCCCCCAACAGGTCCTTGAATCATCATCATCATCATCGTCATCTTCATCAACCATCGTAATGATTATCATCCACATAATCATTATCCTCCTCATCCTCCAGCCCTGGGATCCCTGCAGCAATAATGACCAACTTTGCTCCCATAACTCTTCAACTTTCCTTTCTCTTCTTCTTCTCTTGGAATAATTTCCATTTGCCCTGCCCCAGCCTTTGTTGTTGTTCAGTCGCTCAGTCATGTCATACTCTTTGCGAGTCTGACCCATGAACTGCAGCACTCCAGGCTTCCCTGTCCTTCACTATCTTCTGGACTTTGCTCAAACTCATGTCCATTGGTCAGTGATGCCATAAAACCATCTCATCCTCCATTGACCCCTTCTCCTCCTCACCTCTATCTTTCCCAGCATCAGGGTCTTTTCCAATGAGTTTGGCATCAAGTGTTCAAAGTATTGGAGCTTCAGCTTCAGCATCAGTCCTTCTGATGAATATTCAGGGTTGATTTCCTCTAGGACTGACTGGTTTGATCTCTTTGCAGTCCAAGGGACTCTCAAGAGCTTTCTCCAGCACCATAGTTCAAAAGCATCAATTCTTTGGCACTCATCCTTCTTTATGGTCCAACTCTCACATAACTACTGGAAAACCCGTAGTTTTTACTAGATGGACCTTTGTGGGCAAAGAGATGTCTCTGCTTTTGAATATGCTATCTAGGTTTATCATAGCTTTTCTTTCAAGGAGCCAAGTGTCTTTGAATTTCATGGCTGTGTCACTGTCCACAGTGATTTTGGAGCCCAGGAAAATAAAGTCTCTCACTGTTTCCATTGTTTCCCCTTCTGTTTCCTATGAAGTGATGAGACCAGATGCCATGATCTTGTTTTTGAATGTTGAGTTTTAAGCAAGCTTTTTCACCCTCCTCCTTCACCCGCTCAGGGGCCTCTTAGTTTCTCTTTGCTTCCTGCCATTAGAGTGGTCGTGTCTAAATTTCTGAGTCCACATTCCATCCTGTTTTCTGTGGTTCCCGTTCCTTCCTTACCAAATCCTCTTTTTGTTTGTGTTTGTTTATTATCTGCTTGGCTGATCTTCGGATCACGATTTGCTGGCAATGGGCAGAACTATAGATATCATTCAGTCTTCATTATAGAGACCAAATTGGAGACAGAAAGTCATGCAGTTAGTTGATAATAGTCTACCTAACAGTTCACACCTCCATATTTGGTTTCACGGTTTGGGCTTCTGAAAAAGTGCTTTGTTTTGTATTTTGAAAGAAGTCTTCCATTGCCAGAGCCTCAAAACTACTAACTACATTCATCTCATTGTACAAATAAAAGCATGAACCTGGGAGAGGCTGGCATTCCTCAGCATCGCAAAGCGTGTGTGAGAGTCAGATGAGGCCGCAGATCTACTGACGTGAAGCGCAGCCCACGGGGCAAGGCCCCTACCTGCCTCTCAGGGAAACCCTCCCGGGGCCAAGGGAATATGTGCGTCATGGCTCTAAGAAGACAGCCCCATGGAGCCTGCTCTAGCCCGGAAGAAAGGCATCATGAAAAAGGAACTAATGTTGGCCTTACCTAGAGTGGTCTTCACCAACACTGAACACCGTGCCAAGTGGACAGCCTTGGGTTTCTGTGGCTTTACGCATCTGGCACGTATGCACACACTTTTGAAAGAATACCACAGCATGGTAGCCTCTCATGGATAGTTGAACCTCCTCACGTTCACTTTGAAATTCTAGGAATTAGTTATGCCATCTTGGGCTTATTAATGCTAGAATGTAGACTAACTTGATGAAATTGTAACATACACCAAATAGTAAATATTAGCACTATGGTTTGTCATTTCAGTGTAATTACTGTCAGCTTCTAGTTTTAGGTAGCTATTCAAATTAACAGAAACACTGAATTTTGTAGCTTTTGCTCAGAACTGGGGATTTTCTTTATGTTCATAGTTACTTTAGGGGTTGAGGTTTATAATTCATATGTGAAGACCCTCTAAATTTGGCTAAAGAACTTTGACCCTGAAATTTCATTAGTCTATATTAAAGTACCTTGAAATAGCTATTCTGTTTTTATTTCTCCTGAAAGTATGGTAATTTTTACCCTGCTAGTTATCAATTATTGTTTTGTATAATGGATCTATAATACATGCAGTGATATCATCTTTGCACATGTGAACACAGTACATGACTTACACTCTGCTCCTTACACTGAGGGATGGCATTCCGTTTTTGGTGTTATTTTGATGTCGAGTGCAGGAGACTGCTGGGTCGTGTGAGTCAGGTGCACTGCTGCAAACCTGTCATCTCTGGTCTGGTGCCGCTGTCCTTTTACCTCCTCCGCTGCTAGAGGCTGTCTTCTGTGTGGTCTGCCAGAGCTAGTCACCTTGAGGAATTACACACAGACGTATGTGCATGTGCTTCAGACAGCAGGGACGCAGACGTGACCTGTGAGTGCCTATGTGCCTGGCCCTGCCAGCGCTCAGCCAGGGGGAGGCAGGAGGCCCCTGGCCCGGGCCTTCTGACCAGGCTCTTTCCTCTGCACACAGGCGCCCCCGGCATCCTTGGCTTTGTCTGGCCTCTGAGAGCCCAGGGACATCCGGGTGCATGTGCCAGTCCCTGTGTTGAGCAGGTGACTTCCGCACTTCCTGTTTCTGGGGCAGCAGTAGACTGAAGAGGAAGCAGCCCAGTCCGAAGCCAGGCCATTATATCCATCAAATTTTGTGCCCAGAGCAAACTTCGTGGCCTGACCGAGTTTAAGAGCCCCCAGCTTTAAGCTAACTCTTACAAAGGCAGTCTGTGGTCAGCATTTCTGTCCAAAGTCTCATTTCCTTCATATTTAGAAATTTCCAACAGGACAGTAAGAAACAGACATTTTAAAAATACAGCCCACTGCAGTGGTCAAAACACTGGACGAGCTAAGTCAAAGAAGAACACAGTATCTGAATGTGCAGTTCGCTATTGAAGCAGGGCTCAGCTCTCCAGTATTAGACACTAACGGGTGCTTAGTTATCAAGAACGTGCAGATTAAAGCCAGCATGTGCTGACTCTGCAGACTGGTAAAGAGGGCTGAACTTGGAGCAAACCAGCACACCAGAGCAGAGCTGTGCATTAGAAGAAAAGTCAGAGTACTGGAAAGTGTTAGAAAGAGTTGGGGAGAGTGGAGTGACTAGAAAGGCATACACTGCGGTGAGAATGGACCCGGAGATGCTGGAGCACTCTCAGGCAGTGTGTGCTGGGCTGAAGGTAGGCCGATCAGTTATGGTCTTGGCTTATGCATTCAAGAGATGTGACTGCAGATGCCTACAGAGCATGGACAGGAAGCTTCATAGGAGCTTTATTCATAATAACACAGGTAGGAAAAACCAACAAAATTCCCATCAAAAGCAGAATAAATAATTCAATTTTTATTTATCTCCACACGATATGCCACAAATAAAGATTAAACTACTGATATGTATCGGAGAAGGCAATGGCAAGCCACTCCAGTACTCTTGCCTAGAAAATCCCATGGATGGAGGAGCCTGGTAGGCTGCAGTCCGTGGGGTCGCTAAGGGTCGGACACGACTGAGCGACTTCACTTTCACTTTTCACTTTTACACATTGGAGAAGGAAATGGGAACCCACTCCAGTGTTTTTGCCTGGAGAATCCCAGGGACTGGGGACCCTGGTGGGCTTCTGTCTATGGGGTCACACAGACTCGGACACGACTGAAGTGACGCAGCAGCAGCAGCAGCAGCACTGCTATGTAAAATAATTCCAAAGCTTTGTGTTGATCAAAATATCATACAGGGTGAATGAGGACATGATACTATTTCTATGACCATCAAAAACAGGTAAAAGGCAGTGGAATGTCACAGGTCACAACAGTGGTTGATTCCCTTGAAGTGGGGAGACTGCAGACTAAGAGAAGCATGTTGTTGTTCAGTCACTTGTCCGACTCCTTGCGACCCCGTGGACTGCAGCACGCCAGGCTTCCCTGTTCTTTGCTATCTCCCGGATTTGTTCAAACTCATGTCCATTGAGTTGGTGAGGCCATCCAACCATCTTACCCTCTGTTGCCCCCTTCTCCTACCTTCAATCTTTCCCAGAACCAAGGTTTTTTCCAATGAGTCAGCTCTTTGCATCAGGTGGCCAACATATTGGAGCTTCAGCATCAATCCTTCCAATGAGCATTCAGGGTTGATTTCCTTTAGGATTGACTGGTTTGATCTCCTTGCTGTAAGGGACTCTTTAGAGTCTTCTCCAGCACTACAGTTCAAAAACATCAATTCTTTGGTGCTCAGCCTTCTTTATAGTCCAACTCTCACATCCATACATGACTACTGGAAAAACCATAACTTTGACTATACTGACCTTTGTCGGCAAAGTAACGTTTCTGCTTTTTAATATGCTGTTTAGGTTGGTCATAATTTTTCTCCCAAGGAGCAAGTGTCTTTTAATTTTGTGGCTGCAGTCACCATCTGCAGTGATTTTGGAGCCCATGAAAATAAAATCTCTCACTGTTTCCATTTTTTCCCTTCTATTTTCCATGAAGTGATGGGACTGGATGCCATGATCTTTGTTTTTTGAATGTTGAGTTTGAAGCCAGCTTTTTCACTCTTCTCTTTCACCTTCAACAAGAGGCTTTTCCTCTTCACTTTCCTCCGTAAGGATGGCATCATCTGCATATCTGAGATTGTTGATATTTCTCCCAACAATCCTGATTCCAGCTTGTGATTCATGGAGCCTGGCATTTCGTTATGATGTCCTCTGCATATAAGTTAAATAAGCAGGGTGACAGTATACAGCCTCGACTTACTTCTTTTCCAATTTTGAACCAGTCCATTGTTCCATGTCCAGTTCTAAGTATTCCTTCTTGACCTACATATGGGTTTCTCAGCCGGCAGGTAAGGTGGTCTGTTATTCCCAACTCATTAAGAATACTCCACAGTTTGTGTGATCCACACAGTCAAAGATAATTGTGAGAGGAATGTATATAATGCTGGAAGATTCTAGATCTTGATCTATGTGATGGCTTCACAGGTAAACATATATGCAAAAATTCATCAAGCTGCACACCTAAAATAAGTGCATTTTTTTACATGTTGCTGTGTATTGCTCCTCAGTTAAAACATTAAAAAGAACTAAGTCTCCTTCCTTTCATCTGGTGAGAGTTTGAACGAGCTACTCTTTTAACCCAAATTCTTTCTTTTTTACTTGTTTTTAAATGTATATATTTATTAACTGAAGGGTAATTGCTTTACAGAATTGTGTTGGTTTCTGCCAAACCTCAGCTTGAATCAGCCATGAGTGTACATATGTACCCTCTCTCTTGAGCTCCCTCCCCGACCCCGACCCCCACTAGTTGTTAGAGAGCCCAGGTTTGAGTTCCCTGAGTGATACAGCAAACTCCCATTGGCTATCTATTTTACATATGTTAACCCAAATTCTTTTGTCTCTATATGATTGTTGGCTTTTTCTGTATTCCTCCAGTTACTTTTCCAATACTTGCATTAAAAACCTCCTTCCCTCAAAATAAGGTTTTGACCTCTGAGTAGCTCATAGTGGACATTTCCCGGTTGTGGCTAGAATTTGTATCTCTTTAGTTCTGATTACTTGTTTGCATAGAAGCACAGCCTTCATCCTGGGCTCAAAGCTCTGTCCCTATGTGATAGTCTGAAGCCCCTGATGTTGAGGCTGAGTGCCTCCTGAGTATGTTCATCTGCTAAGATCCTCCTCTGTGAGCCTGAATCCCCATTGCTCTCACCCACCCAGCAGTCTAGACATCTGGTTACTAAGTCTGATTGAGCATAAATACCCCAGGCATGGACTTCCCTGGCAGTCCAGAGGTTGACACTCTGAGCTTCTACTGCATGGAGTGTAAGTTTGATCCCTGATCAAACAAGTGATATCCCACATGCTGCACAGTATGGCCAACCTCCCCATCAAAAAATCCCCCCAAACAAGCAAAATCCACCCAGGTCACTTGGTATTAATAGCCAACTCCTATACAGAGTTCTGAATCCTTCCTTTGTTTACTTAAAACATTTCTATTCATTTATGGATAATTCCTTAATTTTTAATTCCATGTTTCTGCAGACAGTTGTCATCTCTTGCCTCAGTTAGCTGAAGCTCTGCGTCATTATGTCAGGACACATGTGTTTGTGCAGTGCCTTATAGGATCAAACAGGAAGTTTAAACAAGAAAACAAAACATGGCTCCTATTTGGGTGGCTTTGACAGAGAATGGAGCAAATCACATTCCTCAAAAAAATTTAAATATAGATAAAGCATGTATGAAATATTTAGCCCCTACATTATATATTATTCTTTCCCTGACAATTATATAATAAAAAATTTTTATTAACAACTTTAATATAAAAAATGTGCCATAAGATATTTAGGATCCCAAAATAATAGCTTGTGCCAAACCATTTTTCATCTTTAAATCGCACAAACATTTTAGATTCCATTATTATTTACCTCATTTATTTTTATGAGGTGTTTGAGCTCGTCATATTAATCTTGAAATTTGACCTTTGAAATTTAGTGTGCTGCTCATAAACTTTACATGAATAAAACACAGTTTGTTACTTTTCAGCTTTGAAGTTGAGTGGGGAGTAAAGAAATACATGAAATGAGACCGTGTAAACTTGTTTTTGATGGATCCTTCTGATTTCTGTGATGCATAATTTTTCGGAATTAAAATAAGCTTCAAGCCCTGTCAAATAAGAGATCAGAACCTAATTGAAAAGATGTGGCATAGACACATAGAAGGGATGATTAGTAATGGCAGACATACTAATGGAGTGAATGGCACTGTGATTTGTTGCAGAAATAAGCTTGGCTGGTGATGTCAGAAAAGCCTTCAGAGAGGCAGTCATCATGTCTATAGTTTTAGGTAAAGCAGGGAACACGTCCAGGTGTGGAGAAGGTATCTCTGTGATCATAGATGTGGCTGTGGGAATAAGGTTTTGTAAATGAGGAGCACAGTTTGCTAGGCACGAGGAAATCAGTGCAGAAGGAGAAGAGACACATTTGAGAGCCTGGTTGAAACTGGATTATGGAAACTGCTGGGAAACAGAGAAAATATTTCTCATGAGAAAGTGGGAAGTGGAACCTCGTCATACTTATTTAGCAGGAGATCAACCTTGTGGAAATATTTTACATTAGAGCAACTCTAGGTTTCACTTTTGGATAAATATGCGTCCAGGAGAAATTATGATGGAAGGACAGCATCACTTCCCACCGTTGAGTGGCTTTTGAAACAATCTGCTGATGAGGCAGTAAGTGTCTGCACCAAGATGGTGACTGACAGTAGAATTAAGAATGGGCTGTATTTCAGAGATACTTAGAAAGGAAGTGTGTTAGGTTTAGAAGCTCTCTGCATAAGATGTGGGTGGAGGGGAAGAACGTGTTGAATGACAGCTCAGGAGGAGGTCCTTGAGTCCGGAGGGGGTGCTTTCATCCCCCCATGGCTGATGAACGTGGCCTGGGTCAGGGACAAGCAGACTGGGGGATGGTGCCCAGTGTTCAACTTAAGCACAGCACCGGCAGGAAACTTGGTCCAGGGCTCTGGACACTGAACGTTATTGCCCAGTGATGGACTTGATGAGTGGATCCTGCTGGGAACTCTGAGCTAACCCCTGCCTACTTCCACTCGCTGTAGATACTCATTGATGCAAAACTGAGCTCGGAGTGCCTGGATGGGTAATGCATCCTAAAGGAATAAATAAATGAGCCCTGCCTGCATATCTCGTCTTCATCCTCAGATTGACTTGTATTGTCTCATCAGTATTATTTTCTGCTCATCATTAGCCATATTAAAATGATCATAACATGTAATTTTGCAGTTTCTCTTGATGCCTGTGACCTGATTCCTCTTGAGATGTACTTACCTAATTGTATTTTACTTTAAGCTGGGTGATAAATGTTTCTAGAACTCTCTGGTATAGTACACGGAACAGCTTTAATTGCAAAATCATACAGTTTCATCTTGTGGCTCAGATGATAAAGAATTTGCCTGCAATTCGGGAGCTCTGGATTCAATCCTGGGTCAGGAAGATCCCCTGGAGAAGGAAATGGTGACATACCCCATTATTCTTGCCTGGAGAATTCCATGGACAGAGAAGCCTGGTGGGCTATATAGTCCATGGGGTTGCAGAGTTGGACATGACTGAACGACTAACAACCCATCTATTGATATAAAGAGTTTGAGAGACCTAATAATGTCTGTATTTCAGGGACCATGTAGATACATTTTTTTTTCCTGTACATAAACCTTTAAGAAAATTAGTTTTTCTAAGATTTATTACATGTCAAATATCAATGTAAGAGAGATTTTGTATACATTTGTTTACAATGTTTTGCCAAAAGAAAAAAATCTATTAGTTTTTGGAGTCACAGGGCAGTAAGAAACCACAGGCAAATACTGCAGGCTACTCATCTTAGTTTGATGGGGATACTGCCTGAGACTATTCCATTTCTTTGCAGAAGTGAAAAAAATCCACCTAGTTATGCTTGAGGAAACCTGCCAGAGGGAATTCCTACCACTGTGTGCATTTCTCATACAAGTCAGCAGGGAGTGAGTGGGTGAAAGCTGGTCTTTGGCACCATCCATTAATTTTGAGAAACACTGGCTGACAAACCCCTTTTGCTTTTGGTTATTTTTAGAGCATGTCTAAAACTTTCTCTAAATTTCTTGAGTAAAAAAAATACAAGCGGCCATCCCTAAATGAATTAAGTTGGAACCAGGAAGTATCAGCTTAGACATATCATACCAATTTCAGGTGGTGAAGGATAATTTTTTCCCCAATCGACTGAGGTGTTAATAAATTGCTTGCTTATCATTTTGCTCAGTGAGGACATTATACCAAGGTCTTCCCTCCAAAATCACCACGAGAGATAATAGTCTATCTGATATTGATGTGGACGTTTATTTTTAAGCAATATTTTCCTGTGAGTTAGCCACTTACAGCTCCCTCTATACTGAAATATATCCTGGGTTCTTCTCTGGTCAGTGTGTTCTGGGGAATGCACTCTGACATAACGTCATGTCAGCACAGTGTTAATTTTGTTCCCCAGGGATACCTTTCTTGGAGAGACAGTGCTATCCTGGAATGTTGCAATGGCTCCCTTGGTTGTTCCCACTGCATATTATGAGACTATATTTAAAAAGTTTTTTCTTTCCCTCCAGCACACTTTCCTGCCCAACACCCCACCCCCGCAAAAACTAAGGATATTCAATAACAAATATTCTGAGCAATTATTTTTACTTTCTTTTAATAGAGTAAGTTCTTTAATATACATTACCAAGAATAGTTTAACAAGTTTTTGTTAATTTACACAGTTAAAACATGAATATACTTTCATTATAAAAATTCATAAGAGAGAGAAAGCCTACAGAGCATAAGTGAGAGTCTCCCTTCATTGTCTCAAAATTCTCTCTGGGGTCATCACAGTTCCTTCTCTGTGGAAATCATAGTTGTCTCCCATGTCTGTTCTACCTAAAACTTACAGTGATGCAATTTTTGAGATGTTACAACTATTGTAACTATTTGGAGTTTCAGCTTCAGCATCAGTCCCTCCAATGAACACCCAGGATTGATCTCCTTTAGAATGGACTGGTTGGATCTCCTTGCAGTCCAAGGGACTCTCAAGAGTCTTCTCCAACACCACAGTTCAAAAGCATCAATTCTTCGGTGATCAGCTTTCTTCACAGTCCAACTCTCACATCCATACATGACCACGGGAAAAACCATTGCCTTGACTAGACGGACCTTTGTTGGCAAAGTAATGTCTCTGCTTTTTAATACACTATCTAGGTTGGTCATAACTTTCCTTCCAAGGAGTAAGCGTCTTTTAATTTCATGGCTCAATCAGCATCCGCAGTGATTTTGGAGCCCCAAAAAATAAAGTCTGACACTGTTTCCACTGTTTTTCCATCTATTTCCCATGAAGTGATGGGACCAGATGCCATGATCTTTGTTTTCTGAATGTTGAGCTTCAAGCCAACTTTTTCACTCTCCTCTTTCACTTTCATCAAGAGGCTTTTGTGTTCCTCTTCACTTTCTGCCATAAGGGTGGTGTCATCTGCGTATCTGAGGTTATTGATATTTCTCCCAGCAATCTTGATTCCAGCTTGTGCTTCTTCCAGCCCAGCGTTCCTCATGATATACTCTGTATATAAGTTAAATAAGCAACTTAGGTTTGTGTAAAAGTCTCTTGTGCAGCAGTTTTTTCAAGTAACTACCCTATAATCCATGATCTTCTTGGGGACGTTATTATTTATGCCAGAGTCAGAGGAAGGATTAATTGATCAAAGTAAAATGAAATAAAAAGCATAAGAAATTAACACCTACTAAATTCAAAGGGAAAATGTCAGCTTCTGAGTCATATAATTGCAGTGACTCTCTAAAGCAGAAAAAAAGTTACAGGATCAGACTCTGAATTTGAGTCAGTGCTGAAAAATTCTGATGGACATTTCATCATTGATTTTCTCACCAAAGGTTTGTGTGTTTTTCACCAGTACCACTGACTTAAGTTTTTCCGGTTCTCTATCAGTCCTGTTTAGATTTTTCAGGTCAGTATTATGCAGATTACGTCCAATGAAAAGTGTCTTTACTTCCTAAATAAACATGGTTGTATAAAGTAACTTTCTGAAATTACACTCCTCTAAATCATTTTCCCATTATGGGAGCATATCATCCCAGGGTTTGAGAACAATTTTTGTGTTTTGTATTCACTAAACAGTCCATCACACCAACCTCTTCTTTCTTTATTATTTTCTTTATTTTTTAATTTATTTTAGTTGGAAGCTAATTACTTTACGATATTGTAGTGGTTTTTTACATACATTGATCAGCTGGAATTCAGGCTTCTGTCTCACTGACTTCGGAAACTATGAAATGCCTTGAAAAGAACAGTGTACATGAACTGTGTATTCTTGACGAATCCTGTTCTTGTGAGCAAGCATTGACCATGTAGTTTGCATTGGGATTCAGAAAACACGACATTTTCTATCATTCGTTACTAAATATGTTTTTTAGGAAGGAAACACTGTGTGGCCCATGCATGTAACTGGTCTGTGGGTGATAAGAAGTTGTCATTTTAACCCCAGGTTTCTAACAAGATGTTTACTGGTTGCATAATCTAGGCAGAAAGAAACGAGGCCTTTGATCTTACACTCAAGAAATTGAAAACGTCAGGTGTGGAGCAGCGACCCCCAGTTCTCGGGGTGCCTCCCTCACTCCCCTATTCCACCCGAGAACCACAAAGTTTGGGTGGCAGTGTTGGTCCAACCTCAGGCATGTTCCCTGCGGGCAGACCCACTGCTCCTCTTTCCCCTAAACTGCTCTGCCTGACGGGGAAGCACACTGCGAGAAGGCGGGGCGGCCCCTCTGTGTCCAGAGTGCTGGGGGACGCGGTGGTGGTCCTGTGGTCAGCAGTGGTGATGGTGGGCTTCGCTAGGATCACATGAGCCCCTGCTGGAAGGAAGGCACTGTCTCCTCACCTGAGCCCCGGTCCAGGTGTGTCTCCCCTGCTGGCCATAGCAAATCTTCCAGCAGGATGGCAGGGCCCTGTGCAGGGGTGCTCTGAGAGTGTTAGGTGTGTTCTCTGCCCCACTTTGTTCACCTGACTGCGATGAGGGGTCCCTGAGACGGGATTCGGTGCACTCCCTTAGCGTCCCAAAGCTATGGGATGAAAACCTGTCTAGGCTTAATAAAGGCTATCGTTCTTTCTGCCATTGTTGTCAGCCTCCTGCCCTGCAGCAGTGCTTGAAAAATGGGAAATTACCTAACCTAGAACTTTATTTAATCATCCAGCCTCCTCAGGTAAAAGCCTCTTTCTCTTGCAATAACAACATAATTTGTGGGGAACCAGCAAAGGCCTTTCAAGGCTTTATTTTTATGGGTAATGTTATCTGTGCTTACAGAAGGTCTTAATACACAGGTGCTTATACTGAAGTGCGTACTACTAAACACTGTCAGCAGCTGGCATTCTGAAGCATGTAATCCCCCATCTAGTTATTACCCACATCACCTCTGCTGGGATTGACATACGCTGCACGTCAGAGACTTCCAGATTTTGTGTAGTTCTCCATCCAGGAGAATTAAAAATAATACCACCAAAACTAAGAGTTCTGATGCAGAGCATTAACCTTTACTTTCCCGAATAAAATCCTGCACATCCCCACCAGCTGCAACCATATCATGCGTTTATTAGTTCAACAAATATTTATCAAGAACGACTATTATCTACTCACTAGGAATATAAGGATGGGCAGAAGAGTGAAGTCTCTGTCACAGGAGCAAACGATCCCCTGAAATATCCTCACACCATGAGGTAAGGAAGGGTACAGTCAGGGGATGAAGGGTAGAGACAGCATTTAATTGGGGACATTTTGTCTATGTGAAAACAGTTCCATAGCAGCCTTGTGTTCGTCCTTTCACTTGAGACAGTTTTTTTTAGAGAATAGGCTATTAGTGAACCTTCCTCTAGGGACCTTCAAGTGTTTGAAGCAAACAAAACAAAACAAACAGCCCTGCCACCACGAAGTATGATATCCTTGTGAAGGCAGGCAACTGATGGATTATTCTCATTAGCACATCTTAAAATGTATATGCGTATTGTTATGCTTTGTATTACTATGTATTTTTTAACCATATACCAAAAGCCCTGTGTTTCTTTACAATTCAGTGTTGTAAGTTTTTCCTAGTTTACATTTTTAAAAAATTCTGTCTTTTTAATTGAATGATAATTGGTTTGCAGTGTTGTCTTGGCTTCTGCCATGCATCATGATCAGCCGAAGGTACACACATGCCCACCTCCCCAACCTCCCTCCCATCTCCCACCCCATCCCACCTCCTAGGTTGTCACAGAGCACTGAGTTTGAGCACCATGCATCATGCAGATGAATGAACAAAGAAACTCTGGTACATATATACACTGGAATATCACTCAACTATAAAAAAACACAATTGAGTCAGTTCTAATGAAGTGGATGAATCTAGAGCCTATTATATAGATTGAAGTAAGTCAAAAAGAGAAAGACACATATGGTATATTAATGCATATATAAGAAATCTGCTGTGCATGTTTTTTCTTTCACACTCAGGGATCATATTGAACATGAATTATCCAGACATTAACTTCACAAATTTGAATCACTAGATGAGAGGATGAAGCCTTCTAGTTTGTGACTTTGTGAGGGTTTTGAGGCTTGTCTATAGGACAGGCATCAGCGGCTTTCCTGTTAAGTGTATCAGAAGTGTAGGGTGGTGCTGAAATTTACTTTAGTGATAAGACATCTCAGGGTACACATTTCAGATGAAATGCAGTTACTAGTACAAATATTTCAATGTCATTAATTTTATCCTGTAAGTTGGTATTTGTAGAGTTGAAAACAGCTAGCCAAAAATTGTGTTTTCTCTCCAAATTTGATTACTTCCAATTCACCTTATTAAACCCCAAAGGCCAAATATCACATAAATTCCAACCCACAGACATTTATAAACCAGGTCCCAGCCATGCTGTGTTCTGTAGAGTCATGCCCTGACTTGTGCTGCTCAGTGCCCCACCCCAGAGAAAACCCACCACCGTCACAGTTATTAGCTTCATCTTCACACTCAAGTCCAGTTCCATGTGTGTTTGTGGTTCAGTTCAGTCGCTCAGCCGTGTCTGACTCTTTGCGATCCCATGGACCGCAGCACGCCAGGCGGAAGCTGTCCATCACCATCACCAACTCCTGGAGTTTACCCAAACTCATGTCCATTGAGTCAGTGATGCCATCCAACCATCTCATCCTCTGTTGTCCCCTTCTCCCCCTGCATTCAATCTTTCCCAGCATCAGGGTCTTTTCCAGTGAGTCCATTCTTCCCATCAGGTGGCCAAAATATTGGAGGTTCAGCTTCAGCATCAGTCCTTCCAATGAATATTCAGGATTGATTTCCTTTATGATTGACTTGTTGGATCTCCTTGTAGTCCAAGGGACTCTCAAGAGTCTTCTCCAACACCACAGTTCAAAAGCATCAATTCTTCAGTGCTCAGCTTTCTTTATAGTCCAACTCTCACATCCATACACAACCACTGGAAAAACCATAGCTTTGACTTGACGGACCTTTGTTGGCAAAGTAATGTCTCTGTTATTGAATGTGCTGTCTAGGTTGGTCATAGCTTTTCTTCCAATGAACAAGCTTCTTTTAACTTCGTGGCTGCAATCAGCATCTGCAGTGATTTTGGAGCCCTCTGCTCCAAACACACCATCTGCAGTGTTTGTGGTTAGATCCAGTATTTATCTCCATGATAGTGACCCCTCACCACCGCTCTTTCCCACAGACATAAGATGTCTGCACTTACTTGTATGAATGTTGCCACATTGTATTATTCTCTCAGCTCTGTGAGCTCATCAGCTTCAGAATTATGTAAAAGTTAGATCAATGACTTTGACTAGATACAAGAATGAAGAAACTATAAGCTTGCTTGTGGTTACACTTAGGACCCCCCGGGATGATCCACAGGCTCTCCCCATCTCGACATCTCTGGCCGAGTCACACAGATAGAGTCATGTTTGGGTGTAGGACAGAGTCCATAGGTTCAGCGGTTGAGGGTCTGGGTTCCTTTGGGGGCAAAATGCATGGATTTGTATGAGTGTGTGGAGAAGGCAAATGTGTTCATTGTTACAGAAATAACATCAAGCCAGTAGTTTCTAGGGTTGGTTCTGGGGTCTTGGATTGATTTTGAACCGACATGCATGCTATTTGGGGCGATGAAATCATTCTCTGCCTTGACTGTGCCTGTGTAAGTTACACATTTATCAAAACTCCTCTAATTATACACTTAACCTTGGTGAGTTTTTGCTCACCAATTATACCCTAATAACTGCTATTTTAGAGGGTAAAGAAAAATAAGGGAGTTTAGCTACATGCAGACATTAATGAAAGATGGGGTGAACTGTCTTCCTAGAACAACCACCACCACCACCGTCTTTCTGGTTCACACTGAACAGAATCAATTCACAGAAAACCCTGACTCTACCAGAAAATTGCTAGAGCTAATCAATGAATATAGTAAAGTTGCAGGATATAAAATCAACATAGAGAAATCCCTTGCATTCCTATACACTAATAATGAGAAAATAGAAAGAGAAATTAAGGAAACAATTCCATTCACCATTGCAATGAAAATAATAAAATACTTAGGTATATATCTACCTAAAGAAACAAATGGAACAACAGACCAGTTCCAAATAGGAAAAGGAGTATGTCAAGGCTGTATATTGTCACCTTGCTTATTTAACTTATATGCAGAGTACATCATGAGGAACGCTGGGCTGGAAGAAGCACAAGCTGGAATCAAGATTGCTGGGAGAAATATCAATAACCTCAGATACGCAGATGACACCACCCTTATGGCAGAAAGTGAAGAGGAACTCAAAAGCCTCTTGATGAAAGTGAAAGAGGAGAGTGAAAAGGTTGGCTTGAAGCTCAACATTCAGAAAACAAAGATCATGGTATCTGGTCCCATCACTTCATGGGAAATAGATGGGGAAACAGTGGAAACAGTGTCAGACTTTATTTTTTGGGGCTCCAAAATCACTGCAGATGCTGATTGCAGCCATGAAATTAAAAGACGCTTACTCCTTGGAAGGAAAGTTATGACCAACCTAGATAGTGTATTAAAAAGCAGAGACATTACTTTGCCAACATAGGTGCGTCTAGTCAAGGCTATGGTTTTTCCAGTGATTATGTATGGATGTGAGAGTTGGACTGTGAAGGAAGCTGACTGCCAAAGAATTGATGCTTTTGAACTGTGGTGCTGGAGAAGACTCTTGAGAGTCCCTTGGACTGCAAGGAGATCCAACCAGTCCATTCTAAAGGAGATCAATCCTGGGTGTTCATTGGAGGGATTGATGCTAAAGCTGAAACTCCAATAGTTTGGCCACCTCATGCAACGAGTTGACTCACTGGAAAAGACTCTGATGCTGGGAAGTATTGGGGGCAGGAGGAGAAGGGGATGACAGAGAATGAGATGGCTGGATGGCATCGCCGACTCTATGGACATGAGTTTGAGTGAACTCCGGGAGTTGGTGATGGACAGGGAGGCCTGGCATGCTGTGATTCATGGGGTCACAGAGTCGGACACAACTGAGCAACTGAACTGAACTGAACTGAAAGAAACAAAAGACCTATATATAAAAAACTATAAAATACTGGTGAAAGAAATCAAAGAGGACACTAATAGATGGAGAAATATACCGTGTTCATGGATTGGAAAAATAAATATTGTGAAAATGAGTATACTACCCAAAGTAATTTATAGATTCAATTTAAGCTACCAACCGTATTTTTCACAGAGCTAGAACAAACAATTTCACAGTTTGTATGGAAATAACAAAAAACCTCAAATAGCAAAAGCAATCTTGAGAAAGAAGAATGGAACTGGGGGAATCAACCTGCTGGACCTCAGGCTCTACTACAAAACCACAGTCATTAAGACAGTATGGTACTGGCACAAAGACAGAAATATAGATCCATGGAACAAAATAGAAAGCCCAGAGATAAATCCATGCACCTATGGATACCTTATCTTTGACAAAGGAGACAAGAATATTCAATGGAGAAAAGACATCTCTTTAACAAGTGGTGCTGGGAAAATTGGTCAACCACTTGTAAAAGAATGAAATGAGAACACTCCTTAACACCATACACAAAAATAAACTCAAAATGGATTAAAGATCTAAGAGTAAGACCAGAAACTATAAAACTCCTAGAGGAGAACATAGGCAAAACCCTTTCTGATATAAATCACAGCAGGATTCTCCAGGACCCACCTCCCAGAATATTGGAAATAAAAGCAAAAATAAACAAATGGGACCAAATTAAACTTAAAAGCTTCTGCACAGCAAATGAAACTATAAGCAAGGTGAAAAGACAGCCTTCAGAATGGGAGAAAATAATGGCAAATGAAGCAACTGACAAAGAATTAATCTCAAAAATATACAAGCAACTCCTGCAGCTCCATTCCAGAAAAATAAATGACCCAATCAAAAAATGGACCAAAGAACTAAGCAGACATTTCTCCAAAGAAGATATACAGATGGCTAACAAACACATGAAAAGATGCTCAACAGCACTCATAATCAGAGAAATGCAAATCAAAACCACAATGAGGTACCATTTCACGCCAGTCAGAATGGCTGCTATCCAAACGTCTACAAGCAATAAATGCTGGAGAGGGTGTGGAGAAAAGGGAACCCTCTTACACTGTTGGTGGGAATGCAAACTAGTATAGCCACTATGGAGAACAATGTGGAGATTCCTTAAAAAACTGGAAATAGAACTGCCATATGACCCAGCAATCCCACTCCTGGGCATGCACACCGAGGAAACCAGAATTGAAAGAGACACATGTACTCCAATGTTCATCACATCACTGTTTATAATAGCCAGGACATGGAAGCAACCTAGATGTCCATCAGCAAATGAATGGATAAGAAAGCTGTGGTACATATACACAATGGAATATTACTCAGTCATTTAAAAGAATATATTTGAATCAGTTCTGAGGTGGATGAAACTGGAGCCTATTATACAGAGTGAAGTAGGCCAGAAAGAAAAACACCAATACAGTATAATAACACATATGTATGGAATTTAGAAAGATGGTAACGATAACCCTGTATACGAGACAGCAAAATAGACACAGATGTATAGAACAGTCTTTTGGACTCTGTGGGAGAGGGCAAGGGTGGGATGATTTGGGAGAATGGCATTGAAACATGTATATTATCATCTGTGAAACAAATGGCCAGTCCAGGTTCGATGCATGATACAGGATGCTCGGGGCTGGTGCACTGGGATGACCCAGAGGGATGATATGGGGAGGGAGGTGGGAGGGGGGTTCAAGATGGGGAACACATGTACACCCGGGGTGAATTCATGTCATTGTATGGCAAAACCAATACAATATTGTAAAGTAATTAGCTTCCAATTAAATAAATTAAAAAAAAATAATAAAGCTATTTACAGAATCTGGAAATTTCCCTAAGAACACAACAAGTAGATAAACAGAGAAACATTTGTTTATGAAACTCTTCCAAAGTTTGGTGAAAAGAGAAAGATAAGGTGGTATTTGAGCCACAGCCCACCTGTAGGCCCACCCCAGATCCCGGGTCGCTGTGACCTAAGCTTTGCTCTGGTGAGCATGGCAGGGCCGGGTCCCTCTTCCTTCAGGGCACAGACGACATGTGGAAGAGCGAGCTGAGAGGACCCGGGCCCCTTCACTGTGGGCTGGTCGGAGACCACAGGCCTCACTCTGCGCACAGGCTGTTCCTACTTGCAGAGAGGTACGTCCACCTGCTGCCTTGGCACAGCCTTCCCCAGAATCAGAGACCACAGGAGCTCGTGCCTGGGGGCCTTGTGGGCCGCAGGGGCAGAGAGCAGAGGCAGGCCTGTGATGGCCAGGGGCCCAGTGGGGGCCCTGCGTGTGGAGAGTCTCGGCTGCGCTCTGAGGAGGGGAGGCGACCGCTGAGAAGACAGGTCACTGCTTGGCCCGCCCCCGCCGGGCCCTGGAGACTGTGAGGCAGAGAGGTTCCCTCCGCCAGCCCGGCCCCATGCATCCCAAACCCACCACTGCAGGGGACCATCTCAGGTGACCAGGTCTGAGGTCGTGTTCCTCGAGTGTGTCTTTCTGCAGTAATTTGATTACATTTCCTCCAGGAGGCAGAAATGACAGTGGAGATCTTGGGGCTGAGCATTTAAGAGGAAGTGTTGTAAAGCCAGCAGCAAGACGCAGAAAGAGACAGCTGAGGAGGGCCCATCTGGGGTTGGGTCTCAGAGCCGCTCAACCTCTGCCCCTGCAAAGGCGCCCAGGTTGAATCGGGTGGGATTGTGGGGAGCGCATGCCTGGGGTGCTGCCAGGAACACAGCTCCGTCTGCTCGCTATGCCATGCGCTCCCTGGTGGCAAGGAGCTCAGGCCCGGGCCCGTGCCCTGAGTGCGATGTTGGGGGCGGCACACCATGGGGTGGACTCACCTGGTCCAGCCAATCTTCAGACAAGCAAGCCAAAAACAGCAAAAATAAACATTGGAATACTGGGGACATCAATACCTAGAATTGTTCTAATATATTATCTAAAATGTCTAGTTTTTAATAAAAATGACAAAGAATAATAAAATTTTTAAAAATTACAAGGACATGCAAAGAAGCTTTATACGGTGACCCATCCACAAGAATTAAAGCAGGCCCTGGAAGCGGCTGTGGAGGGGTCTGGAAAGGCTAACATTTCCTTTTGTTTTTTCTTGGTTTTTCCATATTTCTGCTCATACTGCCCATCTGTTCTTGCATTCTGGCTACTTCTTCCGCTGGCTCGCTTGGCCTGTTACTCATAGTTCTATCAGATTCTCAGACTGATAAGTCAAGCACTGCTGCCACCTCTCATTCTGATGTTTGCTTCGTCTTTCCAAATGGTGTGGTGTGCCTGATACGTCTTGTGATACAGTCTTAATAAGGGCCAAAAGAAGTGCTGGGAACAGTCCTTTAGGGATGTGTTGGTGTGGTGGGGGAGGGAAAGTCTGTGATGAGGTCTGTCTCAGCCTTTTTGTAATCTAATTTATTTATTTTTAATTCGAGAATAATTTCTTTATAATTGTTGGTTTCTGCCATATTTCAACATGAATCAACCATAGGTATACATACGTCTATTCCCTCTTGATCTTCTTGCCTCTTCCCATCAGGTGGTCAAAGTACTGGAGCTTCAGCTTCAACATCAGTTCTTCCAATGAATGTTCAGGGTTGATTTCCTTTAGTGATTGATTGGTTTGACCTCCTTGATGTCCAAGGGACTCTCAAGAGTCTTCTCCAATGCCACAGCTGAAAAGCATCAGTTCTTTGGCACTTAGCCTTCTTTATGGTCCAACTCTCACATCCATACGTGACTACTGGAAATACCATAGCTTTGACTAGATGGACCTTTTTGGCAAAGTAATGTCTCTGCTCTTTAATACACTGTCTAGATTTGTGATAGCTTTTCTTCTAAGGAGCAAGTGTCTTTTAATTTCATGGCTGCAGTCACCATCTGCAGTGATTTTGGAGCCCCAGAAAATAAAGTCTTTCACTGTTTCCATTGTTTGCCCAATTATTTGCATGAAGTAATTGGACCAGATGCCATGATTTTAGTTTTTTGAATGTTGAGCTTTAAGCCAGCTTTTTTATTCTCCTCTTTCACCTTTATCAAGAGGCACTTTACTTCATCTTTTCTTTCTGCCATAAGGGTGGTGTCATCTGCATATCTGAGTTTGTTGATATTTCTCCTGGCATTCTTGATTTGTGCTTCATCCAGCCTTGCATCTCACATGATGTACTCTGCACATAAGTTAACAGAGTGACAATATACAACCTTGGCGTACTCCATTCCCAATCTTGAAGTAGTCCATTGTTCCATTTTTGGTTCTAAATTTTGCTTTTTAATTTGCATACAGGTTTCTCAGGAGGCAGGTGAGGTGGTCTGGTATTCCCATCTCCTTAAGAATTTTCCACAGTTTGTTGTGATCCATACAGTCAAAAGCTTTAGCATAGTCAATGAAGCAGAAGTAGATGTTTTTCTGGAATTCCCTTGCTTTTCACGTGATCTGACATATGTTGTCAATTTCCTCTCTTCTTCCTCTACCTTTTCTCAATCCAACTTGAACATCTGGAAATTCTCAGTTCATGTACTATTGAAGCATAGCTTGAAGGATTTTGAGTATTACCTTGCTAGCATGTGAAATAAATGCAATCTCTGGTAGCTTGACCACTCTTTGGCATTGGCATTTCCTTTCTTTGGGCTTGGAATGAAAATTGACCTTTTTCAGTTCTGTGGCCACTGCTGAGTTTTCCAAATTTGCTGGCATATTGAGTGCAGCACTTTCACAGCATCATCTTTCAGGATTTGAAATAACTCAGCTGGAATTCCATCACCCACCTCCACTAGCTTTGTTCCTAGTGCTGCTTCCTAATGCCTACTTGACTTCACACTCCAAGATGTCTGGCTCTAGGTGAGTGATCACACCATCATCGTTATCCCAGTCATTAAGATCTTTTTGTGTAGTTCCTATGTGTATTCTTGCCACATCTTCATATCTTCTGCTTCTGTTAGGTTCATACCATTTCTCTCCTTTATTGTGCCCATCTTTGCATGAAATGTTCCCTTGGTATCTCTAATTTTCTTGATGAGATCACTAGTGTTTTCCATTCTGTTGTTTTCCTTTATTTCTTTCCATTGTTTGCTGAGAAAGGCTTTCTTATCTCTCCTTGCTATTGTTTGGAACTCTGCATTCAAATAGGTATATCTTTCCTTTTCTCCTTTGCCTTTAACTCCTCTTCTTTCACAGCTATTTGTACGGCCTCCTCAGACAACCATTTTGCCCTTCTGAATTTCTTTTTCTTGGGGATGGTCTTGATCCCTGCCTCCTGTACAATGTCATGAACCTCTGTACATAGTTCTCCAGGCACTCTCTCTATCACATCTAATCCCTTGAGTCTATTTGTCACTTCCATTGTATAATCGTAAGGGATTTGATTTTGGTCATATCGGAATGGCCAAGTGGTTTTCCCTACTTTCTTCAATTTAAGTCTGAATTTGGCAATAAGGAGTTCATGATCTGAGCCACAGTCAGCTCCTGGTCTTGTTTTTGCTAACTGCAAAGAATATAATCAGTCTGATTTCAGTGTTGACCATCTGGTGATGTCCATGTGTAGAGTCTTCTCTTGTGTTGTTGGAAGAGGGTGTTTACTGTGACCAGTGTGTTCTCTTGGCAAAACTCTGTTAGTCTTTACCCTGCTTCATTTTGTACTCCAAGGTCAAACTTGCCTGTTACTCCAGGTATCTCTTGACTTACTACTTTTGCATTCCAGCCCCCTATGATGAAAAGGACATCTTTTTTGGTGTTAATTCTGGAAGGTCTTGTAGGTGTTCATGAAACCATTTATCCCACTTCTTTGGCATTAGTAGTTGGGGCATAGGCTTGGATTACTGTGATATTGAATAATTTGCCTTGGAAAATGAACCGAGATCATTCCGTCATTTTTGAGATTGCACCCAAGTACTGCATTTTGTACTCTTTTGTTGACTCTGAGGGCTACTCCATTTTTTCTCAGGGATTCTTGCCCACAGTAGTAGATATATTGGTCATCTAATTTACATTTGCCCATTCCAGTCCATTTTAGTTCGCTGATTCCTAAAATGTTGGTGTTCACTCTTGCCATCCCCTGCGTGACCATGTCCAGTTTAGCTTGATTCACGGACCTAAGATTCCAGGTTCCTACGTAATATTGTTCTTTACAGAATCAGACTTTACTCTCACCACCAGGCACATCCACAACTGGACGTTATTTCCACTTTGCCTCAGCCTCTTCATTCCATCTGTTTCTCTGCTCTTCTCCAGTAGCATATTGGGCAGTTACTGACCCGGGGAGTTCATCGTTCAGTTTCATGTCTTTTTGCCTTTTCCTACTGTTCATGGGGTTCTTAAGGCAAGAATACCAGAGTGGTTTGTTATTCCCTTCTCCTGTGGACCACATTTTGCCAGAACACTCCACCATGACTCATCTGTCTTGGGTGCCCCTACACAGCATCTCATGGTTTAATTGAGTTAAGACAAGGCTGTGACCCACGTGATCAGTTTGGTTACATGATCAGTTTGGTTAGTTTTCTGTGATTATGGTTTTCATCCTGTCTGCCCTCTGATGGATGCGGATAAGAGGCTTGTAGAAGCTTCCTGATAGGAGGGACTGGCTGTGGTGGGCTTGGCCATGCTCTGTAAATCTTTAATCCAATTTTCTGCTGATGGGTGGTGCTGTGTTCCCTCTCTGTAGTTTGGCCTGAGGCTAAACTATGGTGGGGTAATGGCTTTAATGGTGACCTCCTTCAGAAGGACTTATGCCAGCATGTTTCCCTAGACTGTTGTATTCAGTGCCCCTGACCCTGCGGCAGGCCACTGTTGACCCACGCCTCCACCAGAGGCTCCTGGACACTCACAGGCGAATCTGGCTCAGTCTCTTGTGGGGTCACTGCTCCCTTCTCTTGGGTCCTGCTGCCCACAAAATTTTGTTATGCCCTCCAGCAGTCTCTGTTTCTCCAGTCCTGTGTGAGTTCTGCAATCAAATCCCCCTGGCCATCCACAGCAAATTCTCTGGGGGGTTCTCAGTCCCTTTGCTGTGTCTCCAGGTTGGGAAATCTGTTGTGGGGCCTACACTTTGCAACAGTGTGAGAACTTCTCTGGTATAATTGTCTTCCAGTCTGAGTCATCTGCTCTGCAGCTCTATGGTGGGGCTAATGGAAACCTCCTCCAAGAGGACTTAGGCCACACGCTGTGTCTCCAGGACTGCTGCTGCCAGAGCCCCTGTCCCTGCAGCAGTCCACTGCTGACCTGTGCCTCCACAGGAAGCCCTCAGACACTCAAGGGCAGGTCTGGCTCAGCCTCTTATGGAGGTCACTGCTTCTTTCCCTGGTTTTGCACAAGGTTTATTTTGCGCCCTCCAAGCATCTCTGGTAGGTATGAGGTTTGAATTTAAACACGTCTCCATTCAGTTCAGTTCAGTAGCTCAGTCATGTCCGACTCTCCGCGACCCCATGAATCACAGCACGCCAGGCCTCCCTGTCCATCACCAACTCCCGGAGTTCACTCAAACTCATGTCCACAGAGTCGGTGATGCCATCCAGCCATCTCATTCTCCGTCGTCCCCTTCTCCTCCCGCCCCCAACCTTTCCCAGCATCAGAGTCTTTTCCAGTGAGTCAACTCGTCGCATGAGGTGGCCAAAGTATTGCAGTTTCAGCTTTAGCATCAGTCCCTCCAATGAACATCCAGGATTGATCTCCTTCAGAATGGACTGGTTGGATCTCCTTGCAGTATAAGGGACTCTCAAGAGTCTTCTCCAACACCACAGTTCAAAAGCATCGATTCTTCGGTGATCAGCTTTCTTCACAGTCCAACTCTCACATCCGTACATGACCACGGGAAAAACCATAGCCTTGACCAGACGGACCTTGGTTGGCAAAGTAATGTCTGCTTTTTAATATACTATCAAGGTTGGTCATAACTTTCCTTCCAAGGAGTAAGCGTCTTTTAATTTCATGGCTGCAAGCACCATCTGCAGTGATTTTGGAGCCCAAAAAAATAAAGTCTGACACTGTTTCCACTGTTTTTCCATCTATTTCCCATGAAGTGATGGGACCAGATGCCATTACTGCCCTCCAAATAGGTTCATCAGTACCATCTTTCTAGATTCCAGATGCGTATGTTAGTATATAATACTTATTTTTCTCTTTCTAACTTACTTCACTCCGTATAGTAAGTTCTAGGTTTATCCACCTCATTAGAACTGACTCAAATGTGTTCTGTTTTATGGCTGAATAATACTACATCATATATATGTACCACAACTTCTTTATCCATTCATCTGTCATTGAGCATCTAGGTTGTTTCCATGTCCTTGATGTTGTAAAACAGTGCTGTGATGAACACTGTGGTGCATTTGATTTTTTCAATTATGGTTTTCTCAGGATGTATGCCCAGTATGTTATGCCAAAGCCTTTGACTGTGTGGATCACAATAAACTGTGGAACATTCTGAAAGAGATGGGAACCCCAGACCACCTGATCTGCCTCTTGAGAAACCTGTATGCAGGTCAGGAAGCAACTGTTAGAACTGGACATGGAACAACAGACTGGTTCCAAATAAGAAAAGGTGTACGTCAAGGTTGTATATTGTCACCTTGCTTATTTAACTTATATGCAGAGTACATCATGAGGAACGCTGGGCTGGAAGAAGCACAAGCTGGAATCAAGATTGCCGGGAGAAATATCAATAACCTCAGATATGCAGATGACACTACCCTTATGGCAGAAAGTGAAGAGGGACTCAAAAGCCTCTTGATGAAAGTGAAAGAGGAGAGTGAAAAGGTTGGCTTGAAGCTCAACATTCAGAAAACAAAGATCATGGCATCTGGTCCCATCACTTCATGGGAAATAGATGGAAAAACAGTGGAAACAGTGTCAGACTTTGTTTTTTTGGGCTCCAAAATCACTGCAGATGCTGATTGCAGCCATGAAATTAAAAGACGCTTGCTCCTTGGAAGGAAAGTTATGACCAACCTTGATAGTTTATTAAAAAGCAGAGACATTACTTTGCCAACCAAGGTCCGTCTAGTCAAGGCTATGGTTTTTCCCGTGGTCATGTATGGATGTGAGAGTTGGACTGTGAAGAAGGCTGATCGCCGAAGAATCGATGCTTTTGAACTGTGGTGTTGGAGAAGACTCTTGAGAGTCCCTTATACTGCAAGGAGATCCAACCAGTCCATTCTGAAGGAGATCAATCCTGGATGTTCATTGGAGGGACTGATGCTAAAGCTGAAACTGCAATACTTTGGCCACCTCATGCGACGAGTTGACTCACTGGAAAAGACTCTGATGCTGGGAAAGGTTGGGGGCGGGAGGAGAAGGGGACGACAGAGAATGAGATGGCTGGATGGCATCACCGACTCTGTGGACATGAGTTTGAGTGAACTCCGGGAGTTGGTGATGGACAGGGAGGCCTGGCGTGCTGTGATTCATGGGGTCGCGGAGAGTCGGACACGACTGAGCTACTGAACTTAACTGAACTGAACTGATGTTAGAGAATCTGCCTGCGATGCAGGAGACCTGAGTTCGAACCCTGGGTCTGGAAAATCCCCTGGAAAAGGGAATGGCTACTCATTCCAGTCTTCTTGCCTGGAGAATTCCATGGACAGAGGAGGCTGTTGGGCTACAGTCTATGGGATCACAAAGAATTGGATAGAACTGAGTGACTTAACACTTTCACTTTCACAGTACTTTTATTACTAGTGTTTTAAGGAATCTCCACACTGTTCTCCATAGTAGCTGTACCAATTTGCATTCCCACCAACAGTGCAAGAGGTCCCCTTTTCTCCACATTCTCTCCAGAATTTATTGTTTATAGATTTTTTGATGATGGCCATTCTGACTGGTGTGAGGAAATAACTCATTGTAGTTTTGATTTACACCTCTCATGGAGAAAGCAAGACAGTTCCAGAAAAACATCTATTTCTGCTTCATTGACTATGCCAAAGCCTTTGACTGTGTGGATCACAAGAAACTCTGGAACATTCTGAAAGAGATGGGAATCCCAGACCACCTAACCTGCCTCTTGAGAAACCTGTATGCAGGTCAGAAAGCAACAGTTAGAACTGGACATGGAACAACAGACTGGTTCCAAATAGGAAAAGGAGTACGTCAAGGTTGTATATTGTCACCTTGCTTATTTAACTTTTTTTTTTTTTGAAGTTTGGTTTTGTTTACTGCGACATACACATGAAATCGAGTATATAGTCCATGCAGTAGCACAGCCATTGGAGAAGACATCCTGATGCTGGCCCCAGTGCAAAACAGTCCCAGCAACGCTGCCTGCTTGCCATTGCTGCCGCCGCCACTGACACCTTCACTGTGGCCACCTAGCCTGACTTGAAGAGGAGGATTGCAACTTGACCCAAGTAAAAATAGATGAAGTACTTTGTCTCATGTGTAACGTAGCTGCCAAAATTTCGGCCCATGATACAGTGCCAGGTAGGGTTATATTTCTTGTCAAATTCCTTCTTGATATAGGCAGCAATGTCCTTCTCTATGTTGTACTTCTCCATAGCCTGTGTGGCACAGTCAACGGCATCTTGCTGCATGGCCTCAGACATGTCTGCATTCTTGATCACTGCCTTCCGGTCAGACATGGTGACACTTCACAGAGGCGAGTTCTCGCGGGGCCCCGGGGGAGCAGCGATGGCCTGAGGCAGAGCGCGGGCAGGGCGGTGTCCCTTCGGCTCCTCCGGCAGCAGCCGCCGCCGCCGCCACGGTCTCCGGCTCCCGCAGGCCCGGGCCGAGCGCTCGCGCCGCCGCTGTCCGCCCTAGAGCTTTCCCGACCGCCCGCGCTCCGCCTCGCGCCCGCCGACCCGCCTGCTCCTCGCTGGCGCCTAGCAGCTCCGCTCCGCTCTGCCGCTCTTATTTAACTTCTATGCAGAGTACATCATGAGGAACGCTGGGCTGGAAGAAGAACAAGCTGGAATCAAGATTGCCAGGAGAGATGTCAATAACCTCAGATATGCAGATGATACCACCCGTATGGCAGAGAGTGAAGAGGAACTCAAAAGCCTCTTGATGAAAGTGAAAGAGGAGAGTGAAAAGTTTGGCTTGAAGCTCAACATTCAGAAAACGCAGATCATGGCATCCGGTCCCATCAGTTCATGGGAAATAGATGAGGAAACAGTGGAAACAGTGTCAGACTTTATTTTTTGGGCTCCAAAATCACTGCAGATGCTGATTGCAACCAGGAAATTAAAAGACGCTTACTCCTTGGAAGGAAAGTTATGACCAACCTAGATAGCATATTAAAAAGCAGAGACATTACTTTGCCAACAAAGGTCCATCTAGTCAAGGCTATGGTTTTTCCCGTGGTCATGTGTGGATGTGAGAGTTGGACTGTGAAGAAAGCTGATCGCCAAAGAATTGATGCTTTTGAACTGTGGTGTTGGAGAAGACTCTTGAGAGTCCCTTGGACTGCAAGGAGATCCAACCAGTCCATTCTAAAGGAGATCAATCCTGGGTGTTCATCAGAAGGACTGATGCTAATGCTGAAACTGCAATACTTTGGCCACCTCATGCGGCGAGTTGACTCACTGGAAAAGAGTCTGATGCTGGGAAGGATTGGGGGTGGGAGGAGACGGGGACGACAGAGAATGAGATGGCTGGATGGCATCACCGACTCGATGGACATGAGTTTGAGTGAACTCCGGGAGTTGGTGATGGACAGGGAGGCCTGGCGTGCTGTGATTCATGGGGTCGCAGAGAGTCGGACACGACTGAGCGACTGAACTGAACTGAACTGAATAATGAAGCCATGTTGAGCATCTTTTCATGTGTTTATTAGTCATCTGTATGTCTTCTCTGGAGAAATGTCTATTTAGGTCTTCTACCCACTTTTTGATTGGGTTGCTTGTTTTTCTGGTGTTGAGCTTGTGTGAGCTGCTTGTATGTTTTGGAGATTAAAATTTGTCATTTTTTTCATTTGATATTATTTTCTCCCGTTCTGAGGGGTGTCTTTTCACCTTGTTTATAGTTTTCTTCCTCTCAGCATTTTGGGCTTCCCTGGTAGCTCAGGTGATAAAGAATCCACCTGCAATGTAGGAGACCCTGGTTTGGGTCCTGGGTTGGAAGATCCCCTGGAAAATGATAGGCTACCCACTCAAGTATTCTTGCCTGGAAAATCCCCATGGACAAAGGAGCCTGGCGGGCTACAGTCCATGGGGTCACAAAGAGTTGGGCAAGACTGAGCAACTAAGCACAGAATTTTAGCAAGCTGACCCTTTAGACTGTGAACTTCACACACACTTCTCAGTTTCATCTATTAGGTGGGACAGGATGGCTGGTGGGAGCTACAGCTGGTTATTTTTCTTCCCCAGGTCAGCTAGGTGTTGATCAAATCCCAGCCGGCTAGGCTCAGGTTAGCTAGTTTCTCCAGAGGGCAGTCTTGTTAAAAACAGAATTCTTCTCTGCTCCTCCGTAAGGGGATTTTTACTGTGAGATCCTCATCAGGCTCCTGGAGGTACAACTCACAAAGGTGGGCCCCCTGGAGTGCCCTGAGACTTGCCCATGCTGAACCACACGGCACACCAATCACCAGCGAGGGTTCAGTTCACGTGTTCCTGCTCCAGGAAGCTGGCATTCTCAGAACTTCCCTGGTGGTCTTAGCGTTGGTGCCATTGATTGCCCTGTGACTTTAGTTTACTTGAGGACTGAAGAAGAGTTGTTGATTTTTCATCTTGTTTGATGTTTTCTTTGCTGAATGGATGTTGACTGCCACCCAATTTGTGTGCAGAACTGGGGTCTGGAAGTCCAGAGGCAGCATGTTAAGGTCCATAAATAGCTGCATGAGGGCCCGTGTAGTCAGTGCCAGGAACTCATGCGCATTAGGAAGGGTGTTCTGTTCATGGGAGAGACTCAGGGTGCCTCTGCACACCTGGATGGGTCATCCATTACATCCTCACTCTGCCCTTCACCTCATGGTCCAAGATGCCTTGAGAGCATTGTTTTTGCCACTAGCAGTTAGGAATGTGGGGCGCAGTCCTCCTTCTTTGGCTGCTGTGTTTACATTTCCATTTTCTTTCCATTGTGCATACATAGGCTTCTCACAGCTGCAGGTGGACTTTGATGGCAGGTCCTGATCTGACTGGCCACAAGCTCAGAAAATATTGGGGTCTGATAGAAGCCCAGGAAGGTGAGGGGAAGGGAACTGGTCGTGAGAGTCAGGCAGTAGTCTCGGGGCAGAATCTGATTTTTTTATGGGAATTCACATCTTTCTCAGCTGGCTCTGAGAGGGTCAGTTCCGAGGCAGGTTGATAGGAAGTCCTGGGTCTCTGAGGAGGAGATAGGGGTCTGGGGCTCTCAAGGAGGAGATAGGGGTCTGGAATTCTCAATGAGGAAGAAACGACAAACTTTTTTTTTTCTCTACATTCCTTAGTCTTAGTCACATCAGTTCTGTTCAGTTCAGTTCAGTCGCTCAGTCGTGTCTGACTCTCTGCGACCCCATGAATCACAGCACGCCAGGCCTCCCTGTCCATCACCAACCCCCGGACTTCACTCAAACTCATGTCCATCGAGTCAGTGATGCCATCCAGCCATCTCATTCTCTGTCGTCCCCTTCTCCTCCCACCCCCAATCCTTCCCAGCATCAGAGTCTTTTTCAGTGAGTCAACTCTTCGCATGAGGTGGCCAAAGTATTGGAGTTTCAGCTTTAGCATCAGTCCTTCTGATGAACACCCAGGATTGATCTCCTGTAGAATGGACTGGTTGGATCTCCTTGCAGTCCAAGGGACTCTCAAGAGTCTTCTCCAACACCACAATTCAAAAGCATCAATTCTTCGGCGATCAGCTTTCTTCACAGTCCAACTCTCACATCCACACATGACCACTGGAAAAACCATAGCCTTGACTAGATGGACCTTGGTTGGCAAAGTAACGTCTCTGCTTTTTAATATGCTATCTAGGTTGGTCATTGGAGAAGGCAATGGCAAGCCACTCCAGTACTCTTGCCTAGAAAATCCCATGGTTGGAGGAGCCTGGTAGGCTGCAGTCCGTGAGGTCGCTAAGGGTCGGACACGACTGAACGACTTCACTTTCACACATTGGAGAAGGAAATGGCAACCCACTCCAGTATTCTTGCCTGGAGAATCCCAGGGATGGGGGAGCCTGGTGGGCTTCCGTCTATGGGGTCACACAGAGTCGGACACGACTGACGTGACTTAGCAGCAGCAGCAACAGCAGATTGGTCATAACTTTCCTTCCAAGGAGTAAGCGTATTTTAATTTCATGATTGCAATCAACATCTGCAGTGATTTTGGAGCCCCCCAAAAATAAAGTCTGACCCTGTTTCCACTGTTTCCACTATTTCCCATGAAGTGATGGGACCAGATGCCATGATCTTTGTTTTCTGAATGTTGAGCTTCAAGCCTACCTTTCCACTCTGCTCTTTCACTTTCATCAAGAGGCTTTTGAGTTCCTCTTCACTTTTCTGCCATAAGGGTGGTGTCATCTGCATATCTGAGGTTATTGATATTTCTCCCGGCAATCTTGATTCCAGCTTGTGCTTCTTCCAGCCCAGCGTTCCTCATGATATACTCTGCATATAAGTTAAATAAGCAGGGTGACAATATACAACCTTGACGTACTCCTTTTCCTATTTGGAACCAGCCTGTTGTTCATGTTCAGTTCTAACAGTTGCTTCCTGACCTGCATACAGGTTTCTCAAGAGGCAGGTTAGGTGGTCTGGTATTCCCATCTCTTTCAGAATGTTCCACAGTTTATTGTGATCCACACAGTCAAAGGCTTTGGCATAGTCAATGAAGCAGAAATAGATGTTTTTCTGGAACTCTTGCTTTCTCCATGATCCAGTGGATGTTGGCAGTTTGATCTCTGGTTCCTCTGCCTTTTCTAAAACCAGCTTGAACATCTGGAAGTTCACGGTTCACATATTGCTGAAGCCTGGCTTGGAGAATTTTGAGCATCACTTTACTAGCGTGAGAGATGAGTGCAACTGTGCAGTAGTTTGAGCATTCTTTGGCATTCCCTTTCTTTGGGATTGGAATGAAAACTGACCTTTTCCAGTCCTGTGGCCACTGCTGAGTTTTCCAAATTTGCTGGCATATTGAGTGCAGCACTTTCACAGCATCATCTTTCAGGATTTGAAATAGCTCAATTGGAATTCCATCACCTCCACTAACTTTGTTTGTAGTGATGCTTTCTTATGCCCACTTGACTTCACATTCCAAGATGTCTGGCTCTAGATCAGTGATCACACCATCTTAGTCACATAGAACATTGTTTTTTGTTTTTTCTTTAAGCCTGGAACTGATGGTTACACAACAGACAACTCAGTTTGAACTCTGTTCTAGGGATTATATAAGGACAATGTATCCTGATTGAGGAGTTTCTCCTTTCTGAAGGCCTTCTGGCTAATCCTGTTATCTTAAAATGTAAATTATGGGAGTGGGTCTAGTAAGATATTTACAACCTTGAGACATTCTTTTGATTTACTGTAATCACTAATTAGAAAAGTATATAACTACCTCGCTAACACCAGGGAGGGGGGCACTCCCCGTCCCTCTTCTGATGTCTATGTCAAAAATTTCTCTATTCCTTTACATATTTTAATAAAACTCTGCTATACAAAAGCTCTTGTGTGATCAATCTTGGTCCCTGGTCTCAAAGTTAAATCTTCTTTGGAAATCACGAATCCAACACTGTTCACAATAAGCTATCATCTTGGGGGCTCATCTGGGGCCTTTAGGACTAGGGAAGCACACTCAGAGCTGTAGCCTCTTTGCTTTCTCAGGATACACATTTTCTGCTTTGCTTTACTAACTCTAAGGTGTGCTTGTTCGAATGGATTACACACCCTATGCGAAAGGAGTGTTGAGCCCTGCTCCACAATTTTGCAGTGCCTCATAATGACTGAAGGCAGCCCCAAAAAGGGGAGACTTGTCGGGGGTTTATACTGACCTGCCAATGCCTAGAGACACCCAACTTCCCTGCGAAGGGAGTGGCCAGAGATGGGTGAAGCATATGGACCAAACTTTCCTTTCTTGACCACTTTTTCCTGGTCTCTTTGGCCATTTTGTAATTGCATGCGAAATTAGAACTACTAAGATAATCTGTTTCTGCTTCATTGACTATGCCAAAGCCTTTGACTGTGTGGATCACAATAAACTGTGGAACATTCTGAAAGAGATGGGAATCCCAGACCACCTGACCTGCCTCTTGAGAAACCTGTATGCAGGTCAGGAAGCAACTGTTAGAACCGGTCATGGAACAACAGACTGGTTCCAAATAGGAAAAGGTGTACGTCAAGGTTGTATATTGTCACCTTGCTTATTTAACTTATATGCAGAGTACATCATGAGGAACGCTGGGCTGGAAGAAGCACAAGCTGGAATCAAGATTGCTGGGAGAAATATCAATAACCTCAGATATGCAGATGACACTACCCTTATGGCAGAAAGTGAAGAGGAACTCAAAAGCCTCTTGATGAAAGTGAAAGAGGAGAGTGAAAAGGTTGGCTTGAAGCTCAACATTCAAAAAACGAAGATCATGGCATCTGGTCCCATCACTTCATGGGAAATAGATGGAAAAACAGTGGAAACAGTGTCAGACTTTGTTTTTTTGGGCTCCAAAATCACTGCAGATGCTGATTGCAGCCATGAAATTAAAAGACGCTTGCTCCTTGGAAGGAAAGTTATGACCAACCTTGATAGTATATTAAAAAGCAGAGACATTACTTTGCCGACCAAGGTCCGTCTAGTCAAGGCAATGGTTTTTCCCGTGGTCATGTATGGATGTGAGAGTTGGACTGTGAAGAAAGCTGATCGCCGAAGAATCGATGCTTTTGAACTGTGGTGTTGGAGAAGACTCTTGAGAGTCCCTTATACTGCAAGGAGATCCAACCAGTCCATTCTAAAGGAGATCAATCCTGGATGTTCATTGGAGGGACTGATGCTAAAGCTGAAGCTCCAATACTTTGGCCACCTCATGCGACGAGTTGACTCACTGGAAAAGACTCTGATGCTGGGAAAGGTTGGGGGCGGGAGGAGAAGGGGACGACGGAGAATGAGATGGCTGGATGGCATCACCGACTCTGTGGACATGAGTTTGGGTGTACTCCGGGAGTTGGTGATGGACAGGGAGGCCTGGCGTGCTGTGATTCATGGGGTCGCGGAGAGTCGGACACGACTGAGCGACTGAACTGAACTGAACTGAACTGAAGATAATCTGTTGAGAACCCCATGAACAGTATCAAAAGGCAAAATGATAGGATACTGAATGAGGAATTCCTCAGGTCGGTAGGTGCCCAGTAAGCTACTGGAGATCAGTGGATAAATAACTCCAGAAAGAATGAAGGGATGGAGCCAAAGCAAAACAAATACCCACCTGTGGATGTGACTGGTGATAGAAGCAAGGTCCAATGCTGTAAAGAGCATTATTGCACAGGAACCTGGAATGTTAGGTCCATGAACCAAGGCAAATTGAAAGTGGTCAAACAGGAGATGACAAGAGTGAACGTCGACATTCTAGGAATCAGTGAACTAAAATGGACTGGAATGGGTGAATTTAACTCAGATGACCATTATATCTACTACTGTGGGCAGGATTCCCTTAGAAGAAATGGAGTAGCCATCATGGTCAACAAAAGAGTCCGAAATGCAGTACTTGGATGCAATCTCAAAAACGACAGAATGATTTCTGTTCATTTCCAAGGCAAACCGTTCAATATTACAGTAATCCAGGCCTATGCCCCAACCAGTAATGCTGAAGAAGCCAAAGTTGAACGGTTCTATGAAGACTTACAAGACCTTTGAGAACTAACACCCAAAAAAGATGTCCTTTTCATTATAGGGGACTGGAATGCAAAAGTAGGAAGTCAAGAAACACCTGGAGTAACAGGCAAATTTGGCCTTGGAGCACGAAATGATAAACTGTGGAAAATTCTGAAAGAGATGGGAATATTAGACCACCTGACCTGCCTCCTGAGAAACCTGTATGCAGGTCAGGAAGCTACAGTTAGAACTGGACATGGAACAACAGACTGGTTTCAAGGTTGTATATTGTCATCCTGCTTATTTAACTTATATAAAGAGTACATCATGAGGAACGCTGGGCTGGAAGAAGCACAAGTTGGAATCAAGTTTGCCGGGAGAAATATCAATAACCTCAGATATGCAGATGACACCACCCTTATGGCAGAAAGTGAAGAGGAACTCAAAAGCCTCTTGGTGAAAGTGAAAGAGGAGAGTGAAAAGGTTGGCTTGAAGCTCAACATTCAGAAAACAAAGATCATGGCATCTGGTCCCATCACTTCATGGGAAATAGATGGGGAAACAGTGGAAACAGTGTCAGACTTTATTTTTTTAGGCTCCAAAATCACTGCAGATGTTGATTGCGATCATGAAATTAAAAGACGCTTACTCCTTGGAAGGAAAGTTATGACCAACCTAGATAGTATATTAAAAAGCAGAGACATTACTTTGCCAACAAAGGTCCATCTAGTCAAGGCTATGGTTTTTCCCGTGGTCATGTATGGATGTGAGAGTTGGATTGTGAAGAAGGCTGATCGCCGAAGAATTGATGCTTTTGAACTGTAGTGCTTGAGAAGACTCTTGAGAGTCCCTTGGACTGCAAGGAGATCCAACCAGTAAATTCTAAAGGAGATCAGTCCTGGGTGTTCATTGGAAGGACTGATGCTAAAGCTGAAACTCCAATACTTTGGCCAACTCATGCGAAGAGTTGACTCACTGGAAAAGACTCTGATGATGGGAAGGATCGGGGGTAGGAGGAAAAGGGGACGACAGAGAATGAGATGGCTGGATGGCATCACTGACTCGATGGACATGAGTTTGAGTGAACTCTGGGAGTTGGTGATGGACAGAGAGGCCTGGCATGCTGTGTTGCATGGGGTCGCAAAGAGTCAGTCACGACTGAGCAACTGAACTGAAAGGCTAATAGAGTTTTGCCAAGAGAACATACTGGTCATAGCAAACACCCTCTTTCAACAACACAAGAGAAGACTCTACACATGGATATCACCAGATGGTCAACACCGAAATCAGATTGATTATATTCTTTGCAGCCAAAAATACAGAAGCTCTATACAGTTAGCAAAAACAAGACCAGGAGCTGACTGTGGCTCAGATCATGAACTCCTTATTGCCAAATTCAGACTTAAGTTGAAGAAAGTAGGGAAAACCACTAGACCATTCAGATATGACCTAAATCAAATCCCTTATGATTATACAGTGGAAGTGAGAAATAGATTTAAGGGACTAGATCTGATAGATAGAGTGCCTGATGAACGATGGATGGAGGTTCGTGACATTTTACAGGAGACAGGGACCAAGACCATCCCCATGGAAAAGAAATGCAAAAAAGCAAAATGGCTGTCTGAGGAGGCCTTACAAATAGCTATGAAAAGAAGAGAAGCAAAAAGGAAAGGAGAATAGGAAAGATATAAGCATCTGAATGCAGAGTTCCAAAGAATAGCAAGGAGAGATAAGAAAGCCTTCCTCAGCGATCAATGCAAAGAAATAGAGGAAAATAACAGAATAGGAAAAACAAGAGATCTCTTCAAGAAAATTAGAGATATCAAGGAAACATTTCATGCAAAGATGGACTCGATAAAGGACAGAAATATTATGGACCTAACAGAAGCAGAAGATATTAAGAAGAGGTGGCAAGAATACACAGAAGAACTGTACAAAAAAGATCTTCACGACCAAGATAATCGTGATGGCATGATCACTCACCAGGAGCCAGACATCTTGGAATGTGAAGTCAAGTGGGCCTTAGAGAGCATCACTCCAAACAAAGCTAGTGGAGGTGATGGAATTCCAATTGAGCTATTTCAAATCCTGAAAGATGATGCTGTGAAATTGCTGCACTCAATATGCCAGCAAATTTGGAAAATGCAGCAGTGGCCACAAGACTGGAAAAGGTCAGTCTTCATTCCAATCCCAAAGAAAGGCAATGGCAAAGAATGCTCAAACTACTGCACAATTGCACTCATCTCTCATGCTAGTAAAGTCATGCTCAAAATTCTCCAAGCCAGTCTTCAGTAATATCTGAACCGTGTACTTCCAGTTATTGAAGCAGGTTTTAGAAAAGGCAGAGGAACCAGAGATCCAATTGCCAACATCCACTCTATCATGGAAAAAGCAAGAGAGTTCCAGAAAAACATCTATTTCTGCTTCATTGACTATGCCAAAGCCTTTGATTGTGTGGATCACAAGAAACTCTGGAACATTCTGAAAGAGATGGGAATACCATACCACCTGACCTGCCTCTTGAGAAACCTGTATGCAGGTCAGGAAGCAACAGTTAGAACTGGACATGGAACAACAGACTGGTTTCAAATAGGAAAAGAAGTACGTCAAGGTTGTATATTGTCACCCTGCTTATTTAACTTATATACAGAGTACATCATGAGGAACGCTGGGCTGGAAGAGGCACAAGCTGGAATCAAGATTGCTGGGAGAAATATTAATAACCTCAGATATGCAGATGACACCACCTTTATGGCAGAAAGTGAAGAGGAACTCAAAAGCCTCTTGATGAAAGTGAAAGAGGAGAGTGAAAAGTTTGGCTTGAAGCTCAACATTCAGAAAACAAAGATCATGCAATCTGGTCCCATCACTTCATGGGAAATAGATGGGGAAACAGTGGAAACAGTGTCAGATTTTATTTTGTTGGGCTCCAAAATCACTGCAGATGCTAATTGCAGCCATGAAATTAAAAGACGCTTACTCCTTGGAAGGAAAGTTATGACCAACCTAGATAGCATATTAAAAAGCAGAAACATTACTTTGCCAACCAAGGTCCGTCTAGTCAAGGCTATGGTTTTTCCCGTGGTCATGTATGGATGTGAGAGTTGCACTGTGAAGAAAGCTGGTCACCGGAGTATTGATACTTTTGAGCTGTGGTGTTGGAGAAGACTCTTGAGAGTCCCTTGGACTTCAAAGAGATCCAACCAGTCCTTTCTAAAGGAGATCAGTCCTGGGTGTTCATTGGAAGGACTGATGCTAAAGCTGAAACTGCAATACTTTGGCCACCTCATGCGACGAGTTGACTCACTGGAAAAGACTCTGATGCTGGGAGGGATTGGGGGCGGGAGGAGACAGGGACGACAGAGAATGAGAGCGCTGGATGGCATCTGCAACTCGATGGGCATGAGTTTGAGTGTACTCCGGGAGTTGGTGATGGACAGGGAGGCCTGGCATGCTGTGATTCATGGGGTCACAAAGAGTCGGACATGACTGAGTGACTGATCTGAACTGAAGATAATCTGTTGGATCATAGACATTCAAGGGACTTGTGATCCATGCTGTTACTATGTACTTAAACTTAAATCACATGTATGGAAGTGCTTAGCCTTGCTAGACTAAGCAATTCTTGCTCGAAATTTACTAGGAGCAGGTACGGAGCGAGGTGGAGCTTGAGCTCCAGAGCATGTTCAGGAACTAGGTGGAACTTTAGCTCCAGGAATATGTCTCAGGCTAGAGGAAACTCTCTTCGCTGCCTGCCTCAGGGTCCTGAGACCTGAAAGTGAGTCTTTGTCATGGCTGTGCCTCTGATCTATATGGACAGAAGCATTGCTGGTGGCCATGAATTTTCTCAGGACACAGATTGGAAACTGCAAGATCTGGTCAGATTGGAAGTGCAGTGGACTTCTTCCTTTGGTAGTGCTAGCTCTTAGTGGACCAGAGGAGGCTCTCTGGTGGCTTTTGTCTCAACTCCTTAGATACTTTTTTGTGAAATCTGTGGAAATTAACTGGAACGATTGGCCCTACTAGCTTGAGAACAAAAATCACTTTTTCCTCGCTGGCCAACCCTCCGCCACCTCTTTTGCTATACTGGATTGGTGACACTCAGAAGGGACATCTTGGTTGCTGTTCATCTCTTTATGACTCACTGCTTCTCCTGTGGTCAGGACTGTACTCAGGAATGCGCACGGGCACATGTAAGACGGATGCTTCCCCTAGGCATCCTACCTTGGGAAACATTCCACACAGCTACTGTGCTCCACTCCGGGTGGCATCAGAAAAAAGAACAAATCAAATGAAGGTCTTGGTGGTATGGAACTAAGTCAGTCTGGCATGCCATCCGGTGTACCCCTGGTAAATCTCCACCCCACCTCAGTGGTAGAACCAGGAGGGATGAATAAGGTGCCTGCATCAGTAAGGGACAGACTGAGTCCGACCAGAGAAAGAAAGCTTCAGTGGAGAGTCTGTCTACACCCCCATCTATAGCAGGGAGGGACACTTCTGGTGGAAAGAAGCCATGGCTGTGCCACTTTTTTCTCTCTTACAGATGGAAGCTAGCAGTTCCAGAACCACTCCTTTACAATGTATTTAAAAAACTGGGACAAGTTTGATCCCCAGAGTTTAAAAAAAGACATGCCTGATCTTCTTCTGTGATATTGAATGGCCACAGTATCCTTTGGAAGACAGGGAACACTGACCTATTGAAGTATCTCAATCATTACTGTTTGACTACTAGATTGGTTCTGTAGAAAACAAGGGAAATGGGTAGAAGTGCTATATGTGTTTGCTCTATCTCTCTGTGAGACATGCCAGATTTATGTCCTAAGGGTGAAGATTTGGGTGTGAAACTGTCAGCTCCCTCCTGATCTCGTACTTTGCCGCTGTATTGGGGGCTCCCAACTGAACAGGCTGAGCATCAGGGCACCCTTCCAGAAGGGGTTGCCTCAGTCTAGGCAGAAATTCACAGTCCCAATTGTTGTCAAGACTATTTAGAGGATCCAAAAGGTACATAGGAGGCTTTACAGGACTAACTTTACTTTATGAGCTTACTTGGATAGATGAAATGTATGTCTTGGGACAGACTCTGATTCCTGACTTGAGAGCTCGAGTTTTGGGGGAAGCTACTACTTTTGGAGATGAATGGCTTGAGTGTGAGACAAGGAGAAATAGAGAACATGAAATAGTCCTCCTCCCTACTGGAAGCCAAGCAGTTCCCATAATAACCACTTTGTTGGATGTATTCTTGAAGGACTCAAGTGAGCACACAAGAAGACTTTAAACTAGGCTAAGTTGGATGACATAGACCAGGGAGAGAAGGAAACACCTGGTAAATACCTAGATAGACTATGGGAGGCTCTCCAAAGTTTACTGACTTTGATCCTGAAACTGCAGAGGGAGAAATGATCTTAAAAGATAGATTTCTCACTCAGTTGGCTCCAGATATCTGCCGTAAATTACAAAAACTGGTGTTTGGACCAAATCAGTCTTCAAAAAACTGTTACAGCTGTCTCAGACAGTATATTATGGTAGAGAATAGGAGGAGAAAAAAAAAGAACCAGGCAAAAGACAAGCTTCAACAATGGCTGTTAACCCTGCTTTGAAACAGCCTGAGAAAAAACGCCTAGAGGGACCCAGGTGTAAAGGGATGGACTTGTTATTACTGTGGGAAGGAGGGGCATCTTAAGCGGGATTGTCCTCAGGCATCTAAGCCACCCCCAGCTCCGTGTCCGGTCTGCAAAGGACCACACTGGAGGAGAGACTGCCCTCCAAGGTGTAGCCCCAGAGATCGGACTCTCAAGACAGTTGGGACTGAAGGTGCTTGGGGGTCTCCAAACAAGCCCCCTTCCTAATTACACCTGAGGAACCCCAGGTATTAGTAACTGTGGGGGCCAATCAGTCGACTGTCCTTTGGAACATGGGGCCACTTTCTCTGTGCTCACGGAAGCCCCTGGTCCTCTTTCCTCCTGATCCACTACTGTAATGGGGCTGTCAGGACAAGCCAAACGCTATTACATCAGTCATCCTTGAAGCCTTGGAGAAGGCAATGGCAAGCCACTCCAGTACTCTTGCCTAGAAAATCCCATGGATGGATGAGTCTGGTAGGCTGCAGTCCATGGGGTCGCTAAGGGTCGGACATGACTGAGCGACTTCACTTTCACTTTTCACTTTCACACATTGGAGAAGGAAATGACAACCCACTCCAGTGTTCTTGCCTGGAGAATCCCAGGGACGGGGAGCCTGGTTGGCTTCCATCTATGGGGTCACACAGAGTTGGACACGACTGAAGTGACTTAGCAGCAGTAGCAGCAGGGACTCTGTGCTATTTTCTGGAGTTTCTTATTGTGCTGGGAGTCTCCCTCACCCCTTCTGGGGAGGCATATACTGAACAAGGTCCAGGCTTCTGTTTTCATAAATATGGAACCCATTCTTTTTAACTGAACAAAATGTAAATCCTAGAGTGTGGGCTGATGGAAAAACTGTGGGTCGAGCACAAAATGCTGTTCCTGTAGTTATCAAGCTCAAAGACCCTCACCTAATCCATATCAAAAGCAGTATCCACTAAAGCCTGAGGTTAAGGAAGGGTTCAGTTCAGTTCAGTTCAGTTCAGTCACTCAGTCGTGTCCGACTCTCCACGACCCCATGAATCACAGCACGCCAGGCCTCCCTGTCCATCACCAACTCCCGGAGTTCACTCAAACTCATGTCCACAGAGTCGGTGATGCCATCCAGCGCTCTCATTCTCTGTCGTCCCCAATCCCTCCCAGCATCAGAGTCTTTTCCAGTGAGTCAACTCATCGCATGAGGTGGCCAAAGTATTGCAGTTTCAGCTTTAGCATCAGTCCTTCCAATGAACACCCAGGACTGATCTCCTTTAGAATGGACTAGTTGGATCTCCTTGCAGTCCAAGGGACTCTCAAGAGTCTTCTCCAGCACCACAGTTCAAAAGCATCAATTCTTCGGCGATCAGCTTTCTTCGCAGTCCAACTCTCACATCCATACATGACCACGGGAAAAACCATAGCCTTGACTAGACAGACCTTTGTTGGCAAAGTAATGTCTCTGCTTTTTAATATACTATCAAGATTGGTCATAACTTTCCTTCCAAGGAGTAAGCGTCTTTTAATTTCATGGCTGCAATCAGCATCTGCAGTGATTTTGGAGTCCCCCAAAATAAAGTCTGACACTGTTTCCACTGTTTTCCCATCTATTTCCCATGAAGTGATGGGACCAGATGAAAACCCATCATTGAAAATTTAAAGGAACAGGGGCTATTAATTCCCTGTAACAGTCCATTCCGCACTCCTATTTTAGGTGTGAAAAAAGTCAATTGATAAATGGAGACTTAAGATATGCAAATAATAAGTGCCTAATCCTTATACCTTGTCTGAAATTCCTAAATGAGCCAAATATGACTTTAAGACAATTGAAAGGATTCTTGCGCATTATAGGCTATTGCCACATTTGGATTCCGGGTTATGGGGCACTTGCCTGGCCTTTATATAAACTTATAACTGAAACTCACAGGCCCAAACCAACAAGCTGGTTTGGTCCCCAGAGACTCAAAAGGCTTTTAAGGCTCTTCAAACTGCTGTCTTACAGGCTCCTCCTTTGAGCTTGCCCACAGGATCAGAGTTCAGTTTGTTACTGAAGAAAGTCTATGGCCATATGGCTTAAGGGTAATTGCTATTATTGTTTTGCTAATGACGAAAGGTTGCAAGTTTACTAATGGACAAAATCTTACTGTAAGACTTCTCATGATGTAAGTGGTATCTTAAAGTCTGAAGTTCAGAGCAACAATGGCTCCGTCTTTAAAGCTACTGTAACTCAAGGGGTGTCAAAAGCTTTAGGAATAGAATATCACTTACAATTGTCCTGGAGACCCCAATTTTCAGGAAAGGTTAAAAGGCTAATGCCATTATTAAAAGACACCTGTGTAAGCTAACTCAGAAAACACAAGACTGTTGGTTTAAAGTTTTACCCCAATCTTTAATGAGGGCTTGAGCTGCCCCTAAGAAGGGAGTGTCTCTATGACAGACTGTTTTTGTGCACAAATATTGTCATAGATCCTGAAACCTTAGAATTAACTATGTGACTCAGCTTTCAGCTTTTCAACCTCCTCATCAATTGAAGGCTTCACATGGTGGGTTTCTCCGCTTCAAGAAAAGAACTTTCTTTAGCTCTGTGAATACCTTCACCAACAATTGTATGTGACGCCTGATCTAGCTATCCTATGATGGACTGATGTAACTATGGACATAATGTAACTTGATTTTGATTATGTTTTAACTTGGTTTAATAACTATTTTACCTTACATCTGTAACTGTATAATGGAGTTTGTTTCTTAACCATCTGAAATCTTTTAGGTTACAAATGGTTGTCCAGGCTCCTACGAGTGCCACATCCTCCTCCAACTATTTCTTGGGGCCCCTGGATCAGAGACACTCATTATGAGGGTTAGAAGAATATGTTGCCTCAACAATTTAGGTCCCCGAGGAGGAGAAAGGGGTCTGGAATTCTCAAGGAGAAGGAAAGGACAAACTTTTTTTTAAAGCCTGGAACTGATGATTACACAACAAACAACTCAGTTTCAACTCTGTGAAAGTGAAAGTGAAGTTGCTCAGTCGTGTCCAACTCTTTGCAACCCCATGGACTGCGGCATACCAGGCTCACCATCCACAGTGATAATGGAGCCCACAAAAAGAAAGTCTGTCACTGTTTCCACTGTTTCCCCAAATCTATTTGCCTTGGAATGATGGGAATGGATGTCATAATCTTAGTTTTTTGAATGTTGAGTTTTAAATCAGCTTTTTCACTCTCCTCTTTCACCCTCATCAAGAGGCTCTTTAGTTCCTCTTCTCTTTCTGCCATTAGCATAGTATCATCTGTATATATGAGCTTGTGGATATTTCTCCCAGCAATCTTGATTCCAGCTTGTGAGTCATCCAGCCCAGCATTTTGCATGATGTACTGTGCATATAATAAATAAGCAGGATGACAATATACAGTACTGACACTCCTGTCCCAGTTTGAAACCAGTCCATTTTTCGATGTCTGGTTTTAATTGTTGCTTCTTGACCTGTATACAGGTTTCTCAGGAGGCAGGTAAGGTGGTCTGGTATTCCCATCTCTTTAAGAATTTTCCACAGTTTGTTATGATCCACACAGTAAAAGGCTTTAGCATAGTCAATGAAGCAGAAGTAGATGTTTCTTTGGAATTCCCTTGCTTTTTCTATGATCCAGTGGATGTTGCCAATTGGATCTCTGGCTCCTCAACTTTTTCTTAAACTGATTTTAAACTGACAAATCTGAGCCAGGTTTCATGCCACACTTTTCTTCTTTAGAAGCCAATGTAAATGTGACTTTAAGGGCATTAGCATACAAACCTTTTTAACCTTTAAAATATTAAAACTGTGGGAGAAAAACATGCATTATGATTATCACAAAGAAAGCAATCCACTTGGGTTTCACATAATATTTGTTTGCTTGAAGTCTGTACCAATTTTTCCAACTAGAAAAGAGAAAATTAGAAAATCACCAAGATTGGGTAGAAATAAATTAGAAAAAAAAACACAGTACATTTCCAAAGAAGGATGATGAAAAATCCAACTTGCTGGGTGTAGTCACATTGTCTTTTCTTCATGCCTTTAATCCAGCTGATTGCCTTAGTTGATTTTAGTGTCTTCTCTATGCCAGATTTGCAAGTGGAAGATGGAGTGGGTCTTGTTCAAAGAATTTTGCCTACAATTATGTGTGTGTGAATTTAAACATTAATCTGTTTTCAGTGAGATATTAAACAGGTCTTTGAAATATTTATAGATTTACTCAAGTGTTTAAAAAATTCAACAAATGTGCACTTGACTGCACTGAAAACCTGTCCAGGTATTACAGGTTCAGCAGTGAACTGTGGATGCAGACAGGCCACTGTGTAAAATCTTGTATGCTCTGGGGGAGGCAGGTAATAGAACAGATAATTAGACACGAATTGCTTACTTACTGCATAACACTGTGTTGTGTACATATTCTCAGGCATATACATATGCACTGCATGCAGTCCCCACAGCAACAGGAGCCCTGACTGGCCTCCACCTGGTGATTGACAGGCGAGGTGAGGAAAGCCCAGGCCACCATGCCAGGTGTGGGCGGAGGTGAGGCTGCTACCTGCAGACAGGGAGGGGCTCCCTGTCCTTTCCGATTTTAATGAACGTGTACGCGAGTGACGCCGGCCTCAGCAGCGCAACGCCAGCCCCGGCGGCAGGAGCGACGCCGGCTCCGTGCAACCGACCACGTGCAGAAGCGTGGCCGAGAGGAGCTACCCCACGCCCAAGGTCAGGGCAGTGTCCGAGAGGAGCTGTCCCACATCCAAGAGGCGGTGGCTGCGTGGGCACAGGAGGGCCGAGAGGAGCTAATCCACGTTCAGGGTCAGGAGGGGCGACCTTGAGGATATAGTCCTCGTCCAAGGTAAGGTACAGCAGCTGCACTTTGCTGGAGCAGCTGTGAAGAGATTTTCAACGACCAAGGTAAGAGAAACCCAAATAAGAGGTAGGTTTCGCGAGGGGGCATCAGAGGGCAGACACACTGAAATCATAATCACAGAAAACTAGTTGATCTGATCATATGGACCACAACCCTATCTAACTCAATGAAACTAAGCTATGCCATGTGGGGCCACCCAACACGGACAGGTCATGGTGGAGAGGTCTGACAGAATGTGGTACACTGGAGAAGGGAATGGCAAACCACTTCAGTATACTTGCCTTGAGTACCCCATGAACAGTATCAAAAGGCAAAATGATAGGATACTGAATGAGGAATTCCCCAGGTCGGTAGGTGCCCAGTATGCTACTGGAGATCAGTGGAGAAATAACTCCAGAAAGAATGAAGGGATGGAGCCAAAGCGAAACAACTACCCAGATGTGGATGTGACTGGTGATAGAAGTAAGGTCTGATGCTGTAAAGAGCAACATTGCATAGGAACCTGGAATGTTAGGTCCATGAATCAAGGCAAATTGGAGGTGGTCAAACAGGAGATGGCAAGAGTGAACATAGACATTCTAGGGCTCAGTGAACTAAAATGGACTGGAATGGGTGAATTTAACTCAGATGACCATTATATCTACTACTATGGGCAGGAATCCCTTAGAAGAAATGGAGTAGCCATCATGGTCAACAAAAGAGTCCGAAATGCAGTTCAGTTCAGTTCAGTCGCTCAGTTGTGTCCGACTCTCCACGACCCCATGAATCACAGCACGCCAGGCCTCCCTGTCCATCACCAACTCCCGGAGCACACTCAAACTCATGTCCACAGAGTCGGTGATGCCATCCAGCCATCTCATTCTCCATCGTCCCCTTCTCCTCCTGCCCCCAACCTTTCCCAGCATCAGAGTCTTTTCCAGTGAGTCAACTCGTCGCATGAGGTGGCCAAAGTATTGCAGTTTCAGCTTTAGCATCAGTCCCTCCAATGAACATCCAGGATTGATCTCCTTTAGAATGGACTGGTTGGATCTCCTTGCAGTATAAGGGACTCTCAAGAGTCTTCTCCAACACCACAGTTCAAAAGCATCGATTCTTCGGCGATCAGTCTTCTTCACAGTCCAACTCTCACATCCATACATGACCACAGGGAAAACCATTGCCTTGACTAGACGGACCTTGGTTGGCAAAGTAATGTCTCTGCTTTTTAATATACTATCAAGGTTGGTCATAACTTTCCTTTTGGATGCAATCTCAAAAACGATAGAATGATCTCTGTTCGTTTCCAAGGCAAACCATTCAATATTACAGTAATCCAAGTCTATGCCCCAACCAGTAATGCTGAAGAAGCCAAATTTGAATGATTCTATGAAGACTTACAAGACCTTTGAGAACTAACACCCAAAAAAGATGTCCTTTTCATTATAGGGGACTGGAATGAAAAAGTAGGAAGTCAAGAAACACCTGGAGTAACAGGCATTTTTGGCCTTGGAGCACGGAATGAAGCAGGGCAAAGGCCAATAGAGTTTTGCCAAGAGAACGCACTGGTCATAGCAAACACCCTCTTCCAACAAAACAAGAGAAGACTCTACCCATGGACATCACCAGATGGCCAACACCAAAATCAGATTGATTATATTCTTTGCAGCCAAATATGGAGAAGCTTTATACAGTTAGCAAAAACAAGACCAGGAGCTGACTGTGGCTCAGCATGAAATCCTTATTGCCAAATTCAGACTTAAATTGAAGAAAGTAGGGAAAACCACTAGACCATCCAGATATGACCTAAATCAAATCCCTTATGATTATACAGTAGAAGTAAGAAATAGATTTAAGGGACTAGATCTGATAGAGTGCCTGATGAACTATGGACGGAGGTTCGTGACATTGTACAGGAGACAGGGACCAAGACCATCTCCATGGAAAAGAAATGCTAAAAAGCAAAATGGCTGTCTGAGGAGGCCTTCCAAATAGCTGTGAAAAGAAGAGAAGCAAAAAGGAAAGGAGAAAAGGAAAGATATAAGCATCTGAATGCAGAGTTCCAAAGAATAGCAAGGAGAGATAAGAAAGCCTTCTGCAGCAATCAATGCAGAGAAATATAGGAAAACAACAGAATAGGAAAAACAAGAGATCTCTTTAAGAAAATTAGAGATATCAAGGAAACATTTCATGCAAAGATGGACTCGATAAAGGACAGAAATGGTATGGACCTAACAGAAGCAGAAGATATTAAGAAGAAGTGGCAAGAATACACAGAAGAACTGTACAAAAAAGATCTTCACGATGAAGATAATCACGACGGTGTGATCACTCATCTGGAGCCAGATATCTTGGAATGTGAAGTCAAGTGGGCCTTAGAGAGCATCACTCCAAACAAAGCTAGTGGAGGTGATGGAATTACAATTGAGATATTTCAAATCCTGAAAGATGATGCTGTGAAAGTGCTGCACTCAATATGCCAGCAAATTTGGAAAGTGCAGCAGTGGCCACAGGACTGGAAAAAGTCAGTCTTCATTCCAATCCCAAAGAAAGGCAATGCCAAAGAATGCTCAAACTACTGCACAATTGCACTCATCTCACACACTAGTAAATTCATGCTCAAAATTCTCCAAGCCAGGCTTCAGCAATATGTGAATCGTGAACTTCCAGATGTTCAAGCAGGTTTTAGAAAAGGCAGAGGAACCAAAGATTAAATTGCCAACATCAGCTGGATCATGGAGAAAGCAGAAAAACATCTATTTCTGCTTCATTGACTATGCCAAAGCCTTTGAATGTGTGGATCACAAGAAACTGTGGAACATTCTGAAAGACATGGGAATACCAGATCACCTGACTTGCCTCTTGAGAAACCTGTATGCAGGTCAGGAAGCAACAGTTAGAACTGGTCATGGAACAACAGACTGGTTCCAAATAGGAAAAGGAGTACGTCAAGGTTGTATATTGTCACCCTGCTTATTTAACTTATATGCAGTGTACATCATGAGGAATGCTGCGCTGGAAGAAGCACCAGCTGGAATCAAGATTGCCAGGAGAAATATCAATAACCTCAGATATGCAGATGACACTACCCTTATGGCAGAAAGTGAAGAGGAACTCAAAAGCCTCTTGATGAAAGTGAAAGAGGAGAGTGAAAAGTTTGGCTTGACGCTCAACATTCAGAAAACAAAGATCATGGCATCTGGTCCCATCACTTCATGGGAAATAGATGGAAAAACAGTGGAAACAGTGTCAGACTTTATTTTTTGGAGCTCCAAAATCACTGCAGATGCTGATTGCAGCCATGAAATTAAGACGCTTACTCCTTGGAAGGAAAGTTGTGACAACCTAGACAGCATATTAAAAAGCAGAGACATTACTTTGCCAACCAAGGTCCGTCTAGTCAAGGCTATGGTTTTTTGTGTGGTTATGTATGGATGTGAGAGTTGGTCTGTGAAGAAAGCTGATCGCCGAAGAATTGATGCTTTTGAACTGTGGTGCTGGAGAAGACTCTTGAGAGTCCCTTGGACTGCAAGGAGATCCAACCAGTCCATTCTGCTGCTGCTGCTGCTGCTAAGTCACTTCAGTCGTGTCCGACTCTGTGTGACCCCACAGACGGAAGCCCACCAGGCTCCCCCGTCCCTGGGATTCTCCAGGCAAGAACACTGGAGTGGGTTGCCATTTCCTTCTCCAATGTGTGAAAAGTGAAAGTGAAGTCGCTCAGTCGAGTCCGACCCTTAGCGACCCCACGGACTGCAGCCTACCAGGCTCCTCCATCCATGGGATTTTCTAGGCAAGAGTACTGGAGTGGCTTGCCATTGCCTTCTCCGACCAGTCCATTCTAGAGGAGATCAATCCTGGGTGTTCATTGGAAGGACTGATGCTAAAGCTGTAACTCCAATACTTTGGCCACCTCATGCAAAGAGTTGACTCACTGGAAAATAGTCTGATGCTAGGAGGGATTGGGGGTGGGAGGAGACGGGGACGACAGAGAATGAGATGGCTGGATTGCATCAGCGACTCGATAGACATGAGTTTGAGTGAAGTCCGGGATTTGGTGATGGACAGGGAGCCCTGGCGTGCTGTGATTCACGGGGTCGCAATGAGTCGGACATGACTGAGCGACTGAACTGAACTGAACTGAACTGTACCTTCAGATGCTTTTTCACTCCCAGACCCGTCTGTTCTTTCAGTCACCATAAACAATATCAAGTATAATTACTCTAAACTATTTTTGGAAAAGACTGTAGTAAGGAACTTATTTTGTTAAATATGTGAATATATTGGGGAGAATCTTGCAGAATGGAATCTGGGTAGAAAGCAGGTTTCCTATATCTGTTTGTTTCAGGACTGCAGTGCCTTGTGTGTGCATATGTGTGTACTCACAGTTCTCAACCGTCTGGTTTAAAATGATCTGTGTGTTTATCGGTTATTCTGCTGAGCAACGAAAAGTGGATGAAGAAGACACTAGTGGAATCAGTAGCTGTTTGAGAAGCATCTGGTGACCTTATCTGCCTCTTGAATACCGGGCCGCAATCCTCTGCATGCACCCCATTTGTGATTGCGTATGGATGCAACAATGCCAGCATAAGTCAGCAGGCATTTTAAAGACTTTGAGGTTAGAAGTTAAAAAACATCAATAGGCATTACTGTACATCATCTTTATCCAACAGTAGGAAAAGATCTAGTTAAATGTTATAAATATGATATAGATTAATTGGAACAATAGTTAATTAACAGAGCCTTTTGATCCATACTTTGTTTCATGGCAGTTTGGTTTTAGAGAAAGAAGTAGAACCTCACATTTAGAGTGAGCCAAAATTTCAACAATCACGTGAGAAGTGGATTATGTGGGCCAAAGAGAAGGGATGGTGGAACGCTTACTATTGACAGTGGCTTCACTCAGGCCGCTCTAACAGAACGCCATAGACAGGAGCCTTGACACTCTTGGTTATTGTCTCAGTCTGGAGGCTGAAGTCTGAGCTGGGGAGCCAGCCTTGTTCTTGCTGACAACCCTCTTGCTGGTTCACAGAGGGCTGTCTTCTTGCTGTGCCTTCATATGGTGGGGAGGGGGCTGCCAGGTCCTCCTGAGAGCACAGAGTCCATGCATGGGGTTCCTTGACCTAATCGCCCCCCAAGCCCCAGCTCCAAATACCATCACGCCACAGTTAAGTTACAGCATATGGACTCTGGGTACGCAGGCATTCAGCTCCCAGTTGGAGCAGGATATCTGCATTTTATGCTGACAAGCGTTTTCCCATACTTAAACCAAAATGTGGAGAAAAGGAGTATTTCTGAACATCTATGTAGCTGGCAGGCTTCTTCTGTAGGCTCTGGCAACTGTTTCTCAGTGTAAACAATGTTTAATAAATGTCTTTCTACCCAGACAAAAAGAAAAGTTTTCAGCAAATTCTGGGATACAGTGAAGGACAGGGAAGCCTGGTGTGCTGCAGTCCGTAAGGTCACAGAGAGTCAGATGAGACTGAGCAACTGAACCACAATCCAAGCATTCAGTTCAGTTCAGTTCAGTTCAGTCGCTCAGTCGTGTCCGACTCTCTGCGACCCCATGAATCACAGCACGCCAGGCCTCCCTGTCTATCACCAACTGCCGGAGTTCACTCAAACTCATGTCCACAGAGTCGGTGATGCCATCCAGCCATCTCATCCTCTGTCGTCCCCTTCTCCTCCCGCCCCCAACCTTTCCCAGCATCAGAGTCTTTTCCAGTGAGTCAACTCGTCGCATGAGGTGGCCAAAGTATGGGAGTTTCAGCTTTAGCATCAATCCTTCCAATGAACAACCAGGATTGATCTCCTCTAGAATGGACTGGTTGGATATTCTTGCAGTACAAGGGACTCTCAAGAGTCTTCTCCAACATCACAGTTCAAAAGCATCAATTCTTCTGCGATCAACTTTCTTCACAGTCCAAATCTTAGGTAGATATTAATGAGTATATTATATGTGAAGTAATCCACCAAAATGGATAGATTTTATGTTAATTATAGAATGAATTCTTATACTGTTTATGAAGAGACAATACAGATCATGGGAACACATGTAGTCAATGTAAGAAGAAATAAGAATGACAAGGATGATTTTATGCCAATAGATAAATAATAATAATAACTCACTAAATAATAATTCAATAAATAAATGATTTTAAATAAAAATTTATAATTAATAATAATAAAATCACCATTTGAAAGAATAAGTGGTTTCTCTGAATGTGAATAGAGGTATGTGTTCAGTATGTACAAATTAGCTGCTGCGTTTGTGTTCTTTTCTGTGTGTGTGTGGTTTTTCTTTTGTGGGGGGTGGGGGGCACTTCCCAGGTGGCACTAGTGGTAAAGAACCTGCCTGGCAATGCAGGAGGCATAAAAAGATGCAGGTTTGATCCCTGGGTCAGGAAGATCCCCTGGAGTAGGGCATGGCACCCCACTCCAGTATTCTTGCCTGGAGAATCCCATGGACAGAGGAGCCTGGTGGGCTGCAGTCCATGGAGTTGCAAACAGTTGACCATGATGAAGCAACTTAGCACGAAGCACACTGTGTGTTTTTAAGAGAGAGAGAGATACAGTCACAGAGACAGAGGTGAAGAGAGAGAGTGAAAAAAGATAAAGGACTTCCCCAGTGATCCAGTGGTTGAGACTTCACCTTCCAGCGCAGGCAGTGTGGGTGCCACCCCGGTCAGGGGACTAAGATCCCGCTTGCCTTGTAGCCTGAAAACCAAAGCACAAAACAGAAGCAGTGTGTAAAAAATTCAATAAAGACTTGAAAAATGGTCCACGTCAAAAAAAAAAAATCTTTAAAAAAAAAGGAGAAAAACTTTAGTTCTGCTTAAAGGACACAAAGTCACTGGTAGAGGTTGTTCTGGACTCATGCTGACAGCCAGTCCTAGCAAACCAAATACCAACACTTAACTATAAATAACAAGGGCAGTTAAACATGAAAGCAGTCAAAAATGCTAGAAACGAAAATCATTTATAGAGATAAAAGGCAGGAAAAACGAACAAGAAGACTTTAAACTACCAAGAAAAAAATGATAATGTAGCATATCCACAAATGTCAGACATTTCAGACATCACATTATTTTGGATAATAGGAGGAAATGGCTGATATTTCCTTGAAAGTAGTGACAGAGGGTCATGTGCAATTTATTTATTATTTTTCTAGTACCCAGCAAGTTTCTTGGATCATGTTCATGCCTAAAATATATTGAATTAATAAATGAATCTCCTGTTACTACTGTAATGGTTAGGCACCTTCCTCCTTAGCATTTTTCACTATAGAACTATCTACTCAGAGTAGCTCTTAACGAACTGCTGCTGCTGCTGCTGCATCACTTCAGTCTTGTCCGACTCTGTGTGACCCCATAGACAGAAGCACACCAGGGTCCCCCGTCCCTGGGATTCTCCAGGCAAGAACACTGGAGTGGGTTGCTATTTCCTTCTCCAATGTGTGAAAGTGAAGTCGCTCAGTCGTGTCCGACCCATAGCGACCCCACGGACTGCAGCCTACTACGCTCCTCCATCCATGGGATTTTCTAGGCAAGAGTACTGGAGTAGCTTGCCATTGCCTTCTCCATCTTAACAAACTACTATATTTCAAATGAGAAGAACACCTCCTATAAATAAATGGACTATAAATGGACTCCAGCACATAGAATTTTTTTCTCATATCTTTTTTCTTTTTACTGAATTCAATTCTTATGGAGGAGACCAGGGTCATGGCATTGCATAGGCCCAGTCAGTCGTGGGCACGCTCCCCGCTGCACAGTGAGCACATGCCCTTGGCGGGCCACCGGTCTGAAACTAGCATGTGGGCAGAAGGAAAAAGAAGGCCTCTTTTCCAGGCCTTCTGTTCCACCTAGATTTGGCCACAGTGTGGAAACTGATCTGCATAAAGAGTGAACAAGCCCAACACATAGTTAGAATTTATGAAGAGTTTAATTAAGAAGAGAGAAAGAGAGAGATGCCCTAGATTATTCTGTGATTTTCTTGATGGAAAGCATGGCCTGCACCCAGAATCGCCCCCTCGTTCCCAGTTACATAAACCAGTAAGCTCCATTTTTGCTTTATCTGGTTCGAGTTGCCTTGTTATCATTCGGTCAGTTGCCATCTCAACAGTCCTGATTGCTGTGGGGTGGTCTTCGGTGGGTTCCTTATGTCCCGCACCACTGACGTGAGGCTGTGGGGCAGTCCTCAGTGGGTTCCTTATGTCCCGCACCACTGACGTGAGGCTGTGGGGCAGTCCTCAGTGGGTTCCTTATGTCCCGCACCACTGAAGTGAGGCTGTGAGGCGGTCCTCGGTTGGTTCCTTATGTCCCGCACCACTGACGTGAGGCACTGGCAGCTCTTAACCCCAGATTATCTTTGTAGAGAAGCTTGTGGGGTGAATCGTGCTGGAAGAGAGGGATAGGCGCTCCCTCCAGAGCAAGAAGCAGGCACACTCCCTGCCCACTTTAGGAGATTCCAGCCCCCAGAGTCGGGTTTCTCCTCCCTAGGGCGACTGACTGCATATGTCGGTGTCACCCAAACACTCCCTGTCTTCCTGGGAACTAGGGCTCAGAGAGGTCAGAAACACTGACCCCTCCTGCCCCATTCTGAGCTCTGAGTAGTATGTCATCCTTTATCTCTAACCCGGGAGTTCATGTCATCCACCAGGATCCGTGAAACTGTCAAGAGTGTTTGTCTCATCAGCTCGCAAGTTAGGTGAAGTCACAGACCTTCATGGTCCTTGACAGTGAGGTGTCCTCCCAGGCAGGAGGTAGAGCCAAGTTTATTGTGGAGAGGAAAGGATCACATGCATTTTGAAGAAGTGCAATGAATATATAATTTTTAATTGGAAAAAAGATGATGTTTTCTAATATAAAGGATAAACGTATTATTGGCTGACACGAGGATAAAAAATTAGTGCTATGTAGGTTTATGAAAAAGATGTAATGACTTGAGGGTATATATATATATATATAATTTAAAGAGGCTATGTCCTTGTCTAGGACATGAGATGTTTAAAACTTATCAAAATAATTTTTAAAATTTTGAGATAGGAACATTTGGACTTTCCAGAAAATAAACTTGGAAATTATAAACTCACTGGTAATGAGAATTTCATGTTCCTCGAGCAGTATTGAGTGTCTAAATTTGGCTAAAATGTACTTGATTCAGCCAACTTATGTCACACATTTCAATCACTTATTTAGCAAATGTAATACATTCAAGCAATATATCCAGTCCTGTTATTGGCAATAAGTAGATCATTAAAAAGGTTGACAATACCCTGCCAGTCCTGCACCAACTAAGGTTGAATACCTGCTGTCCAGGGCGGAATGCATGAGTGTGTGTGTGTGTGTGTATACATATGTATGTGCATGTAGTTGATTTCTGTATCCATAGTTGACCTGGTTTCAGTGGACAGACAAGGGCACCTTTGACACAGAAGCTGAAATACACTTTCTCTAATATTAAAGAGCATTGATCCGTGATGTCTGTGTCCACACTTTCTCAGAGCCACAGCAGCTCCTGGGTGATATTGAATGATAATTTTTGGACACTGGGAGAACAGGGCCACAATTTTTTTGTGTGTTCAGTTCAGTTGCTCACTTGTGTCTGACTCTTTGTGACCCCATGGACTGCAGCACACCAGGCCTCCCTGTCCATCAGCAACTCCTGGAGTTCACTCAAACTCATGTCCATTGAGTCTGTGATGCCATCCAATCAAGGATGCCATCTCATCCTCTGTCATCCCCTTCTCTTCCTGCCTTCAATCTTTCCCAGCATCAGTGTCTTTTCCAGTGAGTTGGTTCTTCACAGCAGTTGGCCAAAGAATTGGAGTTTCAGTTTCAGCATCAGTCCCTCCAATGAATATTCAGGACTGATTTCCTTTAGGATGGACCAGTTTGATCTTGCTGTCCAAAGGACTCTCAAGAGTCTTCTCCAACACCACAGTTCAAAAGCATCAATTCTTCGGTGCTCAGCTTTCTTTATAGTCCAACTCTCACATCCATACATGACTACTGGAAAAATCATAACTTTGACTAGATGGACTTTTTTATTATTATTATTTTGTGTATTTTCTACTATATAACAGCTATGGACTTAACACATTTTTAATCAGATCTTCATCACTAACATTTCCCACCACATTGCTAATTCTAGCTAATTGCTAAACAGCAGAAAGGTGCAGGAAGCCCTGAGTCCAGTGTCGGCTGGTTCTGTGGTGTGGATGCTCCCACAGCTGGCCAGTTTCAGGCTGTCTCGGTGACCCCGCTGACCCGGCAGCTGGCAGGAGGCTGTGCAGCAGCAGGTCTGTGTGTCTTTCCCACCAGACAGACACCGCCCTTGCTGGTCTCCAGAGCACAGGGAACCATAGAGTGATTAGGAGGGGGCATTTTCCCCTCCTCCTTTAAAGCGTGACTTCTCTGATCTTATGTCTATGTACAGTTCTTCTCAAGATTAACTGTGCTTATCAATGAGCTCAGCAAACTCCCCAAAATTTAACAGCTCACCACTGCTCTTGCCTTCAGGAGCTTGGATTCTCCTGGGAAGAGGTAAGAATGGACAAAAAAAAAAACCCACTTATTTTAAAAAATGTGTATTTAGAATGGATACAGAAGAGATGAACAGGAGCGGGTGCTGGGTATCCATTGTGCGTGGTGACTGGGGAAAGCCTCCGGTGGGGAGGTTGATCCAAGCTCCTGGATCGAGAGTGAGGAGCAGAAAAGGGGCTGTGCCCAGGAGCGGGGGTAGCAGATGAGAATGGTCAGACGTGTCTGGCGATGCGGGGCTCCGAGCAGCTGTGGCAAGGCTGAGATTCAGGAGTGGGAAGTGAGGAGGAGCCCAGCTATAGGAGGCAGGGGCGCGGTGCTCGGAGGAGGATGGTCCGAGCAGCAGTGACTGTGACGTCCCGCCTCTCAGAGCTCCAGCTCCTGTTGCAGCTGCTTTCACCTGGACTAGCACGCCTGCTCATCACGGGGGTTTCGGGAGATTATGGTGGTGTTGACCGTCTTACACAGGTGAAAACTTCGAGGCCCAGTCATTTCAGCTAACCCCCCCAGTCACACAGCTGGGGCGGGGCGGCGTCAGATCTCAGGGGTGTGCCGCGTGCTCAGCGCGGGGGGACGGATAACCTGGGCAGACCGCGTGCTGACTGACGTGTACGCAGGTCCCCCTGGGCTGCGGGGAGGCTGGACGGTGCGGCCGGTGGAAGATGCTCAGGCAGATGTGCAGCCCTGGGCCTCCGGGCGCCTTCGGCCGCGTGTGTCTTGAGAAAGACTCGCCCAAGCGGAAATGTGTGCGTGAGCAAATCAAACCTGAAGGCTTAGAAGCAGGGGTGGGGGTTAAAGGAAAGTTCCTTTAGATAGGCCCCACAGCACACCGTGTCTCAGACACGCGGAGGGTTGCCATCGGTGGTCCTTCTTGGTCTTTCAAGGTAGTCCAGGTGAAGGGGCAGGTTGGAAAACTCCAGGTGTTCACGGAAGCTGTGGGGTTCCATATGCATGGAATTAATTTATCCTCGGATAGTAAGATTTAGTAAATAAGATTTAGCAAATAAAAATACCAGATACGGAGTTAAATGAAAATTTCAGATAAAAGAATTTTTTTTTTTTTTTTAGTATTTCTGTGTCCCATGAAATACTTGTGAGATCCTTAAAGCTAGAAATGTATTTGACATTTAGTGGAAATTACCAATTGATTGGGTGTCCTTTATTTCATCTGATGAAGAGAGGATTCTTCTGTCAGATGAAGAGGACGTTACTGTAAGACGTGGGATAGAAAAGAGAGGAGTGGGGAGGAGAGGAGGAAAAAGGAAAGGGTGGGAAGAACTGTGGGGGAGGGGAGCTGAGTTCCTGCCTGGCTTCTAGAAGGGCAGCCCTGTTCGAAATGAAGAGGAGGCCAGAGAGGAGGGGAGAACACAGAGTGTTGCTGTGGAAATGGGGACAGAGCCCATCATGGATGAGGGACTGGCCAGCAGCGGGGGCCACAGGGAGAGGAGACCCGAGGAAGACAAAGTGTGGTTTAAGACATGGCACGGGGGACTACTGGCACCTTACGGAGAAGAGCAAGTGTGGGCAGACGAAGTGGTTGAAGGAAGACTCTAAGATCAACAAGTAATTTCATGAGCTCATGACTGGCTTTCCAGGAAGCACAGGAGCCCTTGGGGCCAGCAGGTCAGCAGAGAGCAGCCAGCAGTGGGGAGGTGATTTGTTGCCTCTGGTTTGGGAGGAACCCAACTGAGGTCATGAGGGAAAGACTAGAGCTGATAGGATATGTGGACAGAGTTCACTTGTGTTAATATTAATGCAATATTAATTGTATTAGTTAATACAATTAATAATTAATCATAATTATTCTTCTGCACTGGAGAAGACTCTTGAGAGTCCCTTGGACAGCAAGGAGATCAAACCAGTCAATCCTAAAGGAAATCAACCTTGAATATTCATTGGAAAAGCTGATGCTGAAGCTGAAGCTCCAATACTTTGGCCACCTGATGCAAAGAACTGACTCCTTAGAAAAGACCCTGATGCTGGAAAATGATTGAAGGAAGGAGAGGAGAAGGGGATGACAGAGGATGAGATAGATGGTTGGATGGCATCATCGACTCAATGGACATGAGTTTAAGTAAACTGTGGAAGATAGTGAAGGACAGTGAAGCCTGGCATGCTGCACATGGGGTTGCAAAGAAACACGACTGAGTGACTGAACAACAACATTAATATTAATAAGTAGCCCCTGGGGGACAAGTGTTGTTTTTGTAAAAATATACAGTGAAATGAGCTGGGTGGGAGTCTCCTCAGTCAGTTTAATCATTTATTTAGGGGGTAGGGAAAAATCCAAAATAACTGTGTATAGCAACATAAAGAGATTTTTTTGTGTGTGTGTTTGTGGCTGAAATTCCAAGCGAAATTCTTTTAAAAAAAAATCCAGTAAAATAAATTGTGAACAATGATAAAGCATTTGAAGCAAGGCTGAACCAAATTAACCTTGTTCATAACAGTCGCCCTTCAGAGATGTTAACTTTTTCAGCCTTTTTTTTACCAAAAGAAAGGAAATCTTTAAGTAGATATGATCTTTAAAAAAACATAAAAAGAAAGCTCATTGAAAGGTGAATGTATAACAATGTAAATGCTTAGAAGTTTTACATTTGAAGAGGTTCTTTATTTCTGCTGTACAGGTTTCATAAGATGAATGGTCTTAAAAGGTTAACCCAAAAAATGGCAGTGCCTTCATTGTGCCAATTAGGTCATGTTGACTCTTCTCTTTGTCCCTTCATAGAATCTGTGTTAGAAAGTGAACTGCCCCTTCCTCTTTGCTTTGGCTAAGGGACTCTGACATACAGAGGGGCGGCAGATACATGTTCTGTTTGTTCAGATCTTGTCGGACCCACTGGCTTCAGAGGGAACAGCCCCTTCCGACTCAGGAGGACACTCTGCAAGGTGGATGCTCCAGCCCTGAGCACTGGGGGCTCCACCATGGATGGAGGCTGCCATGCTGGGGTGACTGCTTGGCCCCTCAGTACCCCATCACTTTCCCGAGGGGTCACATTGGGTCTCACTCCATTCACAGGCGGGCAGGTGGACAGAAGAGGTTTGGATCCTGTCGGGACACATGTCAGGGGTGTGGCTCTGCAGGTGGCGTTTCCTTCCTGCTGCCTGCTTTCGTGTTAATTGGGGAGGTCTTCATTCTGTCTTCATTCTGTCTTGAGGATGAGGTGAGCTGGTCTGTAATCATCCTCATACTTACCAGAGTATTTTGGAATTAAGGAATTACCTGTGGTGGCTGAGACAGCAGAGAAGGTGGAGTGCTCCCCTCTGTGAGGCAGCGTTTGGTCTGAGAATGTGTGTGGTGTGGGAAGAGCCCCGTGGGGAGATATTGGCAGAGCCCCGTGAGGAGGTGTTGGCAGAGCCCCGTGGGGAGATGTTGGCATGTGGTTACTGTCTCACCTCTGCCCTCAGGGCCGTGTCGGTGGGGCATGTCACAGCTTAGTGTGGTGTGAAGGATGGAGGGCTCTGAGCCCCGACAGGGCTCCCCACAGTAGTGAGCATGAGCGCAGCATGTCTGCTACATGCCGCAGGCTCCCTGGGCTGCATGGGAGGGGAGGCAGCCGTCTGGAAAGAGGGGGAAACTCAGCTCCCCAGGGAGGGTGACCTTCTTACAGGAGCCGTGCTTCAGCAGAGAGCCGGGTCCTCTTGGCAGGAGAATTTTCATTATGTCCTAACGTGATGTCCTAAGAAGGATCTTCCAGACCCAGGGATCGAACCCGCATTCCTTGTGTCTCCTGCACTGGCATGTGGGTTCTTTACCACCAGCGTCACCTGGGAAGCCCTAGTTTCTGAACGAATATGATCAATAAGCAGGAATCTCAATTAAATGGAGTAGGGAGACCAGAAGAGGGCTCCCTCCTGCCTGCAAGGATAGCGGAGCCCAACAGGAAGACGGACTTGCTTCTTTCTGGGCCAGTAAAAAGACACAGACTCTTTATTCCTGGCAGTCCTCCTGCTTGCCTGCCTTTCCCCTCTATAAAAGTCACTGCCGCCTTCCTGTGCAGGGCTTGCACAAGCCTACTGTGACTGCACATCCCCAAATCAGTTTCTCTGTGGATCTCAAGATCATGCATCATTGCTGGAGGAATGGCTGCTTGTTTTAGGTCAGTATTACTTCGACTTGGGGTCAGGATCTCTACTCTGTTAGGAGACATGAGCTCTAAATGTGATCTATCAATTCAGAAATATCCGTAACTCCTTCTTTAGACAGAAGAATGCCGATGCTTTGGAACCAGCAGCAGGGTTTCGTATGTTTTGCCACGGCTTTGGGGATCAGTAATTTTCCTAGTGTTGAGAAATCGGTAGAGCAGCAGACCCAGAGAGTAAGGAATGGCATCTGAGGTCCATATCTAAGTTTAGGGCATTCAGCTTTTGGGGAATGGACTTGGGGCCTCCAGCCTGGAAGTAACTTCAGTAACTGTGTAACTTGCCTCTGGTGAAACTAACAGCACGCTAAGGAGGCACAGTGTGGGAGACTGTGGCTGTGTCCAAAGCCAACTGTAAATCCAAGGATGGTTTCCTCCAGGAAACAGTTCCATCTTGAACAGTTTAGCAAATTAAAAACTTGTACCCAAAGAAACGTGTGTTTTTTCCAGTCTAATTGTTGTTGTTGTCCAGTAGCTCAGTCATGTCTGACTCTTTGAGACCCCATGAACTGAAGCAGGCCAGACTTCCCTGTCATTTACCATCTCCTGGAGTTTGCTCAAACTCATGTCCATTGAGGCAGTGATGCCAGCCAACCATCTCATCTTCTGTCGCCCCCTTCTCCTCCTGCCTTCAGTCTTTCTCAGCATCAGGATCGTCTCTATAGTCTACTTAGGTTTTATAAATCGAGGGTTTTCTTCCAAATAACTTCTGTTTCTTAGATTTTTATTTTTAAAATTTAAGTGACTCAGATTGCACTGCGGACCACGTATCCACAAGGTACGAGAAAGCTTTGGCCACAAACAGGCTGTCCCACTGGACACTTTGTGCTCTTCTCACTTCATCTGGGATCCCATGGTCCCCATTGTTTATACACTTTTTATTATTACTTGTTAAAAACCCTTTGATAGAAAAATCATCTGATAACTTGTAAAAGGCAGTACTGGCCCTGAATCCTTGATTTTTTTTAATTGAATAGACTATTTTAACTTTGTAGTGATAGAAATGAACTTCCAATGTGGAGACACAAATAATTTCCAAATGATGGAGAAGATAACTGAATGGTGATGTTTAATTGTCCTGTTTCTCATTAACCAGTTTTATATCTAACACAAAAATCATATCCTAATCTTCCTTTATTAACTGGTCCCTACATGCACCTACTCCAAAACAGTGTTCAAATTAATTTGGACACCTCACTGGTTCACTCATTAATTAATGAATCTAATAAAATCTTTTCATGGGTTTATCTTTTATTTGTGTAAAATTACGATTCTATTGTTTTGCAAGTTAAATGAGACAGTGTCTCGTCATCAAATGATGATTTTTTAAATGAGTATTCCCGAAAGCCTTAAAGTAATAATCGTCTAGAGCCTGAGTGTCGACCGGTCAGACTGGACGTTATTATTGGCTACAGCACTGTACCTTTCTTAGTGAAGGTAGTGGGGCAGGTTGCTCAAAATTATATTTTAGGAACATTTAAAAATCGATTCATTATTAGAAAAAAGGAAGCACTAGTTGCCCTGAACACTAAGACTCCAGAACAGAAGAGCTATAGATTATGCTTTATATCGGAGCAGTATTGGTTGGTCATATCATGAAATGAAACGACCCTACTGTGGAGAGTGATGCAGTGGTGAAATCACCTAGGGGTTCAGTTAGCACCCCACTAATTTCATGTGGCCCGCATGTCCCCCAGACTACTCACATTTGAAGCAAATCAGTGGATTTTGCTATGTCATATGGTGAGTATCAGAGAAGGCAATGGCAACCCACTCCAGTACTCTTGCCTGGAAAATCCCATGGATGGAGGAGCCTGGTGGGCTGCAGTCCATGGGATTGCTCAGTCAGTCAGACATGACTGAGTGACTTCACTTTCACTTTTCGCTTTCATGCATTGGAGAAGGAAATGGCAACCCACTTCAGTGTTCTTGCCTGGAGGATCCCAGGGATGGGGGAGTCTGGTGAGCTGCCGTCTATGGGGTCACACAGAGTCGGACATGACTGAAGTGACTTAGCAACATGGTGAGTATATCTGAAGTGGAGTGATAATTTTAAAAAGCATTTAGTAAGAAAAAAAACCCTTTGCAAATATTTTCTCAGTTTAGTGGGAAATTACAAGATAAAACAATCATGGAGTTAAGAGTATGTACATTAATAGATTGGGGAATTAGCTGCTGCTTATGAACAGATACAAAGGCAATACAAACAATTATTAAGTATGAAAAAGTTAATTAAGATGCAAATATTATGCTCTGCTATGTATTAATAAATAGAAAGGAATTTAAGAAAACAACCAAGGAATTAAAATATGATTGTATATTTTAATTAAGTGTTAGTTCATTACAGAATGTTAATAAGGATTATATAAAAATATCTGGGGAAAAGTCAACCGCTGATGATGGATTAAAAGTTAAGACTAAAACTCTACCAAAAAAAAAGATATTTCAAAATACAGTTAAAAATATTTAAAGTCAGCTATCAGGCTCTTGAAATTTAATATTAAAATTAATTATCCTATAATAACATGAATAATTAGCAACAATAATTAAGATTCTTTGTGTTTCACTTCCATTTTCGGGGGAAATATTTTCCCTTTTCAATAATTCACAGATTCACAGAATTTTAACGCTGGAAGAGAAAATGCAGCTTAAGGCTAGAGTTCTGGGGGCCCCTTACCCTTTTCCTGTGAATCTGCCTGTATGGCCATCAGTCTGGACACGGTGTCACCATGGTGATGTGAGGGCCACCTATGCATCTTCCACTGTTCAGTGTTGGCTTGTGGGGGGCTGGCAAGGCTCCACACAGACCACTAAACCAGGATGGGCAGCCAGGCCACCTGCAAGAGTGAGAACAGGGATCAGGCCAAGGGTGTGAGGCTCCCTCGCAGGAAGAGGGAGTCAGGGGAGAGACAGCAGACCCTGCTCAGGAGGGAAGCAGGGTGGTGGTGTATGGCTCTGCTGTAAGCCTGTGAAGAGTAGGCAGGGGATGCCATGTTCCTGATCAATCAGATCAGCTCTTGGCTCAGAGGGAGAATTAGTGACAGAGGAGTGGGCCATGTGACAGGGGAATGGGCCAGTGCACGCTTGGTGTTTATCGAGGGAGAGGCAGAAATATGGGAAAAGGGCATGACAAATGCCATCAGCAATGTGGTAGCTACAGGGGTCTTGATGTGGCTTATTACAGGATTTGGCATGGATTTGAACACATACAATATATGTGATCTGCTAAATGATCCTATAGAACTCAGCTGTAAGTATTTTTGTCACATTTTTGGTATTTGTTCATTAATGTGTTCAAAAATATTTCCGGAGTTCTTATTGTGCCCAAGATGTGCAGTTATTAAGATTAAGCCACATATACTATTCAGGGGAATTTTGCTACTCAACTGCCATTCTCTTGTGATTTATAAGAAATACATATATTTTGTCAACATCCACAGTTCCTGGCTCACAGCTCCCCAAATCCTTGGAATTTCCTGAACAATAAGAGCAATAAGACTTATTCAGCAATGATGGGACTTATTCAGCAATAAGGACTGATGCTGAAGCTGAAGCTCCAATACTTTGGCCACCTGATGCAAAGAACTGACTCATTGGAAAAGAACCTGATGCTGGGAAAGATTGAAGGCAGGAGGAGAAGGAGAAGGGGACGACAGAGGATGAGATGGCTGGATGGCATCACCGACTCCATGGGCATGAGTTTGAGTAAACTCCAGGAGTTGGTGATGGACAGGGAGGCCTGGTGTGCTGCAGTCCATGGGGTTGCAAAGGGTCAGACACGACTGAGCGACTGAAGTGAACTGAAGAGCGATGGGAGCACGTTTGGCCCCTTTTCCTCTATTCCTGAAAAAGCTTGTCCTACGCAACAGTGGAAACCAGGAAAAGCCACTGTGAGATTAGAGGTTTGGACTTTTAGTCCCAGCTGCTGCCCTGAGGAGCAAAGGGAGCTGGGGGTTGAATTGTTGCCATTGGTCCTTAATTAGCCAGTCATGGCTGTAATGGAGCCTCCATAAAACCCACACAAACAACTTTTTGGCCTGTTTCTTGGTGAGCTCTGAGGTAAGGAGGTGAGATTGCTCTTTGTGCCACCCAGCCATGGCCCAGGTTTCAGGAGGATGGACACTCCTTTGTTGGGGGCCTGCCCCGTGTATCTCCTCCTCTGGTTGTTGAGTCATGTACTTTAGTACCCTTTTATAATAACTGTTAATCTAGTGAGTACGGTTTTTCTAAGTTTTGTTAGTGGCTTTAGAAATGAATAGAATCCAAGAAAGGGGAGCCTCTGGTTTACCACCAGGTGTTCAGAAGAGCAGGTGACAACTTGGATTGCGACCCTGAGTTGAAGGGGGTTGCAGGGATATCCAGCTTGTAGCTGGTCCGTCAGAAGGACAGGTGTTAATATCTGAAGTGGACTGAGCCCCTTCCCCTGGGGCCCTGCCGCTGACCCCAGGTGGAGAGCCTAGGGATGGGGTGGGATCTCGACACCAGCTGGTATCAGATTGTCGGTGCAGGGACACCCCCCCCCCCTACACACACACATTGAAACTGGGTTTAGGAACCCAATTCCTGCACAGTGACACACAACCTGCAACAAGAAAGAACAGAAAAGATCCAGCCTCTGGGGAGACAGAGGCAAAGACAAAAGTCAACCTGTCATTGTTCTTTGGTGGAAGTTGAGAAACAAGCTAGTCTGGCCGCTAGTTCTAGAAACACCAAATGGAAATTATTGCTCTTAATTTGTGCTCTGTGTACTTCCTTTATCCCCCTGGACTTACCTCCAGTCTTTATCCTGCCCAGAGCTCAGGACTACGTTTTCTGGCCTGAATTAGCAGGGCTGGCAGGCCCTCGGCTGTGTGCAAGGGGAGGCTGCCACAGGTAGGACTCAGGGCACTGCTGAGGGCGGACAGATGGCCTCTCAGAAAGCTGACCTCCTCCCGGACCCCACAGCTGGGTCCCACCCACTCTGTTCCCCACCAAGTGGGAGAGGATGCCTTTCTTTTGCTAACACTGGGATCTTTTTTTTTTTTTTTTTACCATCTCTTACTGGTTTTTCTTGCCTGTAGGGGCTGATTCATGTTGGTATATGGAAGAAATAAACAAGATATTATAAAGCAATTATCCTCCAATTAAAATAAATAAATTAATCTGTTACAATTGCCACTTCCAGGGTGGTTCCCAATGGGACCTAATTAAACTTAAAAGCTTTTGCAAAAGGAAGGAAACTATAAGCAAGATGAAAAAATACCTTTAGAATGGGAGAAAAAAATTGCAAACAAAACAACTGACATGGAATTAATCTACAAAATATACAAGCAGTTCATGCAAACTCAATACCAGAAAAGCAGCCCATTCAAAAAGTAGGCAGAAGACCTAAACAGATATTTCTCCAAAGAAAACATACAGATGGATAATAAACACATGAAAAGATGCTCAATATCACTCATTATTAGAGAAATGCAAATCAAAACAACAATGAGGTATCACCTTACACTGGTCTAAATGGCCATCATCAAAAAGTCTACAAACTAAATTCTGGAGATGGTGTGGAGAAAAGAGAACCCTCTTGCACTATTGGTGGGAATGCAAATTGATACAGTCACTATGGAGAACAGTATGGTTTCCTTAAAAAACTAGGAACAAAACTACCATACGACCCAGTATTCCCACTACTGGGCACATGCCCTGAGGAAACCAGAACTGAAAAAGACACATGTACCCCAATGTTCATTGCAACACTATTTACAATAGCTGTGATGTGGAAGCAACCTAGATGTCCTTCATCAGATGAATGGATAAAGAAGCTGTGGTACATATATACAATGAAATATTACTCAGCCATAAAAAAGAATGGATTTGAGTCAGTTCTGATGATGAACCTAGAGCCTATTATACAGAGTAAGGTAAGTCAGAAATGGAAAGACAAATATAATATATTAACGTATACGTATGGAATCTAGAAAGATAGTGCAGAAAGTCCTACATTCAGGGAAGCAAAGCAGACCCAGACGTAAAGAACAGACTTTTGGACAAAATGGGAGGGGGAGAGGGTGGCATGATTTGAGAAAATATCACGAAACACATAATTACCATATGTAAGATACTGAGAATTTGATATATGGCACAGGGGACCCAAAGCCAGTGCTCTGTGAAAACCTGGGGGAATGGGGTGGGGAAGGAGGCGGGAGGGGAGTTCAGGAGGGAGGAGGCATGTCTATGCCTATGGCCAATTCATGCTGATCTGAGGCAAAACTATCACAATGTTGTAATTATCCTCCAATTAAATCAAGTAATGTTAAAAATAAATAAACTAATTAAAAAAGTAAAGCTCCTCAATTACTGTGTTTCAAGGTGGAATCTTCCCACTCCCAGGACTCTTACTTAGGATTTCCACAAGTTCTTTATGGAATTCTGCTTTTCCTCTCTCCACCTACCAATCCTAAATTTCATAAGCTATTCTCTTAATTCATCTTTTGTTACATAACTCCACCAAAACGTGTGTTTCGTTGGGGTAACTGTGTGTGTCATAATGCTTAGGTTGGCTTCTCATCTTACAGATTTAAATTTACACTATTCAAACCTAAGGCATGAGTGCATTTATGATTTCCCACAAACACCTATATTTGAAGTTATACTGAAGATATAGAAGAGTGAACTTGTAACAAACACTTTCTCATGTAATAACTATAAATTCTGAACTAAAAACAAAAACATGCAGAAGAAATTAACTCTTGTTCCAGAATCTGAACTCAACAAGTGTCCTTTAACAATACATGTAGCACAAGGTCACGTTCAGGCTAATAACAATTTCCATTTCTCGTACTCTACTTTTCTGAAGACCCAGCTTTCTAAGCCTGAAATCTCCCATAGCATTTCTTGTAGTGTGGTCTGGTAGCAGTGACTTCTCTGAGGTGATGATATCCTGAACGCTGAATGGTGTGTTGTCAGGATTCTATTATATTTATCTGAAAAAAGTGTTGATGTTTTGGTTTTGTTGTTGTTTAGTCGCTGAGTCATGTCCTTTGTGAGCCCATAGACTGTAGCACTCCAGGCTTCCCTGTCCTTCACTATCTCCCAGAGTTTGCTCAAACTCATATCCATTGAGTCAGTGATGCCATCCAACCATCTCATACTCTATTGTCAACAGTCTCATCCTCTGTCGTCCCCTTCTCCTCCTGCCCTTGATCTTTCCCAGCATCAGGGTCTTTTCTAATGAGTCAATTCTTCTCATCAGGTTACCAAAGGATTGGAGCTTCAGCTTCAGCATCAGTCCTTCCAGTGAATATTCAGGGTTGATTTTCATTAGGAATGACCGGTTTGATCTCCTTGTTGTCCAAAGGACCCTCAAGCGTCTTCTCCAGCACCACAGTTTGGGTTTTAGCATTCTGAAAACACTAGGGAGATTAAGACACCATTGTGACCTTTGGCACCATAGCTTACATTTCTCACATGATGATTTCAAGTATACAGAGATCGATTTCTAAGTTTAGAGATAGAACAAATGGCTTTTTTGTTGGGTTGGGCTGAGTTGGTTTTTATATCTACTTGTTTTGCCTGATTTAAGTGTTTCACCACATACAATTATGGAAAGGAAATTTGCCCTGTCCTTTGTCTTAAAATAAGAAATTCCATGGATTGACTTGAGGATATTGAAGAGTCCTTGCATCCCTGGGATAAAGCCCCCTTGGTCATGATGTATGATCTTTTTAATGTGTTGTTGGATTCTGATTGCTAGAATTTTGTTAAGGATTTTTGCATCTATGTTCATCCGTAGTATTGGCCTGTAGTTTTCTTTTTTTGTGGCATCTTTGTCAGGTCTTGGTATTAGGGTAATGGTGGACTCACAGAATGAGTTTGGAAGTTTATCTTCCTCTGCAATTTTCTGGAAGAGTTTGAGTAGGATAGGTGTTAGCTCTTCTCTAAATTTTTGGTAGAATTCAGCTGTAAAGCCATCTGGTCCTGGGCTTTTGTTTGTTGGAAGATTTCTGATTAGAGTTTCAATTTCTGAGCTTGTGATGGGTCTGTTAAGATTTTCTATTTCTTCTTGGTTCAGTTTGGAAAGTTGTACTTTTCTAAGAATTTGTCCATTTATTCTAAGCTCTCCATTTTATCTGTATATAGTTGCTGATAATAGTCTCTTATGATCCTTTGTATTTCTGTGTTGTCGGTTGTGATCGCTCCATTTTCATTTCTAATTTTGTTGATTTGATTTTTCTCCCTTTGTTTGTTGATGAGTCTGGCTAGTGGTTTGTCAATTTTATTTATCTTCTCAAAGAACCAGCTTTTGGCTTTGTTGATTTTTGCTATGGTCTCTTTTGTTTCTTTTGCAGGTCCGTCTAGTCAAGGCAATGGTTTTTCCCGTGGTCATGTATGGATGTGAGACTTGGACTGTGAAGAAGGCTGACTGCCGAAGAATCGATGCTTTTGAACTGTGGTGTTGGAGAAGACTCTTGAGAGTCCCTTATACTGCAAGGAGATCCAACCAGTCCATTCTAGAGGAGATCAATCCTGGATGTTCATTGGAGGGACTGATGCTAAAGCTGAAACTGCAATACTTTGGCCACCTCATGCGACGAGTTGACTCACTGGAAAAGACTCTGATGCTGGGAAAGGTTGGGGGCGGGAGGAGAAGGGGACGACGGAGAATGAGATGGCTGGATGGCATCACCGATTCTGTGGACATGAGTTTGAGTGAACTCCGGGAGTTGGTGATGGACAGGGAGGCCTGGCGTGCTGTGATTCATGGGGTCGCGGAGAGTCGGACACGACTGAGCGACTGAACTGAACTGAACTGAACTGAATTTTTAAGATTTCTTTCCTTCTACTAACCCTGGGGTTCTTCATTTCTTCCTTTTCTAGTTGCTTTAGGTGTAGAGTTGGTTTCCCTGGTGGCTCAGAGGTTAAAGCATCTGCCTGCAATGTGGGAGACCTGGGTTCAATCCCTGGGTTGGGAAGATTCCCTGGAGAAGGAAATGGCAACCCACTCCAGTATTCTTGCCTGGAGAATCCCATGGACAGAGGAGCCTGGTGGGCTACAGTCCACGGGGTCTCAAAGAGTTGGACACGACTGAGCAACTTCACTTCTTCACTTCACTTAGGTATAGAGTTAGCTTATTTAGTTGACTTTTCACTTGTTCCTTGAGGTAAGCCTTTCTTTGGGATTGGAATGAAGACTGACCTCTTCCAGTCCTGTGGCCACTGCCGAGTTTTCCAAATCTGCTGGCATATTGAGTGCAGCACTTTCACAGCATCATCTTTCAAGACTTGAAATAGCTCAACTGGAATTCCATCACCTCCACTAGCTTTGTTAGTAGTGATGCTTTCTAAGGCCCACTTGACTTCACATTCCAAGATGTCTGGCTCTAGGTCAGTGATCACGTTATCGTGACTATCTTGGTCGTGAAGATCTTTTTTGTACAGTTCTTCTGTGTATTCCTGCCACCTCTTCTTAATATCTTCTGCTTCTGTTAGGTCCATACCATTTCTGTCCTTTATCGAGCCCATCTTTGCATGAAATGTTCCCTTGGAATCTCTAATTTTCTTGAAGCGGTCTCTTGTTTTTCCTATTCTGTTGTTTTCCTCTATTTCTTTGCATTGATCACTGAGGAAGTCTTTCTTATCTCTCCTTGCTATTCTTTGGAACTGTGCATTCAGATGCTTATATCTTTCCTTTTCTCCTTTGCTTTTCGCCTCTCTTCATTTCACAGCTATTTGTAAGGCCTCCTTAGACAGCCATTTCGCTCTTTTGCATTTCTTTTCCATGGGGATGGTCTTGGTCCCTGTCTCCTGTACAATGTCACGAACCTCCGTCCAGAGTTCATCAGGCACTCTATCAATCAGATCTAGTCCCTTAAATCTATTTCTCACTTCCACTGTATAATCATAAGGGATTTGATTGAGGTCATAAGGCAATGCCAAAGAATGCTCAAACTACCGCACAATTGCACTCACCTCACACGCTAGTAAAGTCATGCTCAAAATTCTCCAAGCCAGGCTTCAGCAGTATGTAAACCGTGAACTCCCAGATGTTCAAGCAGGTTTTAAAAAGGCAGAGGCACCAGAGATCAAATTGCCAACATCCGCTGGATCATGGAGAAAGCAAGAGAGTTTCAGAAAAACATCTATTTCTGCTTCATTGACTATGCCAAAGCCTTTGACTGTGTGAATCACAATAAACTGTGGAACATTCTGAAAGAGATGGGAATACCAGACCACCTGACCTGCTTCTTGAGAAACCTGTATGCAGGTCAGGAAGCAACAGTTAGAACTGGACATGGAACAACAGACTGGTTCCAAATAAGAAAAGGTGTACGTCAAGGTTGTATATTGTCACCTTGCTTATTTAACTTATATGCAGAGTACGTCATGAGGAACGCTGGGCTGGAAGAAGCACAAGCTGGAATCAAGATTGCCGGGAGAAATATCAATAACCTCAGATATGCAGATGACACTACCCTTATGGCAGAAAGTGAAGAGGAACTCAAAGGCCTCTTGATGAAAGTGAAAGAGGAGAGTGAAAAGGTTGGCTTGAAGCTCAACATTCAGAAAACAAAGATCATGGCATCTGGTCCCATCACTTCATGGGAAATAGATGGAAAAACAGTGGAAACCGTGTCAGACTTTATTTTTTTGGGCTCCAAAATCACTGCAGATGCTGATTGCAGCCATGAAATTAAAAGACGCTTGCTCCTTGGAAGGAAAGTTATGACCAACCTAGATAGTATATTAAAAAGCAGAGACATTACTTTGCCAACCAAGGTCCGTCTAGTCAAGGCAATGGTTTTTCCTGTGGTCATGTATGGATGTGAGAGTTGGACTGTGAAGAAAGCTGATCGCTTAAGAATCAATGCTTTTGAACTGTGTTGTTGGAAAAGACTCTTGAGAGTCCCTTAGACTGCAAGGAGATCCAACCAGTCCATTCTAAAGGAGATCAATCCTGGATGTTCATTGGAGGGACTGATGCTAAAGCTGAAACTGCAATACTTTGGCCACCTCATGCGATGAGTTGACTCACTGGAAAAGATTCTGATGCTGGGAAAGGTTGGGGGCGGGAGGAGAAGGGGACGACGGAAAATGAGATGGCTGGATTGAATCACTGACTCTGTGGACATGAGTTTGAGTGAACTCCGGGAGTTGGTGATGGACAGGGAGGCCTGGCGTGCTGTGATTCATGGGGTCGCGGAGAGTTGGGCACGACTGAGCAAATGAACTGAACTGAGGTAAGCCTGTATTGCTATGAACCTTCCCTTTAGCACTTTTACAGTGTCCCATAGGTTTTGGCTTGTTGTGTTTTCATTTTCATTTGTTTCTATGCATATTTTGATTTCTTTTTTGATTTCTTCTGTGATTTATTGGTTATTCAGCAGTGTGTTGTTCAGCCTCCATATGTTGGAATTTTTAATAGTTTTTCTCCTGTAATTGACATCTAATCTTACTGCATTGTGGTCAGAAAAGATTCTTGGAATGATTTCAATTTTTTTTTAATTTACCAAGGCTAGATTTATGGCCCAGGATGTGACCTATCCTGGAGAAGTTTCCGTGTGCAATTGAGAAGAAGGTGAAATTCATTGTTTTGGGGTGAAATGTCCTCTAGATATCTATTAGGTCTAACTGGTCAATTGTATCATTTAACGTTTGTGTTTCCTTGTTAATTTTCTGTTTAGTTGATCTATTCATAGGTGTGAGTGGGGTATTACAGTCTCCCACTATTACTGTGTTACTGTTAATTTCCCCTTTCATACTTGTTAGCATTTGTCTTACATATTGTGGTGCTCCTATGTTGGATGCATATATAATTGTTATATCTTCTTCTTGGATTGATCCTGGCGAGGGCAGGATGATATGGGAGAATGGCATTGAAACATGTAAATTATCACATGTGAAATGAATCTCCAGTCCAGGTTCGATGCATGATACAGGGTGCTCGGGACTGGTTCACTGGGATGACTCAGAGGGATGGGATGGGGAGGGAGGTGGAAGGGGGGTTCAGGATGTACACCCATGGCAGATTCATGTCAAGTATGGCAAAACCAATACAATAGTGTAAAGTAAAATAAAGAAAGAAAGAAATAAAACTGAGATTAAAAAAAAAAAAAGAAATTCCACCACCATGTAATGAGTAAGTTAGGCAGAATTCAACTGGATTTGTAAATATTTTATATTTTGTAATTCTCACATTCAGTTGAAAAACTTGGTTCCAACTTACAAAGTAGCACACAGAGGATATGATTTTCACTGTAGGGTATTTCTCTGTGATTCCACAGCCCTGTGGTCCATGGAAGGGCTGTTTTTCCTAACTTCCCTGAGGAACAATTGAGGAGGAGATGGCAGGTGGGGAGCTGTGGGCAGTGGACCAGATGGTCAGCTTAGGACCCTAAGAGGACAATTTATGTTTGATTTTATCCTCATAGCAGAAGACTGTGGGGACATTTCCAGGAATGTTTGCACCCTCTTGTCTGTCGGGTCACAGCAAAATTTCCATCATCCATAGGGGTCTCTGTGGGACTCTATGGCCCCCAGTAGCTGTCCGACTCCCCATCCTGTTGGGGGGAACAGAACAGCAGGAACTGCTTACAGGCAGAAACCTGCTTGAGAAAATGACCTGCTGTTCGAAGTGTTTCAGACTCCCCTTTGAGTCCTGGTGAGTGTTGACCCAAACCAGTCAGGAGTGAAACCCCTGTTCCCATCTTTAAAAGTAAAACCCAGGACATCTGAACGTCCTTATTTGCTGTACAAACAAGGCAAGCTTTTTATTTCTGAACTTTCATAATTACCTTGTTTAAATGCAGTTTTGACTTATTGCTCTTTTGTTACACCATGAATCTTGCCTTCAGGATAAAATTACGTTTGAAAGGCCATGGTACAAATACAAGCAGTGCCTGTGTTTATTTCCTGATTGTGCAGAAGGGGCTGATCAGAGTGGAGATAGATCAGGTCACAGCACAAGCACCCATCTCCAGATGTGTTTCCTTCTCGTCTTTCTACCATTATAGGTTTACCCACCTGGACTCCATCACTATTTTCCAAGGCCTTCAATAAAAATGAAGTTCTGGGTTGCAATCTCAAAAACTACAGAATGATCTCTGTTCAATTCCAAAGCAAACCATTCAATATCACAGTAATCCAAGTCTATGTCCAGACCAGTAATGTTGAAGAAGCTGAAGTGGAACGGTTCTATGAAACCTACAAGACCTTCTAGAACTAACACCCTCCAAAAATGTCATTTTCATTATAGGGAACTGGAATACAAAAGTAGGAAGTCAAGAGATACCTGGAGTAACAGGCAAATTTGGCCTTGGAGCACAGAATGAAGCAGGGCAAAGGCTAATAGAGTTTTGCCAAGAAAACACACTGGTCATAGCAAACACGCTCTTCCAACAGCACAAGAGAATATTCTATGCATGGACATCACCAGATGGTCAACACTGAAATCAGACTGATTATATTCTTTGCAGCCGAAGATGGAGAAGCTTTATACAGTCAGCAAAAACAAGACCAGGAGCTGACTGTGGCTCAGATCATGAACTCCTTATTGCCAAATTCAGATTTAAATTGAAGAAAGTAGGGACAACCACTAGACCATTCAGATATGACCTCAATCAAATCCCTTATGATTATACAGTGGAAGTGAGAAATAGATTCAAGGGACTAGATCTGACAGAGTTACAGATAGATGAAGTATTGATGGAGGTTCATGACATTGTACAGCAGACAGGGATCAAGACCATCCCCATGGAAAAGAAATGCTAAAAAGGAAAATGGCTGTCTGAGGAGGCCTTACACATAGCTGTGAAAAGAAGAGAACAAAAAGCAAAGGAGAAAAGGAAAGATATAAGCATCTGAATGCAGAGTTCCAAAGAATAGCAAGGAGAGATAAGAAAGACTTCCTCAGTGATCAGTGCAAAGAAACAGAGGAAAACAATAGAATGGGAAAGACTAGAGATCTCTTCAAGAAAATTCAAGATCCGAAGGGAATGTTTCATACAAAGATGGGCTCAATAAAGGACAGAAATGGTATGGACCTAACAGAAGCAGAAGATATGAAGAAGAGGTGGCAAGAATACACAGAAGAACTGTACAAAAAAGATCTTTACCATCCAGATAATCACGATGGTGTGATCACTCCCCTAGAGCCAGACATCCTGGAATGTGAAGTCAAGTGGGCCTTAGGAAACATCACTATGAAAAAAGCTATTAGATGTGATAGAATTCCAGCTGAGCTATTTCAAATCCTGAAAGATGATGCTGTGAAAGTGCTGCACTCAATTTCCCAGCAGATTTGGAATACTCTGCAGTGGCCACAGAACTGGAAAATGTCCGTTTTCATTCCAAGCCCAAAGAAAGGCAATGCCAAAGAATGCTCAAACTACTGCAAAATTGCATTCATCTAACATGCTAGTAAAGTCATGCTCAAAATTTTCGAAGTCAGACTTCAACAATATGTGAGCCATGAACTTCCAGATGTTCAAACTGGTTTTAGAAAAGGCAGAGGAACCAGAGATCAAATTGCCAACATCTGCTGGATCATTGAAAAAGCAAGAGAGTTCCAGAAAAACATCTATTTCTGCTTTATTGACTGTGCCAAAGCCTTTGACTGTGTGGATCAGAACAAACTGTGAAAGATTCTGAAAGTGATGGGAACATCAGACCACCTGACTTGCCTCTTGAGAAATCTGTGTGCAGATCAGGAAGCAACAGTTGGACCTGGACATGGAAAAACAGACTGGTTCCAAATAGGGAAAGGAGTACGTCAAGGCTGTATATTGTCACCCTGCTTATTTAACTTATATGCAAAGTACATCATGAGAAATGCTGGGCTGGATGAAGTACAAGCTGGAATCAAGATTGCCAGGAGAAATATCAATAACCTCAGATATGCTGATGACACCACTCTTATTTCAGAAAGGGAAGAACTAAAGAACCTCTTGATGATAGTGAAAGAGGAGAGTGAAAAAGTTGGCTTAAAGCTCAACATTGAGGAAACTAAGATCATGGCATCTGGTCCCTTGACTTCATGGTAAATAGATGGGGAAACAGTGGAAACAGAGGCAGAATTTATTTTTTTGTGCTCCAAAATCACTGCAGATGATGACTAGAGCCATGAAATTAAAAGACGCTTTCTCCTTGGAAGAAAAGCTATGACCAACCTAGAGAGCATATTACTTTGCCAACAAATGTTCATCTAGTCAAGGATATGGTTTTTCCAGTAGTCATGTATGGATGTGAGAGTTGGACTATAAAGAAAACATTGCACTGAAGAATTGATGCTTTTGAACTGTGGTGCTGAAGACTCTTAAGAGTCCCTTGGACTTCAAGGAGATCAAACTGGTCCATCCTAAAGGAAATCAGTCCTGAATATTCATTGGAAGGACTGATGCTGAAGCTGAAACTCCAATATTTTGGCAACCTGATGTGAAGAACTGATTCACTTGAAAAGGCCCTGATGCTGTGAAAGATTAAAGGCAGGAGGAGAAGGGGATGACAGAGGATAAGATTGTTGGATGGCATCACCGACTAAGTGGACATGAGTTTGAGTATACTACAGGATTTGGTGATGGACAGGGAGGCCTGGCATCCTGTGGTCCATGGGATCACAAAGAGTCAGACATGACTGAGCAACTGAACTGACTGACCCCTAAAAGTACTAAGCCTGCCTGTTTAATTTTTGTAAGTGATAGTATGATTAAGATTGAAAATGCAGAGTGACACCAGGCTTGATTAGTGTCAGTGGAGAGCCCATGACTCGTCTTTTCACTTCAGCTTGTCTCCTATAATGAAGCCCTTGCAGGTGAGGGAGTGTGGAAACACAGTTGCATAGGAGGCTGAGATGAACTGAGTTGATGTAAACCCCCAAAGACACACAGCTATTAAATTACAAGTCGATTTCAACTCAGAAATATTTGAATGCTCAGGACCAAAAGTGATGCTGGCAAATAGAGGTGGACCCTCAAAGTACCAATTTTCTAACAATTTCAACTACAGATTTCCTTTTCCCTAACACTAGTGATTTAAAATCCAGTACCTCATGCGACGAGTTGACTCACTGGAAAAGACTCCGATGCTGGGAAAGGTTGGGGGTGGGAGGAGAAGGGGACGACAGAGAATGAGATGGCTGGATGGCTTCACCGACTCTATGGAAATGAGTTTGAGTGAACTCCGGGAGTTGGTGATGGACAGGGAGGCCTGGCGTGCTGTGATTCATGGGGTCGCGGAGAGTCAGACACGACTGAGCGACTGAACTGAACTGAAGTGAACATGTATTTTGTAATACACAGATTGACTACAGTATTGAGTGGATACATTCAGCCTAAAATGTATCGAAGACTCAACAGTACAGCTTCGTGGGTCTCTTGATTGGTTTGCTACAGGTATGTCAGGAATAACTGGAAATAATTATTAAAAGAATTAAAAATGGGCTCAACAAGTGGGGAGAGTGGATGTCAGAGGCTGGCAAACCTTACATATGCATATGTGTCCTAAGGAAATTTAAAGGAGATAGAAATCAGTAAATATTCACTTATTGTGAATTTTTAAATGTACATTTTAACCTAATATTCAGAGTGAAATGTCAGTAAGAAAACGCATTTAAGAAAAAGTTTTATGAAAAAAGTCTCTTCTAAATGATAAGTTTAAAAAAAGAAACATTTTGAGGAAGGAACAAGATGGCGGAGGAATAGGATGGCGAGACCACTCTCTCCCCCACAAATTCATCAAAAGAACATTTGAACGCAGAGTAAAGTCCACAAAACAACTTCTGAATGCTGGCAGAAGACATCAGGCACCCAGAAAAGCAGCCCATTGTCTTTGAAAGGAGGTAGGAAAAAACATAAAAGATAAAACGAGAGGCAAAAGAGGTAAGGACGGAGCTCCGTCCTGGGAAGGGAGGCTTTAAAAAGAGAGAAGTTTCCAAACACCAGGAAACACTCTCACTGATGAATCTGTGGTGAGCCTTGGAGCCTCAGAGGGCCACATAACCGGGAGGGAAAAAAAAAGAAACAATTAAAACCCACAGATTACCCACCAAATGGTAACTCCCAGCAGAGAAGCAGCGCAGACGCCTGGATATGCCATTAGCAAGCAGGGGCTGGGCAGGGAGGAGCCGGCTGAACTGCTTAGAGAGAGGACTGGGCTTGAATGCCTCGAGAACAATCTCAGAGAACTGGGGATAGCAAAGCAGACTGTGGGATAGATTCCCCGCGAAAAGGCAGAAAACTCTAACCTAAGACTCCGCCAGCTCCGCTCACAGAACAAAGGGCTGAGCAGAGTGAGCTGGCTGCGGTCAGCCCATCCCCCATCCCCTGCTGAGAGGCAAAGAGGTCAGCCAGAGCTGGAGGGGGCAACCGCGGCCCCAGAAAGGCATCCGATACAAACTGCAGGCAGGCTTGTTGCTAATCAAGACTTCTTGGGCTCGGGCCGGTCCATATCCACCTGAGAAGGTGCACCGGTTGTATACCCAGAAAACCAAGTGGCAGAGACTGCAGAGGCGATAAGTTGCAGCGACCGTGCTCGCCAAACACCTGGTCACCTGAGCTGCTCGGACCAGGGAAGGCACAAAAGGGTCTGCGCCTTTGTGGAGTACCCGAGAACCTGAAATTGAGCCGCTCAGACCTGGGAAGTGCATATAACCCAGCGCCGGCCTCGGATAGTTCCCGGTAGAGCAACCTAGAACCTGTGCAGGGTAGACTGGGACAACACATGCGCTGTGAGCGTGGGCAAACCCAGTGTGGCCGAGACACTACGAGCACTCCCCACAGACGCCAGAGATATTTGTCTGCAGCGTTCCTCCCTTCCCAGAACAGGACTGAACAACTGAGCCTTAAAAAGTGTCCACCCGCCCCTAATATCAGGGTGGAAATTAGACACTGAAGAGACTAGCAAACAGAAGCTAAAACAGAGGGAACCACCTTGGAAATGACAGATAGAGAAGTCTAGAGACTACTCCAAGAATAAGATCAAAAACCAGAGGCAAGAGGCTTAAGGCCGAATCCTGAGAACACCAGAGAACTCCTGACTCCAGGGAACATAAATCGATAGGAACTCATCAAACGCCTCCATACCTACACTAAAACCAAGCACTACCCAAGGGTCAACAACTTCCAGAGCAAGACATACCATGCAAATCTCCAGCAACACAGGAAAATAGTCCTGAGCTTCAAAATACAGGCTGCCCAAAGTCACTCCAAACCCACTGACATCACATAACTCATTACTGGACACTTCATTGCACTCCAGAGAGAAGAAGTCTGGCTCCACCCACCAGAACACTGACATAAGCTTCCCTAACCAGGAAACCTTTACAAGTCACCCATCCAATCCGACACACAGTGAGGAAACTACATAATAAAGAGAACTCCACAAACTGCCAGAAGAGGGAAAGGCCACCCCAAGCAAAGCAATATAAGCAAGATGAAGAGGCAGAGAAATACCCAGCAAGTAAAGGAACAAGATAAATGCCCACCAACACAAACAAAAGAGGAAGATATAGGGAATCTACCTAATAAAGAATTTCAAATTTTGATGGTGAAAATGATTCAAAATCTTGAAGGCAAAATGGAGTTACAGATAAATAACCTGGAGAAGAGGATTGAGAAGATGGAAGAAAGGTTTAATAAGGACTTAGAGGAAATAAAAAAGAGTCAATACACAATGAATAATGAAATAGATGAGATCAGAAACACTCTGGAGGGAACAAACAGAATAACAGAGGCAGCAGACAGGATAAGCGAGCTAGAAGATAGAATTGTAGAAATAAATGAAACAGAGAGGAAAAAAGAAAAATGAATTAAAAGAAATGAGGACAATATTAGAGACCTCTGGGACAATGTTAAACGCCTCAACATTCGAATCACAGGAGTCCCAGAAGAAGAAGGCAAAAAGAAAGACCATGAGAGAATACTTGAGATAATAGTTGAAAACTTCCCTAAAACGGGGAAAGAAATAATCACCCAAGTCCAAGAAACCCAGAGAGTCCCCAACAGGATAAACCCAAGGTGAAATACTCTAAGACACATATTAATCAAATTAACAAAGATCAAACACAAAGAACAAATATTAAAAGCAACAAGGGAAAAGCAGCAAATAACACACAAAGGGATTCCCATAAGGATAACAGCTGATCTTTTAACAGAAACTCTTCAGGCCAGGAGGGAATGGCAAGACATACTTAAAGTGATGAAAGAAAATAACCTACAGCCCAGCAAGGATTGCTGTACCCAGCAAGGATCTCATTCAAATATGAAAGAGAAATCAAAAGCTTTACAGACAAGCAAAAGTTGAGAGAATTAAGCACCACCAAACCAGCTCTCCAACAAATGCTAAAGGATCTTCTCTAGACAGGAAACACAGAAAGGGTGTATAAACTCGAACCCAAAACAATAAAGAAAATGGCAACAGGATCATACTTATCAATAATTACCTTAAATGTAAATGGGTTGAATGCCCCAACCAAAAGACAAAGGCTGGCTGAATGGATACAAAAACAAGACCCCTATATATGTTGTCTACAAGAGACCCACCTCAAAACGAGGGACACGTACAGACTGAAACTGAAGGGCTAGAAAAAGATATTCCACGCAAATAGAGACCAAAAGAAAGCAGGAGTAGCAATACTCATATCAGATAAAATAGACTTTAAAACAAAAACTGTGAAAAGAGACAGGGAAACTACATGATGATCAAAGGATCAATGCAAAAGAAGATATAACAATTATAAATATTTATGCACCCAACATAGGAGCACCACAATATGTAAGACAATTACTAACAAGTATGAAAGGGGAAATTAACAACAATGCAATAATAGTGGTAGATTTTAATACCCCACTTACATCTATGGATAGATCAACTAAACAGAAAATTAACAAGGAAACGCAAACTTTAAATGATACAATAGACCAGTTAGACCTAATAGATATCTATAGGACATTTCACCCCAAAACAATGAATTTCACCTTTTTCTCAAGCGCACACGGAGCCTTTTCCAGGATAGATCACATCCTGGGCCATAAATCTAGCCTTGGTAAATTCAAAAAAATTGAAATCATTTCAAGCATCTTCTCTGACCACAATGCAGTAAGATTAGATCTCAATTACAGGAGAAAAACTATTAAAAATGCCAACATATGGAGGCTGAACAGCACGCTGCTGAATAGTGAACAAATCATAGAAGAAATCAAAAGAGAAATCAAAATTTCCTTAGAAATGAATGAAAATGAAAACAAAACAACCCAAAACCTCTGGGATACTGTAAAAGCAGTGCTAAGGGGGAAGTTCATAGCAATACAGGCACACCTCAAGAAACAAGAAAAAAGTCAACTAAACAACCTAACTCTACATCTAAAGAAACTAGAAAAGGAAGAAATTAAGAACCCCAGGGTTAGTAGAAGGAAAGAAATCGTAAAAATTAGGGCAGAGATAAATGCAAAAGAAACAAAAGAGACCATAGCAAAAATCAACAAAGCCAAAAGCTGGTTCTTTGAGAAGGTAAATAAAATTGACAAACCACTAGCCAGACTCATCAAGAAACAAAGGGAGAAGAACCAAATCAATAAAATTAGAAATGAAAATGGAGAGATCACAACCGACAACACAGAAATACAAAGGATTATTAGAGAATACTATAAGCAATTATATGGCAATAAAATGAATAACTTGGAAGAAATGGACAAATTCCTAGAAAAGTACACCTTTCCAAAACTGAACCAGGAAGAAATAGAAAATCTTAATTGACCCATCACAAGCACGGAACTAGAGGTTGTAATCAGAAATCTTCCAGCAAACAAAAGCCCAGGTCCAGAAGGCTTCACAGCTGAATTCTACCAAAAATTCAGAGAGGAGCTAACACCTATTCTACTCAAACTCTTCCAGAAAATTGCTGAGGAAGGGAAACTTCCAAACTCATTCTATGAGGCCACCATCACCCTAATCCCCAAATCTGGTAAAGACCCCACAAAAAAAGAAAACTACAGGCCAATATCACTGATGAACATAGATGCAAAAATCCTTAACAAAATTCTAGCAATCAGAATCCAACAACATATTAAGAAGATCATACATCATGATCAAGTGGGCTTTATCCCAGGAATGCAAGGATTCTTCAATATCCACAAATCAATTAACGTAATACACCACATTAACAAACTGAAAAATAAAAATCATATGATTATCTCAATAGATCCCGAGAAAGCCTTTGACAAAATTCAACATCCATTTATGATAAAAACCCTCCAGGAAGTGGGAATAGAAGGGACATATCTCAACATAATAAAAGCTATATATGACAAACCCACAGTAAACATCCTCAATGGTGAAAAACTGAAAGCATTTCCCCTAAAGTCAGGAACAAGACAAGGGTGCCCACTCTCACAACTACTATTCAACATAGTTCAGGAAGTTTTGGCTACAGCAATCAGAGCAGAAAAAGACATAAAAGGAATCTAAATTGGAAAAGACGAAGTAAAACTTTCACTGTTCGCTGATGACATGATCCTCTACACAGAAAACCCTAAAGACTCTACCAGAAAACTACTAGAGCTAATCAATGAATACAGTAAAGTTGTAGGATACAAAATCAACACACAGAAATCACTTGCATTCTTATACACTAATAATGAGAAAATAGAAAGAGAAATTAAGGAAACTATTCCATTCACTGTTGCAATGAAAAGAATTAAATACTTAGGAATATATCTACCGAAGGAAACAAAAGACTTGTACATAAAAAACTATAAAACACTACTGAAAGTAATCAAAGAGGACACTAATAGATGGAGAAATATATCAAGTTCGTGGATTGGAAGAATAAATATTTTAAAAATGAGTATAGTACCCAAAGTAATTTATACATTCAATGCAATCCCTATCAAGCTACCAACGATATTTTTCACAGAACTAGAACAAATAATCTCACAATTTGTATGGAAATACAAAAAAACCTCGAATAGCCAAAGCAGTCTTGAGGAAGAAAAATGGAACTGGGGGAATCAACCTGCCAGACTTCAGGGTCTACTACAAAGCCACAGTCATCAAGACAGTATGGTACTGGCATAAAGACAGAAATATAGATCAATGGAACAAAATAGAAAGCACAGAGATAAACCCACGTACCTATGGACACCTTCCATTCCATTCCGTCGCTCAGTCATGTCCGACTCTTTGTGATCCCATGGACTGTAGCCTACCAGGCTTCTCTATCCATGGGATTCTCCAGGCAAGAATACTGGAGTGGGTTACCGTTTCCTTCTCCAGGGAATCTTCCTGACCCATGGATCGAACCCAGGTCTCCCGCATTGGAGGCAGATGCTTTAACCTCTGAGCCACCAGGGAAGCCTGTTATCTTTGACAAAGGAGGCAAGAATATAAAATGGAGAAAAGACAGTCTCTTTAACAAGTGGTGCTGGGAAAACTGGTCAGCCACTTGTAAAAGAATGAAACTAGAACACTTCCTAACACCATACACCAAAATAAACTCAAAATGGATTAGAGAGCTAAATGTAAGGCCAGAAACTAAAAAACTCCTAGAGAAGAAGGTAGGCAAAACACTCTCCGACATAAATCACAGCAGGATCCTCCAAGACCCACCTCCCAGAATATTGGAAATAAAAGCAAAAATAAACAAATGGGACCTAATTAAAATCAAAAGCTTCTGCACAGCAAAGGAAACTATAAGCAAGGTGAAAAGACAGCCTTCAGAATTGGAGAAAATAATAGCAAATGAAGCAACTGACAAAGGATTAATCTCCAAAATATACAAGCAGCTCTTGCAGCTCAATTCCAGAAAAATAAATGACCCAATCAAAAAATGGGCCAAAGAACTAAACAGACATTTCTCCAAAGAAGACATAAAGATGGCTAACAAACACATGGAAAAAGCTCAACACCCCTCATAATCAGAGAAATGCAAATCAAAACCACTATGAGATACCATTTCACATCAGCCAGAATGGCTGCTACCCGAAAGTCTACATGCAATAAATGCTGGAGAGGGTGTGGAGAGAAGGGGACCCTCTTACACTGTTGGTGGGAATGCAAACTAGTCCAGACACTATGGAGAACAGTGTGGAGATTCCTCAAAAAACTGGAAATAGAACTGCCATATGATCCAGCAATCGCACTCCTGGGCATACACACCGAGGAAACCAGAATTGAAAGAGACACATGTACTCCAATGTTCATTGCAGCATTGTTTATAATAGCCAGGACGTGGAAGCAACCTAGATGTCCATCTGCAGACGAATGGATAAGAAAGCTTTGGTACATATACACAATGGAGTATTACTCAGCCATTAAAAAGAATGCATTTGAACCAGTTCTAATGATGTGGATGAAGCTAGAGCCTATTATACAGAGTGAAGTAAGCCAGAAAGAAAAACACCAATACAATATACTAACGCATATATATGGAATTTAGAAAGATGGAAATGATAACCCTGTATACAAGACAGCAAAAGAGACACAGATGTATAGAACAGTCTTTGGGACTCTGTGGGAGAGGGTGAGGGTGGGATAGTTTGGGAGAATGGCATTGAAACATGTATGTTGTCATATGTGAAACGAATCGCCAGTTCAGAGTCGATGCATGTTACAGGATGCTCGGGGCTGGTATGCGGGGATGACCCAGAGGGAGGATAAGGGGAGGAGGGAGGTGGGAGGGGGATTCGGGAGGGGGAACTCATGTACACCCGGGGCGGATTCATGTCAATGTATGACAAACCCAACCAATATAATATTGTAAAATAAGTAGCCTCAAATAAAAATTAAAAGAAAAAGAATAAAAAAAATTAAAAAAGAAACATTTTACCCATTAGCCCCTAAGAGAGCTTCGGAAGCAATAACTACCAAATATATTTAATTTTATAATTCACCTATAATAAAATCAAGTTATGTATACACGCTTATTATTTCATAGTTGTTGATGATTTCCATATTTTTTTCCATTATGGCATTTAGAAATAAAATTAAAATATAATTGGTACAAACTGTAAGTTCAAAAAATCTTAGGGGAAAACAACTTTTCCTCATTATAATAATTCTTTGTCAAAAATATGTCCTTGTTTAGGGGATGAAGGAGGGAAGGATTAAGAGTTTGGGATTAGCAAATGCAAATTATTATATACAGGATGGGTAAACAATACGGTCCTTGTGTATAGCACAGGGAATAATACTCAATATCCTATAATAAATCATAATGGAAAAGACTATGAAAAAGAATATATATTTATGTGACTGTCACTTTGCTGTTCAGAAGAAATCAACACAACATTGTAAGTCAACTATACCTTAATAAATTTTTTAAAAATTGATCATTATCACTCTTTCAATGTTAAATATATTAGGTACTTGATACTACTGAATATTTTTCAAGGCTCTGACCTTTTATTTTATATTGGAGCATAACGAGACAAGCCAACATATTTTAACTGGGGTTCAGTTCAGTTCAGTTCAGTTGCTCAGTCGTGTCTGATTCTTTGCGACCCCATGAATCACAGCACGCCACGCCTCCCTGTCCATCACCAACTCCCGGAGTTACTTATTTTAAATAGGGCAAAAAGGTTCAGGTCACAGAGGGGCCTTATGTGAGGAAAACAGTAACCTAGTCACAGATACAATATTTCTTTATTTATTAGATATTATTAAAGGCCTCCTCTGTACTGGGCACCTGTGAACTGCTAGTAGTCAGACCATCTGCTCAGTCACCTTATAACTTAGTGATAGAGGCAGACTAGGGTACAAGGCATTCCAAATACAGAAATAATTGGATTCTTTGTATAAAAACATTGCTATCTGACTGAGCATAGAGAAATCACATAGAAAGGCATGTTAGACCTCAAAGTATGCTTAAACACATGTGCAGGTCAGAAGGCGAGAAAAGTCATCTCTGGAACACAGAGTGATTTAGAAAAGTTTAACTTTTATAGCAGATAAATTCTCCAAGCCAGGCTTCTGCAATATGTGAACTGTGAACTCCCAGATGTTCAAGCAGGTTTTAGAAAAGGCAGAGGCACCAGAGATCAAATTGCCAACATCCACTGGATCATGGAGAAAGAAAGAGAGTTCCAGAAAAACATCTATTTCTGCTTCATTGACTATACCAAAACCTTTGACTGTGTGGATCACAGTAAACTGTGGAAAATTCTGAAAGAGATGGGAATACCAGACCACCTGACCTTCCTCTTGAGAAATCTGTATGCAGGTCAGAAAGCAACAGTCAGAACTGGACATGAAACAACAGACTGGTTCCAAATAGGAAAAGGAGTTCATCAAGGTTGTATATTGTCACCCTGTTTTTTTAACTTCTATGCAGAGTACATCATGAGGAATGCTGGGCTGGAAGAAGCACAAGCTGGAATCAAGATTGCTGGGAGAAATATCAATAAACTCAGATATGCAGATGACACCACCCTTATGGCAGAAAGTGAAGAGGAACTCAAAGGTCTCTTGATGAAAGTGAAAGAGGAGAGTGAAAAGGTTGGCTTGAAGCTCAACATTCAGAAAACAAAGATCATGGCATCTGGTCCCATCACTTCATGGGAAATAGATGGGAAAACAGTGGAAACAGTGTCAGACTTTATTTTTTTTGGGCTCCAAAATCACTGCGGATGCTGATTGCAGCCATGAAATTAAAAGACGCTTACTCCTTGGAAGGAAAGTTATGACCAACCTAGATAGCATATTAAAAAGAAGAGATATTACTTTGCCAACAAAGGTCCGTCTAGTCAAGGCTATGGTTTTTCCCGTGGTCATGTGCGGATGTGAGAGTTGGACTGTGAAGAAAGCTGATCGCCGAAGAATTGATGCTTTTGAACTGTGGTGCTGGAGAAGACTCTTGAGAGTCCCTTGGACTGCAAGGAGATCCAACCAGTCCATTCTAAAGGAGATCAATCCTGGGTGGTCATTGGAAGAACTAATGCTAAAGCTGAAACTCCAATACTTTGGCCACCTCATGCGACGAGTTGACTCACTGGAAAAGACTCTGATGCTGGGAAGGATTGGGGGCGGGAGGAGAAGTTGACGACAGAGTATGAGATGGCTGGATGGCATCAGCGACTCGACGGACATGTGTTTGAGTGAAGTCCGGGAGTTGGTGATGGACAGGGAGGCCTGGCGTGCTGTGATTCATGGGGTTGCAAAGAGTCAGACACGACTGAGTGACTGAACTGAACTGAACCAAGAATATGAGTGCCTCTATACTCCACAATTAGAAGAGAAAGGAAATTGTAATATTTTGGATTTTTATTAATGGATTATTAAAATTTAAAATGAGGAGGCAGATACTTTGCAAAAATATTGGCTTACTAATTTTCTAAAACATTAATGCTGACTTAATAATGATGGGTTTTCTGACATAATTTTAAAAGTTAGTAGATTTCAGAATAATTCCATAATGAATTTAGAGTCCAGGAATGATTCATTTTACACTGTTTTGATGAGTCATTATAATTGAGTTAATCTTCTTCATTGAGAACATATATAATTAAATTTTAAGAGATCACTTTTTAAAAAATAAATTGTGTCTGGGCATTTTCTTTCATTATTCAGTGTGATTCCATTAACCTCGAGGTTGATCCATTGGAAGATGAACAAAATTATAACTGGCATCCTGTATCTGTATTCAAACAGGCTGCAACCCTGATCCTCATATCTTGCTTACCAGAGAAGAATTTAAAATGTTTAGGTGAATGAGAACGAAATTAAATGTTGTTGCATTTCATCCTTTGAATGACATTTTTAGCTCTTTGTGGGACAACATATGATGGTTGTTGATTAATTGAAAACAAACCTAGGTGTCCATTAAGAGTGGGTAGAATTTGTCTTTTGTTGGTGAGCATTATTTGGGATGTAAAACCATGGACTAATTTTTACTGTTACTTCAGAATATGACTATAAAGTACTTAAATGAATGTCACACAAAAAAACTAGCCATTTCTGTTATTCAGTTATTTTAATTACTCAGAAATGCTTTCACTTTGGATCAAAAATAATTCATTCCTTTTCAAAAGCTCTTTTAATGTGTATTTAGGTAATTGACTTCTAGAAACATTTTTTTTTTTTTACTTAGCAAAGACATATGGCTTAATAATAGATGGTATATAATATATAGACAGACATAATATCATGTGCAAGGTCATATGTTAATTAAGGTTATTCAAAGATAGAAACATACTGTTCCCAGTTCAAGAGATAAATCTGAGACAAAAAGGATATAATTAATGCTATGTGAAATTTTCTATACCAGAGTAATACATTAATTCAAGAAAATGAATACATTAATTGGCCCAAATAGTACAATAAGATGTAAAATGCGAATAAAGAGATAATATGGAGAATACACAGGAAACAGACTGTTAAGGTTGAAATTTTCATTCTGCTTCTCACGGCAGGCAGGACTCTAAGTCTCAGTCCCCTCCAAGGATCACTGCCTTGTCGTGACAAAGGGGCTTGTGTAAGGCTTGTGTAATTCAATGAAACTATGAGCCATGCCATGCAGGGCCACCCAAGACATGGGTCATAGCAGAGAGTTCTGACAAAATGTGATCCACTGGAGAAGGAATGGCAAACCACCCCTGTATACTTGCCGTGGAAACCTCATGAACTGTATAAAAGGCCAAAATGGTGTGAGTCCAAAAGATGAGTCCCCCAGGTCTTAAGGTGTCCAGCATGCTACTGGGGAAGAGTAGAGGAGAATTACCAATAGCCCCTGAATGAATGAAGCGACTGGGCCAAAGCAGATACAACACTTAGTTGTTAATGTGTTTGGTGACGAAAGAAAAATCTGATGCTGCAAAGAACAGTATTGTTTAGGAACCTGGAATGTTAGGTCCCCGAATCAAGGAAAATTGGACGTAGTCAAGCAGGAGATGGTAAGAATAAACATAAACATCCTAGGAATCAGCGAACTAAAATGGACGGAAATGGGCTAATTTAATTCAGATGACTACTGTATCTACTACTATGAGCAAGAATCCCATAGAAGAAATGGAGTCGCCCTCATAATCAACCAGAGTCTTTCATACAGTACATGGGTGCAGCCTCAAAAATGACAGAATGATCTCGTTTTGTCTCCAAGGCAAACCATTCAACATCACAGCCATCCAAGTCTGTGCCCCCACCACCAATGCCAAAGAAGCATTGATGTTCTCTGAAGTTCTATGATTGTTGATAAGTTCTATGAAGACCTAGAAGACCTCCTAGAACTAACACCTAAAAACATGTTCTAGTCATAATAGGGGACTGGAATGCAAAAGTAGAAAGTGAAGATATACCTGGAGTAATAGGCAAGTTCGACCTTGGAGATAAAAATGAAGCAGGGCAAAGACTAAGTGAATTCTGTCAAGAGAATGCACCAGTCATAGCAAATACCCTTTTCCAACAACACAAGAGATGACTTTACACATAGACATCAGCAAATGGTCCATACCGAAATCAAATTGACTACATTCTTTGTACCCAAAGATGGAGAAGCTGTATACAGTCAGCAAAAACAAAACCTGGAGCTGTCTGTGACTTAGATCGTCAGTTTCTCATAGCAAAATCCAGGCTTAAACTAAAGAAAACTGGGAAAAACACTAGGTCAGCCAGGTATGACTTAAATAAAAACCTGTATGAATTCACAGTAGACATAATGAATAGATTCAAGGGACTAGATCTAGTTAACAGTGTGCCTAAAGAGCTGTGGACAAAGGTCCATAATACTGTACAGAAGGCAGTGAACAAAACCGTCCCAATGAAAAGAAAAGAAAGAAGGCAGGGCGGTTATCTGAGGAGGCTTTACAAATAGTGGAAGAAGGAACAGGGGCAAAAAGCAAGGGAGACAGGGAAAGATACAGCCAATTTAAATGCAGAGTTCCAAAAGAAAACAAGAAGAGGAGAAAGACTAGAGATCTCGTCAGGAAAACTGGAAACATCAGGGGAGCATTCCACCCAAAGACATGCACAATAAAGGATACAAATAGTGGAGACCTAGTAGACAGTGAAGAGATCAAGACAAGATAGAAGGAATACATGGAAGAACTTTATAAAAAGGAGTTTAAGGAACCTGATTACTATGATGATGTGGTTAGTCACCCAGAGCCAGACATTCTGGAGTGTGAAATCAAGTGGGCCTTAAGAAGCACTGTTGTTAATAAAACTAGTGGATGCGATGAAATTCCAACAGAACTATTCAAATCCCTAAAAGAGGATTCCATCAAGGTTTTGCATTCATTATGTCAGCAAATCTGCAAGACCCAGCAGTGGCCACTGGACTGGAACAGGTCAATCCTCATCCCAGTTCCCAAGAAGGGTAGTACCAAAGAATGTGCTAACCATCGGACAATCGCACTCATCTCCCAAGCTAGTAAGGTCATGCTTAAAGTCTTGCATGCCAGGCTTCAGCATTATGTGAACCAAGAACTTCCAGATGTTCAAGCTAGGTTTAGAAAAGGGAGAGGAACTAGAGATCAAATTACCAACATTCACTGGATTAGAGAGAAAGCAAGGGAATTTCAGAAAAATATCTCTCTTTCATCGACTATGCTAAAGCCTTTGTGTGGATTTTGACAAACTGGAAAACTCTTAGAGAGATGGGCATACCAGACCATCTTACCTGTCTCCTGAGAAACCTGTATGTGGGTCATGAAGCAACAATTAGAACCCTGAATGGAACAGCTGATTGGTTCAAGATTGAGAAAGGTGTACGGCAGGGCTGTCTGCTGTCACTCTGTTAATTCAACCTATACACTGAGCAAATTATGAGAAATGCCGGGCTGGATGATTTACAAGCTGGAATCAAGATAGGTGGGAGAAACATCAACAACCTCAGATATGTGGATGATACCACTCTAATGGAAGAAAGTGAAGAAGAACTTAAAAAAAAAAATCGCCTCTTGATGAGGGTGAAGGAGGAGAGTGAAAGAGCCAACTTAAGACTAAATATGAAAAAAACTAAGATCATGGTATCCGGCCCCATTTCTGCATGGCAAAAGAAAGGGGAAAATGGAAGTAGTGACAGATTCCTCTTCTTGGACTCCAAAACCACCGTGGATTGTGACTACAGGCATGAAAACAGAGGATGACTGCTTCTTGGCAGGAAATCAGTGACAAACCTAGATAGTGTGTTGAAAGCAGAGACATTACTCTGCTGACAAAAGTCCATATAGTCAAAGCTATAGTCTTCCCAGTGGCCATGTACAGTTGTGAGAGCCAAAGAATTGATGCCTTCGAACTGTGGTCCTGGAGAAGACTCTTGAAATCCCTTGGACAGCAAGGAAATCAAACCAGCCAATCTTAAGGGAGATCAACCCTGAATATTCACTGGGAGGACTGAGGCTGAAGCTGAAGCTCCACTATTTTGGTCATCTGATGTAAACAGACGACTCATTGGAAAAGTCCCTGATGTTGGGAAATACTGAGGGCAGAAGGAGAAGAGGGCATCAGAGGATGAGGTGGCTGGACAGCATCCCTGATGTGATGAACATGAACCTGGACAAACTCCGGGAGACAGTGAGGGACAGGGAGGCCTGGTGTGCCGCTCCATGGGATTGCAAAGAGTTGGACACAACTGGGTGACTGAACAACCACAACAAGACTGTTACATATAACTGCTTGTACTTTTGCTCATCTGAAAAACAGAGATGACTGTCGACCTCATCAGGTTTATCTGGAGAATTAAGTGAGTTTTCACTAACGTATTGCCCCAGAACATTGCTTGGCACGTAGAATGCACAATATGCATACTTTTATTTTATCTGCGCCATGCTACTCTGTCTTGTCAGTCAAGACCTTTCAAACATGTGACATTTAAAAATTAATAAACAGCATGTTTATATGTATGTAAAATTGAATGACTTTGCTGTATATATACATTTTTTCTTTTTTAGATTTTTTTTCATTATACCTCATTATAAGATAATGAGTATACTACCCTATGTTATGCAGTAGGTACTTGTTGGTTATCTATTTTATAGATGGTAGTGTGTATATTTTAATCCCAAACTCCTAATTTATCCTGTTCCTACCTTCTTTGGGAACCATAAATTTGCTTTCAATGTCTGTGGTTCTATTTCTGTTTTGTAAAATATCCATTTGTATCATTATTTGATTCCAGTTCAGTTCAGTTGCTCAGTCATGTCCAACTGCTTGTGACCCCATGGACTACAGCACGCCAGGCCTCCTTGTCCATCACCACCTCCTGGGCTTACTCAAACTCATGTCCATCGAGTCAGTGATACCATCCAACCATCTCATCCTCTGTCTCAGGGTCTTTTCCAGTGAGTCAGTTCTTCCCATCAGGTGGCCAAAGTATTGGAATTTCAGTTTCAGTATCACTCCTTCCAATGAACACTCAGAACTGCTCTCCTTTAGGATGGACTGGTTTGATCTCCTTGCAGTCCAAGGGACCCTCAAGAGTCTTCTCCAGCCCCACAGTTCAAAAGCATCAATTCTTCAGTGCTCAGCTTTCTTTATAGTCCATATCTCACATCCATACTTGACTACTGGAAAACCCATAGCCTTGACTAGACGGACGTTTGTTGGCAAAGTAATGTCTCAGCTTTTTAATGTGCTCTCTAGGTTGGTCGACTGAACTGAACTGAACTAGGTTGGTCATAACTTTTCTTCCAAGGAGAAAGCGTCTTTTAACTTCATGACTGCAGCCACCATCTGCAGTGATTTTGGAGCATAAAAAAATAAAGTCTGTCAATGTTTCCTCATCTATTTGCCATTAAGTGATGGAACCAGGTGCCCTGATCTTAATTTTCTGAATGTTGACTTTTATGCCAGCTTTTTCACTCTCCTCTTTCACTTTCATCAGGAGGCTCTTTAATTCTTCTTCGTTTTCTGCCATAAGGGTGGTGTCATCTGCATATCTGAGGTTATTGATATCTCTCCCAGCAATCTTGATTCCAGCTTGTGCTTCTTCCAGCCCAGCGTTTCTCATGATGTACTCTGCATATAAGTTAAATAAGCAGGGTGACGATATACAGCCTTGATGTACTCCTTTCCCTATTTGGAACCAGTCTGTTGTTCTATATCAAGTTCTAACTCTTGCTTCTTGATCTGCATACAGATTTCTCAGAAGACAGGTGAAGTGGTCTGGTATTCCCATCTTTTGAAGAATTGTCCACAGTTTCTTGTAATCCACACAGTCAAAGGCTTTGGCATAGTCAATAAGACAGAAGTAGATATTTTTCTGGCACTCTCTTGCTTTTTCAATGATCCAACAGATGTTGGCAATTTGATCTCTAGTTCTTCTGCCTTTTCTAAATCCAGCTTGAATATCTGGAAGTTCACAGTCCATGTACTGTTGAAGCCTGACTTGGAGAATTTTGAATATTACTTTGCTGGTGTGTGAGATGAATGCAATTGTGTCATAGTTTGAGCATTCTTTGGCATTGCCTTTCTTTGGGATTGGAATGAAAACTGACCTTTTCCAGTCCTGTGGCTGCTGAGTTTTCCAAATTTGCTGGTATATTGAGTGCAACACTTAAACAGCATCATCTTTTAGGATTTGACTCACATATAAGCAATATTATATGATATATGTCTGTCTCACTTCACTTATTATGTTAATCTCTAGGTTCATCCCTGTTGTTACAAATGACTTTATTTCATTATTTTTAATTTTAATGTGTGTGCATATGTGCGTGTATGTATATGTGTGTGTAATACATCTTCTTCATTTGTCTGTCAGTGGACATTTAGGTTGCTTCTATGACTTGGCTGTTGTAATTGGTGCTGCAATGAACCTCGGGGATGCATGTACTTTTTCAAATTATAGTTGTCTCTGGATATATGTCCAGGGGTGGCATTGCAGGATCGTATGGTAGTCTATTTTTACTTTTTTAAGGAACCTCCATACTATTATCCAGGGCTTTCCAGGTGACTCAGTGGTAAAGAATCTGCCTGTCAATGTAGGAGATTTGGGTCCAGTCCCTGGATGGAGAAGATCCTCTGGAGGAGGGAATGGCATCCCACTCCAGTATTCTTGCCTGGGAAATCCCATGGACAGAGCAGGCTGGCGGTCTACAGTCCATGGAGTGGCAAAAGAGTCAGACATGACTGAGCGACTGAGCACTCATGCTTGTATACTATTCTCCAGAGTGCCTGAACCAGTTTACATTCCTGCTAACAGGGTAAGAGGTTCCCTTTCTCCACACTCACTCCAGCATTTGTTGTTTGTAGACATTTTGATAATGGCCATTCAGATCAGTGTGAGGTAGTTTTGATTTGCATATCATGGAATATGAAGTCAAGTGGATCTTAGGAAGCATCACTACGAACACAGCTAGTGGAGGTGATGGAATTCCAGTTGGGCTATTTCAAATCCTGAAAGATGATGCTGTGAAAGTGCTACACTCAATATGCCAGCAAATTTGGAAAACTCAGCAGTGGCCACAGGACTGGTAAAGGTCAGTTTTCATTCCAATCCCAAAGAAAGGCAATGCCAAAGAATGCTCAAACTACTGCACAATTGCACTCATCCTACATGCTAGTAAAGTCATGTTCAAAATTCTCCAACCCAGGCTTCAGCAATATATGAACAGTGAACTTCCAGATGTTCAAGCAGGTATTAGAATAGGCAGAGGAACCAGAGAGTAAATTGCCAACATCCACTGAATCATGGAAAAAGCAAGAGAGTTCCAGAAAAACATCTATTTCTGCTTCATTGACTATGCCACAGCCTTTGACTGTGTGGATCACAATAAACTTGGAAAATTCTGAAAGAGATGGGAATACCAGACCACCTGACCAGCCTCTTGAGAAAACTATATGCAGGTCAGGAAGCAACAGTTATAACTGGTCATGGAACAACAGACTGGTTCCAAATAGGAAAAGGAGTACGTCAAGGTAGTATATTGTCACTCTGCTTATTTAATTTATATGCAGAGTACATCATGAGGAACGCTGGGCTGGAAGAAGCACAAGCTGGAATCAAGATTGCCGGGAGAAATATCAATAACCTCAGATATGCAGATGACACTACCCTTATGGCAGAAAGTGAAGAGGAACTAAAAAGCCTCTTGATGAAAGTGAAAGAGGAGAGTGAAAAGGCTGGCTTGAAGCTCAACATTCAGAAAACAAAGATCATGGCATCTGGTCCCATCACTTCATGGGAAATAGATGGAAAAAAACAGTGGAAACAGTGTCAGACTTTGTTTTTTTGGGCTCCAAAATCACTGCAGATGGTGATTGCAGCCATGTAATTAAAAGAAGCTTACTCCTTGGAAGGAAAGTTATGACCAACCTAGATAGCATATTAAAAAGCAGAGATATTACTTTGCCAACAAAGGTCCATCTAGTCAAAGCTATGTTTTTCCAGTGGTCATGTATGGATGTGAGAGTTGGACTGTGAAGAAAGCTGATCGCCAAAGAATTGATGCTTTTGAACTGTGGTCTTGGAGAAGACTCTTGAGAGTCCCTTGGACTGCAAGGAGAGCCAACCAGTCCATCCTCAAGGAGACAAGTCCTGGGTGTTCATTGGAAGGCCTGATGCTGAGGCTGAAACTCCAATACTTTGGCCACCTTATGCAAAGAATTGACCCATTGGAAAAGACTCTGATGCTGGGAGGGACTGGGGCAGGAGGAGAAGGGGATGAGAGAGGATGAGATGGCTGGATGGCATCACTGACTCGATGCGCATGAGTTTGGGTGAACTCTGGGAGTTGGTGATGGACAGGGAGGCCTGGCGTGCTGCGATTCATGGGGTTGCAAAGAGTCGGACACAACTGAGTGACTGATCTGAACTGATCTGAATCCTTAGTGATGTTAAGCATCTTTTCATGAATCTTTATTTTTTTTATACCCCATTTTTGGAGAAATATCTGTTTAGATAGTCTGTACATTTTTGATTAGGTTGTTTATTTGATATTGAGCTGTTTGAATATTTTGGAAATTAATCCCTTGTTGGTCGCATTGTTTACAAATATTTTCGAACTCCAGAGATTATCTTTTTGTTTTGTTTATGGTTTCATTTTGGCATTTGTTTCTTTTCCTGTTTTATTTACTTCTAGTCTTATTCTGTTTTCTTATTTATATGTGCTTTGTATTTCATTTTAAATGCCATTTTTCTAGATTCTTGAGATGGAAAGTTAGATATTTACTTCTTTAATGCACTCATTGTTAATACATTTCCTTCTGAGCATTAATTTACTTTCATCTACCCATACTGATACTTTGAAATTTCATTATGATTCATTGTTTTTCTAAATTTCACTTTGAATTGTAATTAGGACTTATTTAGAAAAGTAATGCTTAATTTCCATTCTGTGGGTGAACTTCTCCCTTATCTGTTTAATCTGCCTTACCTGAAAACCGTGGTCTGAATGATTTCAATCCACGGACATTTGTTAAGGATTGCTTTAAGAATCAGCATAAGGAAAATATTAGTAAATGCTCTGAAAGCATTTGGAAAGAATTCAAATTCTCTAATTACTGAGTTTGGTGTGTATCATACATCCATATATATGTAAATATATGTATTATATTACATCATATCAAGGTTGTTAATAGTGCTGTTCAGTAGTATATAGTTAACAGGCTTTTGTCTGTTATTCTATCAGTTCTGTGGTGATTGTGTTAAAATTCTTGACTACAGTTGTGAAATTCTGTCTCCTTCCAGCAGTGTCAATATTTACTTTATAGATTCTCTGAATATTCAACAACATTTTCCCCTCTGATTCCCCTCACCAACTGCAGTGTCTCCCCAGCAGGTGACACCTCTGAAATTTCACCTTCTCCTGGGAGCCATGCCCCAGGTCCCCCAGACCTCCCCTCCTGTGCGCATGGCCCAGGAGTGTAAGGTTGGAACTGAATTTCTACGTAGACTTTTGCCGCTCCCTCCTCATGCCCCTCCTTTTTCAATTACTTCGCTTCCCCAAACCCTGACTGTGCTGTTGCCTCACCCTCTGGACTCTGTCTCCTTCACCCAGTGAGACAGCTGCCTTCCATGCTGGCTGTGACCCTGGCTTGGAAACCATCTGCAGAGCAGAGCCTGAGGCTCACTCAACCTGCCCGCTTCATTCGCAGGCCAGCAGTTCCATGCGTATTTGTCCAGGTTTCCTAGTTACTCATTTCAAGAGGCCGGGTCTGATCCTGGCTGCTTCACTGTGGCCAGGAACAGACGAGGTGTGCTTCCTCTTCATTAATTCTATATTTAAATTTCTTTTTCTAAAACTGTCTAAGTCCATTTCTTAAGAAGCAAACTCCGAGGTCCAGAGGTTATTTGTTTGAATCCAGATAGCTTCCATCTTCAGTACCACCTACTGTGTAGCGCATGGCGCTTCACAGTTTTGGGCAGTCCTCCCATAACTGTTACTTTTTATAGCAGCTCCCAGAGAAAACAAGTGCTTGTCTTTCTTGGAGGTTTTTCTTCTCCAAAACCTGGAAAACTATTCCCTGGAAACTTAAACAGTAAGATTTTTAAGTTCTGGAAAGAGTCCCTAAGTTCTTAATAGTAATTATTCTTGATCAAAACTCCCAATCACCTTGCTGAGAACACGCCATTTACATCCATCTTCCTGATGGAATTCCCCAGACGCACCTCCCTCCACACCATCTGCCTTGGATGCTCCCAGGTTCTCTACAGTCACTTGTAATAAGGGAAGCACTTACTTGCAGACACACTGGAATAAAATAGATACGTTTTCATTTTCAACTTGGTAGTTTGCATTTTTTAATTTGTAAGGCTTCTGTCCAGCGTAAGAATGAGATTTTTAGGAATTTAATGAAAAATGCTCATTTGTAAATAATTTCTGTTGCTTCAGGGAATTTCATAATGATTTTGCACATGCCTCTAGGCGATGGGTTGTTTTTTAAAACAATCACTTCTCCCTCATCCTCATGTACCATGTAGTTGATTCAGGCACTAAATATGCATCATTGCTTTATACAGTGTGCACTGGTGTCACAACAAAGGGCATCTCAATTTCGGAGTGAACAAAGGGTTTTAAATATCTGATAGTTTCATGACTGCGGGGGACCTGGGTTCGATCCCTGGGTCGGGAAGACCCCCTGGAGAAGGCAATGGCAGCCCACTCCAGTGTTCTTGCCTGGAGAATCCCATGGACGGAGGAGCCTGGCGGGCTACAGTCCACGGGGTCACAAAGAGTCAGACACGACTGAGTGACTTCACTTTCTTTCACTTTCATGAATAGAGAAGCTGAAAAAGGCAGCCCACACAGAGGTTCTGAAAAAGAGAAAATTACTCTCGTAAATTATTATATAATAATCTGAACGAAATGTTTGGAAACTCTGATGTTTGTGATGTTGGGAAGTTACTTTCCTTTGTACATCCCTTGAAGATTATTCATGCACTTCCACAGAAAATCTGTCTGTCCCTTTGCCAACAGGTCTCAGGTAACAAGTCAGGAAAAAAGGGACATAAAGAAAAGATTTAAAAGAATAAAACAGAGACTCTTACCATCCTGCTGACCAGCGATATTCTTTAACTTCCACCCATGATTCAAATGCGGATCAGATTTAGATGTGGAATGGCATGGATGATGCCAGTATTACGAGTCCTTTTTTGGGCTCCAAAATCACTGCAGATGCTGATTGCAGCCAGGAAATTAAAAGACGCTTACTCCTTGGAAGGAAAGTTATGACCAACCTTGATAGTATATTAAAAAGCAGAGACATTACTTTGCCAACCAAGGTCCGTCTAGTCAAGGCAATGGTTTTTCCCGTGGTCATGTATGGATGTGAGAGTTGGACTGTGAAGAAGGCTGATCGCCGAAGAATCGATGCTTTTGAACTGTGGTGTTGGAGAAGACTCTTGAGAGTCCCTTATACTGCAAGGAGATCCAACCAGTCCATTCTGAAGGAGATCAATCCTGGATGTTCATTGGAGGGACTGATGCTAAAGCTGAAACTGCAATACTTTGGCCACCTCATGCAACGAGTTGACTCACTGGAAAAGACTCTGATGCTGGGAAAGGTTGGGGGCGGGAGGAGAAGGGGACGACGGAGAATGAGATGGCTGGATGGCATCACCGCCTCGATGGACATGAGTTTGAGTGTACTCCGGGAGTTGGTGATGGACAGGGAGGCCTGGCGTGCTGTGATTCATGGGGTCGCGGAGAGTCGGACATGACTGAGCGACTGAAGTGAAGTGAGTGAAACACAGGACAGCACTGTGTTTACAAAAAGTTGGGCTTGGAGATCGTAGGAAACTTGGCTTCGGAATTTTAAACACACACGAGACTCTGACTGGGATTCACGCACCCCTCCCCACCCCGGCCCTAAAACCCCATGTGGAAGCAACAACCTTCTCCTGGACCACTGACCGTGAGCCCCAGCCTCAGAGAGGATTTTAGGTTCAGTTCAGCTCAGTCACAGTCGTGTCCGACTCTTTGTGACCCCATGAATCACAGCACGCCAAGCCTCCCTGTCCATCATCAACTCCCAGAGTTCACCCAAACTCATGTCCACAGAGTCGGTGATGCCATCTCATTCTCTGTCGTCCCCGTCTCCTCCCACCCCCAATCCCTCCCAACATCAGAGTCTTTTCCAGTGAGTCAACTCGTCGCATGAGGTGGCCAAAGTATTGCAGTTTCTGCTTCAGCATCAGTCCCTCCAATGAACACCCAGGACTGATCTCCTTTAGAATGGACTGCTTGGACCTCCTTGCAGTCCAAGGGACTCTCAAGAGTCTTCTTCAGCACCACAGTTCAAAAGCATCAATTCTTCGGCGATCAGCCTTCTTCACAGTCCAACTCTCACATCCATGCATGACCACTGGAAAAACCATAGCCTTGACTAGATGGACCTTTGTTGGCAAAGTAATGTCTCTGCTTTTTAATATACTATCTAGGTTGATCATAACTTTCCTTCCAAGGAGTAAGTGTCTTTTAATTTCATAGCTGCAATCAGCATCCGCAGTGATTTTAGAGCCCACAAAATAAAGTCTGACCCTGTTTCCACTGTTTCTCCATCTATTTCCCATGAAGTTATGGGACCAGATGCCATGATCTTAATTTTCTGAATGTTCAGCTTTAAGCTAACTTTTTCACTCTCCTCTTTCACTTTCATCAAGAGGCTTTTTAGTTCCTCTTCACTTTCTGCCATAGGGTGGTGTCATCTGCATATCTGAGGTTATTGTTATTTCTCCCAGCAATCTTGATTCCAGCTTGTGCTTCTTCCAGCCCAGAGTTCCTCATGATGTACTCTGCATATAAGTTAAATAAGCAGGGTGACAATATACAACACTGATGTACTCCTTTTCCTATTTGGAACCAGTCTATTTTTCCATGTCCAATTCTAACTGTTCAGTTCAGTTCAGTCGCTCAGTCGTGTCTGACTCTCTGCGACCCCATGAATCACAGCACGCCAGGCCTCCCTGTCCATCACCAACTCCCAGAGTTCACTCACACTCACCCCCATCGAGTCGGTGATGCCATCCAACCATCTCATTCTCTGTCGTCCCCTTCTCCTCCCGCCCCCAATGCTTCCCAGCATCAGACTCTTTTCCAGTGAGTCAACTGTTAGGGTGGGCCAAAACCCCAAATGCTTGATGTACTTAAAAGCAGAGCCTCAAGGGATGTGTCCAGAGGGAAAGCTGTGTGGAGACACAGCAAATCTGCAGATTAAGGAGAGAAGACTCTGGAGAAACCTCCAGCCTACTGACACCTTGACCCTGGATGCCTGGCCTTGAGGAAATATATTTTTGTTTTTTAAGCCACACTGTCTACGTGCATTGTTACAGCAGCCCTAACAAAGTAACACAGACCATTAGGAGGAAGAGATTATTAATTATTAGAAATTCCTGAATTTGATAATCTTGCAATTCAGTGGCATTCAGAACATTTTGAGATATGAGTCAATATTCTTTGATAGTATTTTTAGCAACAGACCTCAAAATGGGGTCAGTATAAGAAGATTGAACAGACTCAAAAGAGAAAATCATTTATTGGGTAACTTGAAATATATTATTTAATATTCAGTTAAAAATAATACATATAGCACATAGAATGCCCTGTTCATTGGAATCTGCTAGATAAATTATTTTTTTTCTTAGGATTTCTTTGATGTGGATCATTTTTAAAGTCTTTATTGAATTGTTTCTAGTAATAGTTCTGTTGTTTATTGTGTGAATTTTTGGCCGTGAGTCAGGGGGCCATCTTAGTTCCCTGACTGGGGATTGAACCTGCACCCCCTGCATTGGAAGGTGGAGTCTTACCCACTGGGCCACGAGGGAAATCCCATAAATTCTTTGTGGAAAAAAATAAGTCTCTAATCTTGTCATTCTTCTTCCACAAACCTGAAGTTGCTGCAGACACAGGGCCCTGTGGCAGACTGCAGCCGGCCTCGCCCTGCCCTGCTCTGTTCACCCCTCCATCTGAAGTCGCATGTCTCCACTCTCTAGCTGGTCCCTGGACTCTTGTTATCACTCTGGGTCACCTGAAGCAGCAGTGACCTCAAGACTTCCCCTCAGATGACTCTCTGAAAGTGAAAGTGTTAGTTGCTCAGTTGTGTCCAACACTTTTGTGACCCCATGGACTATAGCTCTCCAGGCTCCTCCATCCATGGAATTCTCCAGGTAACAATACTGGGGTGGGTTGCCATGCCCTTCTCCAGGGGATCTTCCCAACCCAGGGGTTGAACTCAGGTCTCCTGCATTGCAGGCAGATTCTTTACTATCTGAGCCAGTGGGGAAGCCCTCTACCTTTTGTAATTTATCCTCCCTTAAATCTCTTCCACAACGGTTGCTTTTCTTTAGGACACTTAAAATTTGCTTTCTGTAACGATTATTTCTCCACTTATGGAGCCAGTGTCTGTCTGTTAATCTGTCATTCATCTGCTGATCCATCAGTCAGTATATTTGTACATCCTGCAAGTGGACATACCATTTCTGATCCAGAGACAGACTGTTGCTTCCAGTCTGCAGAGCTGTAACTACATAGGTTTCCCTTTCCCAGTCTTTGCCGTGTCTGGGGTGATGTGAAGAGAGCCAGGTGTTACCCTGCATACATCAGAATCCATACCATATGTGAGGAACCCCCAAAACACACATCTGAGTGCTTACACAGGAGAGGTACCCCTGAAGCCACCTGCTCTTGGAGAAAACTCTCTGTTCTCTAAACACATCTCCTGGGCAGAGAAGAGACGGGTCCTGGGTTTTCATTCTTTGGATTGTAAATCAGTGTCTCCGGTGAGATGAGACCAGGGCATCTCTCCTTTTACACCCTCTGGACGGGCCACATGGCTCCACATCTCATCCTCTGTTAACAGTGGACACACACCTTCAAGGCGTTAAGTCTCTGACCATTGATACAACAGGTTTATCCCTTAACCAAGGGCCAGGAAGCTGTGGTGAGAATCTGTAACCATGCAGAAACATAAAAATGCTCACGTCCTGATACTCTTTTCCTACAATATCCAGTATTTTGCCTTGAAAAAACTGAGCCCCTGATTAGTGTAATTAGATTAGATCTGATAGAGTGACTGATGAACTAGGAATGGAGGTTCATGACATTGTATAGGAGAAAGGGATTAAGACCATCCCCAAGAAAAAGAAATGCAAAAAAGCAAAATGGCTGTCTGAGGAGGCCTTACAAATAGCTGTGAAAGGAAAAGAATTGAAAAGAAAAAGAGAAAAGGAAAGACATACCCATTTGAATGCAGAGTTCCAAAGAATAGTAAGGAGAGATAAGAATGCCTTCCCGAGTGATCAGCGCAAAGAAATAGAGGAAAGCAATAGAATGGGAAAGACTAGAGATCTCTTCAAGAAAATCAAAGATACCAAGGGAACATTTCATGCAGAGATGGGCTCAGTTAAGAACAGAAATGGTATGGGCCTAACAGAAGCAGAAGATATTAAGAATAGGTGGCAAGAATACACAGAAGAACTATACACAAAAGATGTTCACGACCTAGATAATCACAATGGTGATTATCACAATGGTGATTATCACAATGGTGATCACTTACCTAGAGCCAGACATCGTGGAAAGTGAAGTCAAGTGGGCCTTAGGAAGCATCACAAGAACAAAGCTAGTGGAGGTGATATAATTCCAGTTGGGCTATTTCAAATCCTAAAAGATGATGCTGTGAAAGTGCTACACTCAATATGCCAGCAAATTTGGAAAACTCAGCAGTGGCCACAGGACTGGAAAAGGTCAGCTTTCATTCCAATCCCAAAGAAAGGCAATGCCAAAAAATGCTCAAACTACCACACAATTGCACTCATCTCACACACTAGCAAGGTAATGCTCCAAATTCTCCAAGCCAGGCTTTCACAGTACATGAACCGTGAAATTCCAGATGTCCAAGCTGGTTTTAGAATAGGCAGAGGAACCAGAGATCAAGTTGCCAACATCCGCTGGATCATTGAAAAGCAAGAGAGTTCCAGAAAAACATCTACTTCTGCTTTATTGACTATGCCAAAACCTTTGACTGTGTGGATCACAGCAAACTGGAAAATTCTTCAAGAGATGGGAATACCAGACCATCTGAACTACCTCTTGAGAAATCTGTGTACAGGTCAGGAAGCAACAGTTAGAATGGGACATGGAAAAACAGACTGGTTCCAAATAGGAAAAGGAGTATGTCAAGGCTGTATATAATCACCCTGCTTATTTAACTTATATGCAGAGTACATCATGAGAAATGCTGGGCTGGAGGAAGCACAAGCTGGAATCAAGATTGCTGGGAGAAATATCAATAACCTCAGATATGCAGATGACACCACCCTTATGGCAGAAAGTGAAGAGGAACTAAAAAGCCTCTTGATGAAAGTGAAAGAAGAGAGTGAAAAAGTTGGCTTATAGCTCAACATTCAGAAAACTAAGATCAGGGCATCTGGTCCCATCAGTTCATGGGAAATAGATGGGGAAACAGTGGAAACAGTGACAGACTTTATTTTTTGGGGCTCCAAAATCATTGCGGATGCTGATTGCAGCAATGAAATTAAAAGACGCTTGCTTCTTGGAAGATGAGTTATGACCAACCTAGATAGCATATTAAAAAGCAGAGATATTACTTTGCCAGCAAAGGTCCATCTAGTCTAGGCTATGGTTTTTCCAGTAGTCATGTATGGATGTGAGAGTTGGACTGTAAAGAAAGCTGTGTGCCGAAGAATTGATGTTTTGAACTGTAGTGTTGGAGAGGACTCTTGACTGTTTCTTGGGTTGCAAGGAGACCCAACTAGCCCATCCTAAAGGAAATCAGTCCTGAATATGCATGATAGGACTAATGTTGAAGCTTAAACTCCAAAACTTTGGCCACCTGATGTGAAGATTTGACTCTTTTGAAAAGACCCTGATGCTGAGAAACATTGAAGACGGGAGGAGAAAGGGATGATAGAGGCTGAGATGGTTGGATGGCATCACTGACTCAATGGACATGAGTTTGAGTAAACTCCAGGAGCTGGTGTTGGACAGGGAGGCCTGGTGTGCTGCAGTCCATGGGGTTGCAAAGAGTCAGACAGGACTGAGTGACTGAACTGAATTGAACTTAACTGATTAGTGTAAAGTGGTTAGGGTAGACCTGAACAGAAATAAAACAGAATTGTCAAATTTATTTGATTGAGATGGTGCATAATGGGACTGATTTCAATATCCTTTTTAAAATCATTGTCATAATTCTAATTGCCTTCTGCCTATAAAATAATAGAATTGTCTAATTGGTAGAACTTTCAGTATTTTAAAAAATAATGCTATTTCAAGCTTGACATATAGATAATAACGGTCAGCTTCAAAATATTTTGTATCAAACAAGATGCCTTGATATGGCTTGCAAGATTTATATTATTTCCTACTGTTCTGGTCAAATTTCTGATTCTGTTTCATGCCATGCATGTGGCCCATTTAATGAATAGAAGACTTCAATCCTGGAGTTCAGTCTTGGGGACTATAAGCATACTGTATATTGTAAAACTTCTTTGAACTTATTTGAGAAGAATTCAAATAACACTGAACAGAGGAAATTTTAGGAACATCTGCCAAAATGGATATTCAGATCATCTGCCATGCATTTTAAGGAGGTTAGACTATGAATTTTCAGATGAAAGACTTTGCTCAGGGTCTTAGAAATATAAATAGGAAAAAAAGTGAGAAAAGAGAAAGGAAAACCTTTGAGTTAATCCAGTTTCCAGTAGAGATGAAAAAGGTACCACAGAGTTGAAAGGCAAGTTTCTACCCCATGTGCTTTGGCAATCACTCTTTAACTTGTTTTAGTAAAAGCACACTCATGTTTTCCCTCGGAGAAAATGGCCTTTGATGGCAGTTAGATGTTTCACAGCCGTTTGTATACCTCTGACTTCAAAGTCGGCAAGAGGGAAAACAAATCTATTTTCTAAATATTGTGTGATGTGCTGAATACACTGATTATTTCCTTCTTCAGAGCGAGTGTCAAATATGTCTGCCATGTGAACAGTGTAGAGGCATTTGTTGGAACTCAGGCCTGGAGAAAGAAAAGCAAGTTGATGGTGAAAACAAGTGGATTCTGACGACCCGGAGCAGCAGGTAAGGGCAGGCCTCCCCAGGTGTAAGGGTGGTGGCAGGTAGCCATGGTCCTTCAGAAGGACCTCCAGAAGAGTTCTGCATGCTCCCAGAAACCTGCGTGAAATTCCTCATTATGCTCTTCTTCAGAGAGCTCGTCTGAACGTGCTCTGGGAAAACCAGTACTCCTGAAAAGCAAGAAGGGCAGACAGTGCATCGTTCACCCAGCCAGTGCTTTTGGGTCTTGAGGAAGGTGTATGTGCTTTAGATTTTTCCAAAATAAATAAATGGTTATTAAAGTAAAAGAAGAAAACATCAAAATACCAAAGAAATAAAAATATTTCAAATACTGGAGGAAATGAATTTTAAAACTCTTAAAATGGTATCACACAGTTCTAATTACTAGTATCTGTGTTATTTTACTTGATTTTGGGCTTTCTTTTCTTATTCTATCTCTGGAGTCCTAGAGATAGGAGATGTCAGAGATGATCTACTTTAAACAGCAGTGTCATTGCACTAAAAATGCTGAAGCCCAAGTAGAAGGACTCTGGCTGAAGTTCACACAGATGCTCTGTGTTCAGAGGCCAGCAGGTAGGTGAGCCCTGCATCCTGCAGCCTGTGGGAGTCTGGCAACTAGGGAAGCAGCGCTTCCTGCCACTGCTCCCAACCGTGAAAGGAGGATTCACATTAGTGGTTTTGAATGCAGTAGCTGTGTGCCCACCCTCACCTGTTCTCGGTAGACATTTGGATGAGTTCATGAGATACATGAAGTGGGGGCATCTCTCTAGAGAGCCCTGGCCGTTACTGTTTGTGTGACCTTGAATAATAACCTAATGTATCAGGGTCTCCATTTCCTCACAGAAGGGAGGTGATGCTCGGGGCTCTTGCGAGTGCTGTCAACAGGACTCAGCGACGTGGGCCCAGGACATAGGGAGCTCTTCATGAATGAAGGTGAGAGGCATCGGCTTATACTTCACAGTTCCCACTCCTTCAGGGCCTCACTGCAGTCTCAGGCCATCCCCACAAGTGGAACTGGGCTGAGGGCATCTGCCCATTTTACAGAGGCACAAAGTGAGGCTTGGGGAGCAGTGCTAGATCTCTGGCTCTGAGTCCACTGCACACGCAGCCTACAATGGACGGTCCTGTGAGGAACAGATGCTGGGACAGAACCCACTGGGGTCATGGCCTCAGCAGGACCTGAAGGACACGAGGGGCTGTCCTACTGGGGCTCAGAGCACACTTCCTGGGCATCTGTCTCGTGTGGATCCAGGTGGGCCGTCCAGTCCCTTTCCCGGGGTCCTGATGGGCTGCACTCCCAGTGTTCTCCAGGCCAGGCAGCCCTCTGCTTCCCACCAGGTGTGTGAGGACCACTCACCTGCCTGGGGTGTAGGTGAAGCCCACGAACGGCAGGTGGTGGCCTCAGCCTCCCAGTCCTCATCGTCAGTTTCCTTACAGTGTTGAATCCTGTCACTGTCATCTCCTGTTCATCGAAGGGACTGATGCTGAGGCTGAAACTGCAACACTTTTGACCACCTGATGCTAAGAGCAGACTCGTTGGAAAAGACCCTGATGCTGGGAAAGATTGAGGACAGCAGGAGAAGGGGACGACAGAGGATGAGACGGTTGGATGGCATCACTGACTCGATGGACATGAGTCTCAGCAACCTCCAGGAGATGGTGAAGGACAGGAACGCCTGGTGTGCTGCAGTCCACGGGGTCACAAAGAGTCAGACATGACAGCAAAAACAACAGTAACTGGTATTAACAGACATATTCTGGAAGTAGATGCCAAACTTGTAAAAAAAACTCAGTTTTCACAAGCACATATAGCAAATCAGCTCTCAAAGAAAACAGTAGCCCTTCTCATGAGGAGAGAAGGTTCCATCCCATCAGAACCAGAGAGAAGAGTCGCTCTCCTTTTCAGAACCACAACCGCTCTTAGGAACCATAGACGTTTCATTTTCTGCTTCAGGAAACAAGAGCCTCTGGCTTTGTTTTGTTTTCATTTTCTTTTAATTTTAAGACGAGGAAAACCAGAGACTCCTTCATAGCTATCTTGCTCTCTTCTAAGAGACAGCAGGGTCCTCAAAAGGAGAACTAGAAAATCGAAACTGCTTTCATCATTGGCGTCCTGGTTTTCTCTGGGGGTGGTTAACCATCCTGAGGGAGCCTCCCCCTCCAGCCTCACCTCACGAGAGCGGGAAAGCCAGCGCTGAAGTAACGGCAGCCGGTGTTTCTGGCAGCGTCTTTCGTCCCTGCCGCGGGCAGAGGGCGCCCTGGGGCCGGCGGCCCAGCGCTCTGGTGAGAGACGCACACAGGCTCCTGAAGGTTATGGACGTGACCTCCGCCACGTTGCAGCAGAAGCTGTAGGCTGGCCAGGAACCGCTGTGGTATGGGCCTGGGTCTGGGTCTGGTCCGCTCGCCGCTAACCCAGCAGCCTGTCCCCTGGGGGCCAGCTTTCTGCAAGGACTGCGGAGACGGGGTCCCCTAATGGGGCTCAGCCTCAACCGGGAAGACTCCCCCGCTTCTCTGTTACTGTTTCCGTGAGAAGTTGCCTTCTGTTTTATCTGTCTCATTTTTCAAATTACACAACGCTTTCGGAAGGCCATTCATCTTAAATTGAAGATTCTTTATACTGAAAATAATGGGAGTTGATTATAATGTCTGATATGAAGAGGTTATTGTCATCTTTAAGACATGTTTGCAAAAAAATCTGTGATATTACCACAAAATTAGGTAAGCAATACTGATGTGTAATATATGCTGATAAAGACTTTTTAATATTATTTATTCAGTATTCGATGGAGCTTTGTTGTAAGTAAAGCACTGAGAGAGTAAAGTCACAGAAATAAGTCAAATGAAGCCCCTCTTCTTAAATCAACTTAAAACCCAGTGAGAGGGAATCAGAAATGCTCATGGAGAACACGTGCCCGTCAGCAGTGAGGAAGGGGGTTGGGAACAGGGACTCTCAGGGAGGGCAGAGGCTGCTGGCTGGGAGAGTCCACAGGGAAACCCGGCCTGGGAAGTCTCAGCCGGGAAACCAGCGAGAAGCTTGTCACAGCTGTAGATTTAAGGGTGTATGTCTTACTGCAGGAGATGGGATGCTTGGGAGTAATCAGAAGAGGAGATTTGAATGAGCTGAGTTCCTCGGAATGACCCAGAACGCCCCTGCAGAACCGGACCCTGGCCTATTGGAAATGAGCAACTTCACAACAGCCAATGGTAAACAGAACCATCCTGCGATGGGTCAGCAGGCAGACTCCCAATGCTGTGGATGGAACCCACTCCCCCAGGTCCTCGGAATGTGGCCACATTTGGAGACAAGCCTTCAGAGGTGATCTCAGTAAGATGAGCCCATACGGGTGAGACACTGATCCAGTATGACTGGTATCCTCTTGAGAAGAGGAGGCGACACCAGGGACACGTGGTCTCAGAGGAAAGGCCATGTGCAGACACGGTGAAGCTGTCAGTTTACACCCACAGAGGAAGGCCTCAGGAGAAGCCAGCCCTGCCGACACCTTGATCTGGGACGTCCAGCCTCCAGGACTGGGAGAAAGTTAACTTCTGTGGTTTAAGTGCCCTGGTCTGTGGAAGTTTGTTATGATGATGCTAGAAACAGAACTACTGTCAAATCTGAACATATCAAAAGCATGAGCCTTTTCCAAACCACAACTTTGACCAGGCACAGAGAGAGGGTCACTTCCAGTGGTCAGGAGAATAAAATAACAAAGCACAGTGAAAGCGGGGAGACCTCTGGTCAATGAGACAGGCCGCCATTCTTCCCCTCTTCTCTCCCGGCTCCAGCATCCCCCCCACCCTCCTGCACACCCGCAAACTCTCCGGTCTCCTGCCCCCGCCCTGCCTTGTGGCTGCCCCTCTGAGGAAAGCTGACACAACCCAGCAGCCTCCACTCCGCGTGTGGTGTTTTGGTGTTGGTCTGTGACCAGCCCTGAACGTGTCCCCCATCTCTCCCTGCGTGGGCACTGCTGCGTCCTCCGGGTCCCTCCCGCTGCTCTGTCTCGCTGCAGGACGATGTTTGCGTGACTTAGTATCTTTATGTGTTTGTCCATCAAGGTAACACTCAAGGAAACAGCCTGAGAAAACTTGAACCTTTGTGTTTATTTCAAAAACATTGTTTAGACTTTTTTGCCACATTCACTCACTTAATTGTGCATTCATTCCACAGCCATGCATGGAACGTCTAAAAGCACCAAGTACAGTTCTTGGCGATGGGGATTCAGTGAATAGACAAAACCACCTTTGTCCACAAAGCCGTACAGAGAGAATTGGAGAGGGAATGTGAATACACCATCAGTTCAGTTCAGTTCAGTTCAGTCGCTCAGTCGTGTCCCACTCTTTGCGACCCCATGAATCACAGCACACCAGGCCTCCCTGTCCATCACCAACTCCCGGAGTTCACTCAAACTCATGTCCATCGAGTCAGTGATGCCATCCAGCCATCTCATTCTCTGTCGTCCCCGTCTCCTCCCACCCCCAATCCCTCCCAGCATCAGAGTCTTTTCCAGTGAGTCAACTCGTCGCATGAGGTGGAAAAAGTATTGGAGTTTTTGTGCATGAAAGAACCAAGGGGATGCCGGTGGGCAGGGAGCAAAGGCTGGGGGCGGGCAGCCATCTGAGGAGGAGGCAAGTCCAGGGGTGAGAAGGGGCTCATTCTGGGACAGCGGGGGGCCTTGGCCCCCGTCAGGCCACTCCAGTATTTAGGGCAGAGCGCCTGCTGTTGCCTATTCCTGGAAATGATTCCGTGGATCCTTGTTAATTTCAGCTTCTGCTGCTTAAGCAGAATTTAATTCTTCTGCCAGAGTGATATTCCTAGAGATGAGTCATCACCGTTTTCACTTTGAAGATTAAGATGCAGATTTTAAATATTTCACAGGCACATACAATATGGATGCTAACTTCAAAAAGTATCTAGGTTACTTTTGAAATTTTTTTAAAAAGTATTGCTCTTCTGGTTCACAAAGGGTAAAGAATAATTTAATTATGCTGGGAACTCGAGGCTTTAAAGGACAAATGTTAAAGCCAACAAATGCCTGAGTGCAAGTAAGCATATTCCAAACACAGCTTTGAAGAAAAGTACCTTCATGTTCACATTTCTTTAAGGGAAAACAAAAGTCTGCAGTGTTTATTCAGCATTTTCCCCTTTGTGATTGGCCACCTACTATGTTGAAAAACATTCCAATTCCCCCAATTTTATTCTAACTGATATTTTCATTACTGTTTGTCTGACTACAGTTCCATGCTGAATCTAAACCAAAAATGCTGAAATAAAACATTAAACGTGCTTATCAATTTAAATAATATTCTCTGTGGTTTGTGTCTAACACATTATTATCTTTCAAATTAGTTTTTTTTTTAACACTGTCAACTTAGAATCTTCTGAAACCATTTCAACTTAATTTTAGTCAGTTCATAAGCACATTGAATCCTGCTGGTGAGGTTGCCAAGCCTTAGAATTTTCTGACAGATTTACTAAATTTTGGTGTGAGAAGAACCGGTTTCTGGGTGCACTGCTGAAGATGAACACCTGACTTTAAGGACAGCAGTGTGCCTTGGGGGTGTGTCCACTGGAATTAGAATGAGTCATACATGTTTGGTTTTTATTTTTTCTGCAAAGCCTTCTAGAAGAAATTCACATTTTATCTTAAGATAAAAGAAGTGAGCCCCAAATTAAATAGAGATCGTGTTGACTTAACAGCTGATATTTTGGAAAATGGTGCCTCGATGGGATGACATTTGGGTAAGGTATCTCATTAACATATCTTTTTTTAAAAACCATTCTGTGAGGTAAATGCTCACTCAGATCTTAATTTTCTCAACAGCTGTTGAAGGCATCAGAAATACCACGGATCTAAATTTTATTATCATGTGTGGGAAGTCCCCAAGGGAGCTGCAGATGCACAAGAATCCCATGTCCACCGCGTGTCTTGCCCGGTGCCCTCCTGCTGGGTCCTGCGGATGAGAGCACAGGCCCTCAGAGGCGGCCCAGCACCCTGGCCCAGGGCTGGAGGACGCCTACCAGAAGGCAGCGCTTTTCACCGGAGGCGCGGCACATGACTCCTGTCTCCTCACAACAGCGAGCGGGGGAGCTGGACAAGCTCCTGGAGTCGGGGAAAACAAGATGGCAGAGCTGGTAGTCTGTGTTAGGCTGCACCCCCCACCCCACCCCAGTGGACACAGAGAGTTAGAGGTAAGCTGAGCTCTGTTTCCAGAGCCAGACAGAGCACTGATGTGAGGACATGATGGCCCTGAGTTTGCCCTTGACCCCTGGGCCGCGTCACCTGGCAGGCATGCTTTCCCCTTGCAGGGATCCGTCCCCACCCCTAGCATCTCTGCTCACTCTCAGCCACCGTCCTTGGAATACACGCTTAGGCCAGGCGATAGGCTTTTGAGGGACCGAGAGCCGAGTCAGTGCAGTGCTGCCCTCAGCATCCTCCGTGCCGCCTGGGGCCTCCTGCGTGGAGGTCCCCACACTGACCCTGCCCTGATGGAGCTGTCCGGCCTGGTCCTTGCTGTCCCCTCCCAACCATAGGCCTGGGACCTGGGGAAGAGGCCTGCTGCTGGATAGTCTAGCGAAGAGGGCTTTTCCTGCCAGGAAGATGCCCACTTGTGTCCCCCCGAAGCTCCTAAAAAATCCCAGGTCTCCTTGGTGATGACCATGTACAGAGGTCTGCAGGATCCATGACCGGGATGCCTGTTGTTCAGCCACCCAGTCGTGTCTGACTCTTTGCAACCCCATGGACTGCAGCATGCCAGGCCTCCCTGTCCCTCACCATCTCCCGAGTTTGCCCAAGTTCATGTTCATTGTATAACTGATGCTGTCCAGCCATCTCATCCTCTGAGGCCCTCTTCTCCTTCTGCCCTCAATATTTCCAGCACTGGAGACTTTTCCAATAAGTCTGTTCACATCAGATGGCCAAAATACTGAAGCTTCAGTTTCAGCATCAGTCCTTCCAAAGAATATTCAGGGTTTGCTCTCCCTTAAGATTAACTGATTTGATTTCCTTGCTGTCCAGGGGATTTTCAGGAATCTTCTTCAGCAACACAGTTCGAAGGCATCAATTATTTGACACTCTACCTTCTTTATGATCCAGCTCTCACAGCTGTACATGACCATTGGGAAGACCATAGCTTTGAATATAGACTTTTGTCAGCAGAGTAATGTCTCTGCTTTTCAACACACTATCTAGGTTTGGCATTGATCCTCTTCCAAGAAGCAGTCACCTGATTGCATGGCTGGAGTCACAGTCCACAGTGGTTTTGGAGCCCAAGAAGAGGAAATCTGTCACTACTTCCACCTTTTGCACTTCTATTTGCCATGAAGTAATGGGGCTGGATACCATGAGTTTAGTTTCTTAATATTAATCTTAAGCTCTTTCATTCTTCTCTTTCACACTCATCAAGAGGCTTTTTAATTCTACTTCACTTCCTGCCATTAGAGTGGTATCATCCGCATATCTGAGGTTGTTGATGTTTCTCCCGGCTGTCTTGATTCCAGCTTGTAACTCATACAGCCCAGCATTTCTCGTAATACGCTTAGTGTATAGGTTGAACAACCAAATGACAACAGACGGCCCTGTCGTACTCCTTTCTCAATCTTGATTCAATCAGCTGTTCCATTCAGGGTTCTAACTGTTGTTCTTGAATCAAATACAGGTTTCTCAAGAGATGGATAAGATGGTCTGGTAGTCCCATCTCTCTAAGAGCTTTCCACAGTTTGTCTTAATCCACATAGTCAAAGGCTTTAGCATAGTCGATGAAAGAGAGATAGATATTTTTCTGAAATTCCCTTGCTTTCTCTCTAATCCAGTGAATGTTGATAATTTGATCTCTAGTTCCTCTTCCTTTTCTAAACCTAGCTTGAACATCTGGAAGTTCTTGGTTCACATAATGCTGAAGCCTGGCATGCAAGACTTTAAGCATGACCTTTCTAGCTTGGGAGATGAGTGCGATTGTCCAATGGTTAGCACGTTCTTTGGTACTACCCTTCTTGGGAACTGGGATGAGGATTGACCTGTTCCAGTCCAGTGGCCACTGCTGGGTCTTGCAGATTTGCTGACATAATGAATGCAAAACCTTGATGGCATCCTTTTTTAGGGATTTGAATAGTTCTTCTGGAATTTCATCACATTCACTAGCTTTATTAACAGTAGTGCTTCTTAAGGCCCACTTGACTTCACACTCCAGAATATCTGTCTCTGGGTGACAAACTACACCATTGTAGTAATCCGGTTCATTAAGATCTCTTTTATTCAGTCCTTCCATATATTCTTTACATCTCACCTTGATCTCTTCAGCATCTACTAGGGCTCTACCATTTTCACCCTTTGTTGTGCACATCTTTGGGTGGAATGCTCCCTTGATGTTTCCAGTTTTCCGGAAGAGATCTCTTGTCCTTCCTGTTTTGTTCTTTTACTCTATTATTAATCACTGTTCATTGAAGATGGTCTTCTTATCTCTCTAGCTATTCTTTGGAACTCTGTGTTTAATTGGATGTACGTTTTCCTCTCTCCCTCGCTTCCTTCTTCCACTGTTTGTAAGGCCTCCTCAGATAACCACTTGGCCTTCTTTCTTTTCTTTTTCTTTGGGGTGGTTTTGTTCACCACCTGCTGTATAATGAGGACCTCTGTCCATAGTTCTTCAGGCGCTCTGTCAATGACACCTGAGCCTTTGCTAATCAGGTAGTTTTGGGGAAGCTTTGAAGGATGGGACTGGTGATTACGGGGTGGGAACTGGCAGCCTCATCCCTGACCTCGAGGAGGACAGAGGTACTGGAGCTGGAGTCAGTCACCAGTTGTCAGTGGCATAATCGGTCACGCCGTGTAATAAGGCCTCAGTAGAAGTCCAGGAGGACAGGGTCCAGAGGACTTCTGAGCAGTGGCACAGGGAGGTGCTGGTGGGGGCTGGAGCTCTGTGGCCCCATGCCCCACCTCGGGCATGCTTTTCACCTGGCTGCTCCCCAGTTCTGCTCTTTCGTGTAGAGAAGAGCTCAGAAGTGAGCTCAGAAGTGCAGTGATTCTGCGCTCTGGATCCACTCTCCCAGAGTTATCAGACCTGAAGAGCAGGTGCTGGAACCTCCAGCCTATGGCCGGTTGGTCAGAAGCAGTATGACAGCCTGGACTCACGACATGTGTCTGAGGGGTTGAAGGGCATTGCTGTGGGACTGTGCCCCTAAGCCACGGGGCAGAGGCCAGCGAAGAAGACAGTGTCAGAGCTGAGTGACAGCTCTGGTGTCAGCGGTGTGAAGTGGCCTGTGAACAAGACATGTGGTGAAGGTGGGGCTTCCTCTCCACCCGCCAAGGGTGTGTCCTCACCAAAGGACCAGTCACCAGTCCCGGGGGTCCACGGCAGCGCCCCTCTCCCAGGACAAGGGAGGCTGGTCTTCCCTTGCGTGGGGATCTTGCGTGGGGATCGCACAATGAGCAGGAAGCCTGTGCCACGCAGGCTCATAGTGCCCCGTACAGGTCTCAGAGGGGAGCTTGGACTCAGCTTTCTAGCTCGCCAAGTGTCTCATTCCTCCAAGAGGAAGAGGAACAGTGCCTTTGCCCGTGGCTCATTGTCGTCACCTTTTTGTTTTCCTCTCATCACAGAGAAGAGGAGAGGACTGATTGGAGGAGGAGCGGGAAGGCAGCAGCAGGGGTCAGAGCACAAGCCACGCTGACCCACCCAGGCTCGCAGAGCCGCCAGGCGCCGGTGGGTGACGTGCAGCTGGCAGGAGAGGCCCTCAGGGACATTCCCGGGGCGGGGCGTGGAGCCGCCCTGCCCTTCCTGTCCCCACCTGTGGCTCTCCCCTGGAGACCCCTCCCTGGTCTTCCTGCCCCAGTGACAGGGCGTTATTTCACCTGAATGCTGACATTCAGGACACGAAAGTCTCTTTCCTACACACACAAGACAGCCTCCGGTCCATCCCCGAAGACCCCCTGGTATGTAAACAGTGTGTGGGAAAGAACAGAGGGGAGTCGTTAACTAGAAGGAGGGATGGTGGTGGGGATGTGACACAGATGGGCAACAGCCCACAGTCTGCTCTGCCCCCGGAGGTCTGCTCCGTGTCCTGGGACAGCTGGCCAGCACCAGCCTGGAAGCGGGGCTCGCTCAGGGTCTGCACTATGATGTCCCTGGATGCTGGGCCACTGGACCTCTAGGGCCAGGGGCTGCTTTCAGGGCCCCGGCCTGCTGGACTGCCAGCATCTGTACAAGATTCCTTATCAGCTTTCTCAGCACCACTCATCTCACTAATAACAAGGGAGTCTCCCAGCCTTTATGATAACCTACCTTATGGTTAGACTTCAATAAGAACACATTAAACACTAAATGACTAGAGTCTCTTGATGAAGGTGAAAGAAGAGAGTGAAAAAGCTGGCTTGAAACTCAGCATTCAAAAAACAAAGATCATGGTATCTGGTCCCATCACTTCATGGCAAATAGATGGGGTGAAAATGGAAACAGTGACAAACTTTATCTTCTTGGGCTCCAAAATCACTGTGGATGGTGACTGCAGCCATGAAATTAAAAGGGGCTTGCTCCTTGGAAGAAAAACTGTGACAAACCTAAACAGCTTTTAAAAAGCAGAGATATCACTTTGCTGACAAAGGTGCATATAGTCAAAGCTATGATTTTTCCAGTAGTCATGTACAGGTGTTGAGAGTTGGACCCTAAAGAAATAGATGCTTTTCAACTGTGGTGTTGGAGAAGACTCTTGAGAGTCCCTTGGACAGCAAGGAGATCAAACCAGTCAATCCTAAAGGAAATCAACCCTGAATATTCACTGGAAGGAGTGATGCTGAAGCTTAAGCTCCAACACTTTGGCCACTTGATTTGAAGACATGACTCATCGGAAAGACCCTGATGCTGGGAAAGACTGAGGGTGGGAGAAGAGGGTGACAGAGATGAGATTGTTGGATGGCATCACCGACTCAAGGGAATGGACGTGTTTGAGCAAACTCTGGTGTGCTGCAGTCCATGGGGTGGCAAAGAGTCGGACATGACTGAGCAAGTAAACAAGACTCTTCCAGTGACCAACTTTAAGGTGCTGGTTCCTTTTAAAGTCCTTCATGTGCTAATTGATGACTTTTGGACTGAGGACCCCAAGTAGAGGGCTTCAAATGCTAATTAAACTCTCTGGGGTGTTAAGTTACACACACTGATTACACTGAGCATTTTAAGGTAAATTACCCAGCCTTGTGTCTTCCAGGGAAAGGAGGAAAATTCAGTGATCCAAGGCTGAGCTAATCACCTAATCTAGCATTATTCCACAGGACACTTGGAGACACCCGTGGCCCTGTGAGAACTGGTCTTTGAAAGGAGGCTGTAGCGCTTTACAGGTTCTAGCGACTTCTAGCTTTTCACAATGATAATGCACTGCTCGATAGTCATATATATCCCAGGAATATCATTATTTTAGTTGGTAAATTATGTTTACAGAACTGTCGTCAGCACTTTGAACCTCTTTCCTAAAACCATCTTCTCTTTTTTCACTGTGGATGACGTCAGTTCCACATTTGTGCAGACCCAAAATGCGAATCCCTCCTCTTTCTTTTCTTTTTCTAATCTGATTCTTTCCTAAAGTTGGTAATTTACATTTTTTTATTCCCCCCCTCCTTATTTCCTTTCATAATCTATCAACTGCTTGCTTCCTATAAAACAGTTTTCTGCTCCTAACACCCTAGTGCAGATAACAATCATTAGCATGTACTGAGAATTTACTGTGTGCTAGAAACTTGCCCTGTCTCACAGCTGTTAAATAACTGAGCAGAGCCTCAGTACACACTCCCCAAGCTATTCTGTGTTTTAGCCGGGACTTCATCTTATAAATTACTGTGCAAACCAGGACACCTTTATCAGGAATACCCACCCTATCAGGCTCTGCGGAACCTGCATTAAACTGAATTGTCCAGGGAAGACTGACAAGGTGATTTTGTGGTTGGCTTGGAGGCTATGGCGTCCCAGAATCAGAAGCGGTCCTCCCATCTGATCCTCCACCTTCAGTGTCTCCACCCTGCTGGCTCTAGTGCCTATGAGATGGCCCGACTCTGGTGAAATGCGGCTGCACCAGCTCCTGGCAGCACAAAAGGGCTCTGCAGCTGCCAGAGGGGTGAGGGACCTGGATGTCCTCGTATCTCTTGTTATTAGGGTTGAGACGTTTTCCAGAAGTGCATACTTATTTCCTCAAATCCAGGAGCCGATGTATCTTCAATTGCCTCTAAAATTGTGAAATCAGGAAAATAATATGAAAGTCTAATTTTTAATAATGATAACTCTGCTCGTCAGTTAAGAATTACTTCCAGCTGCTCAAAGCAGAAGTCTGTATCGGGTGGGTAAAATGGATTAATGGTTTACAGTTTCACTTTATTAACTGAAAGGCCATCTTGGGCTGTGGCCATGATGAGGGGCTCTTTGGTGACAAGACTGTGAGCAAGGCCTCGAGTGGGTCAGGCGGGTGACCTACACGGGGAAGACATCCCGAGGTGGGTGAGGCAGTGGGACATGGGGCTGTCCTCTGTAATTCTGAGGAAGGTCGAGGAGGCCAGAGGCTGCTCAGAGCGAAGGATGGATGCGGTCTGGAGAGGGGTCAGGACCAAGGGACGTGAAGCCCTGTGAGTCGTGGGTGGGATCACAGATGCTACTTTAACCCTGAAGGAAGGGCCTGAGAGTTTTGAGCGGGGAGTGATGGGTGAGACTGACACTTGTAACGTGTCGCCCTGGCTTCTACAGGGACCAGCCTGGAGGGTGGGGTGGTCGCTGGGGACACATGGGAGACAGTTGCCTTTGTTTAGATTAAAGAATTTGTTCTGCTGGAGGGAGGATCTGGTGCAGAGACAGGGATGTGGTGGGTGTGGGCCTGAGCAACTTGGGAAATGGAGAGTCATTAACTTGGTTTAGAAAGAGGAAAAGGTGCACTTTGGGAAGATATATTAGATAGAACGTTGTGCTGATGAAAGTAAAAGAATACACACTCCTAACAAACTGGCTGCTCCTGACCTTGGTTTAGACACTTTGGCCTCCTGACCACATAGAGGTCATGGGACAAGGGGCTGGGGAGGTGCTGCCATTCCCATGCAGGCATGGGCCTTGGTGCCCCCACTCTCTTGTGTCTGTGAGGGACGCTGGCAGGTCCAGAGGGAAGTGGAGGTGGGCAGCCCTGCGCGAGCTCGCCGGGAGGTGTCCATGCAGGAGGGAGCATCAGGTGGGAAGAGTTCAGGGGTTCAAGAGCTCTGTATGTAGAGATTCAGGAGTCTCCCAGTTAACTGCAGTTTCTAAACTATGCAATTTGATGAAAATACTTAGTGACTAAGGGTAGATCAACAAGCGAAGAGAAAATGTGTGAGAACCTAGCTTTGGGCAGACCATAATGTGGAGTTGCTTATAAACACATTTATGGACATGTTCTTCTATTTTTGTGCTTGTTTTATTTCTTTTTATATACACCCAAATATGTAATGTTAGGGATATTTTGACCCAGTCTTATTTTCATGACTGGGTAATAACTCCACATTTTGGAATAAGCCAGATTTCACATCTACTTTCAAGGACTGCCTCTGCGACCTATTAAAATTTTACATTTGCTTGAGTTTACTTCTGAAATCCAAAATACATCCTAGTAGTTTGTCTCTTGCTGCCATAGTGAAGGTCTTTTTCCTTATTGTAGGGATATACTGCATTGAGGTCAGACATTGTATTTTTTTTTTTTTTCCTTCCTCTAGAAGTTGTCTTGTGACATCTTGGCCAGCATCCGGTGTGTATTGTTCTGGGTGACTCCGGGAGGTCTTGTAACATGTTTCATAAACAAAGGAACAAAATACCCTTTCATGACTGGGATTGTAGGTGTGATAGTATCACTGATTTGATATATGTGTTTCTTTTATGAAATCATCTGTAATATTTACAAATGAATGAGGGTGTCAGAACTTTCTGAGGATGGACAAGTTTGGCTGTGGTTATGCAAACATGCCGTTTTGTGTGTGTTTGGAGCAGGGTTCTCTCCACAGACAGGGTCGCGTGTACGTGACAGAGTTCCCCACACTGCGTTTTCTTAGGTAACTGATGGCCTGGTGCCACAATTTATGTCCCAGGATGGACGGCATCAATCTCACCACACAGCCTGTCAGTGGGTACACACACATTTTGTATTTATTTGACCTTAACCAGTGAGCTGCGAATTCTCCACTCTTGCGTGGTTAGAAAGTCCTGTTCTGAACCACTGAAGAGGGAATACACTGAGGACTAGAGGTCACAGAAGCAGTGATTTGCAGCGTGTTTTCTCGATTTCATAAAGGGCTGGTGAAAAGAGAAGGTCCTGTTCCAACAAAGGAAGAGAAAGCCAGATTACTGATGGGGAGGGACACTCGGAGTAGGGCTTGCTGTCTGTTATTGGTATTTAGCTCTTCTTTTACTTGCTGAACAGAAGCCAGGCAACTTCTTCAACTGACTAAAAAGGCTTGTACATATGAAACTCTGAAAATATCCATGGACGTTAACGACAGCTTGGAGGGTTTCCTGGGGTTGTCCTTTATACTTTCTGGACTTCGGTTTGTCTGCAATCATTTTACTTTATCAATTTACTTGCAGGTTGTGGGGACTGTGATTAGTCCGGTCAAGGCTTCAGATTCTAAACACAAGAACAGATCCTTTGTGTTGTTTGCTGAGGGAAGCAAACATTTCACCCTGTTTTCAGAATTAACTTTCTACTAATGGAAAGCACTGCTACATTTTTCTTGCATAACTTCAGTGATTGTTTTTAGGTGAGTCTGGAATAGAAATTGAGAAGGGAGAGCGCTGGGATAGAGACACTGTCCTGTCTGTTAATTATAATCAGGGCCAGCAGCTCTTTTCAGAAAAGTTTTGGAGGGTCCAGTAGGACCAGGCAAAATATAGATGACACTTATGCTAAAATACTTGAGAAGAAATTGTTTTCCCTCTTTTGGTGTGCACACGCTATTCTTTTAAAATATTATTCTTACTTGGAATTATTAATAGCTAGAAGATAAAATAAAGGCTGATGTTTGCCTCTTCAATTGTGAAATATTGACCTGAGCTTGGACTAACTAGCTTAGAGAACTAATGAGTGATGGCACTTACGGTGACAAGCTGGGCTCATGGAAGTCGGGGGCTTTGGAGGAAACCTGTGGGGCCCTTGGCCCTGGATCTGAGGCAGGAGTTCCATCACCCCTGGGCACGAACTGTAGAAACAGTCCAGACAACCAGTAATCAGCTCAGATAACTGAGGGTTTTAGATCCTGTTTTTATTCTCAAAAATGTAATGGAGAAAGGCTGAGCCATAGTAGGGAGACTGAGATTTGTCCTTCAGAAAATCCATCCTGACATCTTAAGTAAGCTGTGAAGGAAAAGAATGGCACCCAGTCCTCTACCAACGCAGAACAAGAAGAATCACGAGAACAAGTGTGCCTCGCAAGGCTCAGAGAAGCAGCCATTCTCCTGGGTCAAACCACCAACTGTCCATCTTTCCCACTGAATTTACCACAGCCCCCAGGACCTTGCGTTAGTGAGAGGAGCCGGGTACCTGTGCGCTCAGTTGTGTCTGACTCTCTGTGACCCTGTGGACTGTAGCCCGCCAGGCTCCGCTGTCCGTGGGATCTCCCAGGCAAGAATACTGACATGGGTTGCCATGCCCTTCTCCAGGGGATCTTCCCGATCCAGGGATTGAACCTGCATCGTCTCAGTCTTCTGAATTGGCAGGCAGATTCTTTACCACTGAGCCACCTGGGATTCCCAAGAGGTGAAGCCTGTAGCATTTCTGTTCTGAGAGATCCTCCTGGAAGAGTTCCAGTGGAAATTCAGCTTCCCTGGAAAGTCAGGCCAGGACACGGATGGTGGAGGGGTGGGCTTTGTGTGGCAGACAGGGATACCCCCTCTTTGCTTTCAAACCCCAGTCCAGGGCCTCATTAGTGTTTTTATTAAGTATCTCCCAAGTGGTGTTATTGTTCAGTGACTCAGCCTTGTCCGACTCTGTGCCACCCCATGGGCTGCAGTGTGCCAGGCTTCCATGTCCTTCACTATGTACTGGAGTTTGCTCAACCATCTCATCCTCTGTCGCTCCCTTCTCCTGGCCTCAGTCTTTCCCAGACTCAGGGTCTTCCAATGAATTGGCTCTTTGCATCAAGTGGTCAAATTACTGGGGCTTCATCTTTAGCACTGGTCCTTCCACTGAATATTCAGGATGGATTTCCTTTGGGATTGACTGATTTGATCTCCTTGCAGTCCAAGGGACTCTCAAGAGTCCTCTAGCACTACAGTTTGAGAGCATCAGTTCTTCAGTGCTCAGCCTTCTTTATGGTCCAATTCTCACATCTATACATAACTACTGGAAAAGCCATAGCTTTGACTAGATAGATGGACCTTTGTCAGCAAAGTGATGTCTCTGTTAATATGCTGTCTAGGTGTGTCATAGCTTTCCTTCAAGAAGGAAGCATCTTTTAATTTCTTGGTTGCAGTCACTGTCTGCAGTGATTTCAGAGCCCAAAAAATAAAGTTTGCCACTGTTTCCATTTTTTCCACATCTACTTGCCATGAAATGATGGGACCAGATGCCATGATCTTAGTTCTTTGAGTGTTGAGTTTTAAGCTAGCTTTTTCACTCTCCTCTTTCACCTTCATCTAGAGGCTGTTTAGTTCCTCTTCGCTTTCTGCCATTAAGATGGTGTCGTATGTATATCTGAGGTGGTTACTATTTCTCCCAGCAATCTTGAGTCCAGCTTGTGATTCATCCAGCCTTCTCATGATGTATTCTGTGTATAAGTTAAATAAGCAAGGTGACAATATACAGCCTTGACATACTCCTTTCCCAATTTTGAACCAGTTTGTTGTTCCGTATCTGGTTCTAAGATTCTAACTGTTGCTTCTTGTCCTGCATACGGGTTTCTCAGGAGGCAAGTAAAGTGTTCTGTGTATTCCAAACTCTTTAAGAATTTTCCAGTTTGTTGTGATCTACACAGTCAAAGACTTCCAATGAAGCAGAAGTAGATGTTCTTCTGGAATTCCCTTGCTTTTTCTGTGATCTGACATATGCTGACAATTTGATCTCTGGTTCCTCTGCCTTTTCTAAATCCAGCTTGTACAGCTGGAATTTCTCAGTTCACATATTATTGAAGCCTAGCTTGAAGGATTTTGAGCATTACTTTGGTAGCATGTGAAGTGAGTGCAATTGTGTGGTGTGGTAGTTTGAGCATTCTTAAACATTGCCCTTCTTTGGGATTGGGATGAAAACTGACCTTTTCCAGTCATGTGGCCACTGCTGAGTTTTCCTAATTTTCTGGCATATTGAGTGCAGTACTTTAATAGCATCATCTTTTAGGATTTGAAATAGCTCAGCTGGAATTTCATTACCTCCACTAGCTTTGTTCGTAGTGATGCTTCCTAAGGCCAGCTTGACTTCACATTCCAAGATGTCTGGCTCTAGTTGAGTGACCATGCCATTGTGCTTAAGACCTTTCTTGTACTGTTTATCCATGTATTCTTTCTACCTTCTCTTAATATCTTCTGCTTCTGTTAGGTCCATACTGTTTCTGTCCTTTGTTGTGCCCATCTTTGCATGAAATGTTCCCCTGGTATCTCTAATTATCTTGAAGAGATCTCTATTTGTTCCCATTCTATCGCCAAGTGTATTTTGGAGCAGATATTAGTATGTGTTTGTTGTGCTCAGTAACTGAATGGTGTTAAACAATGTCTTTGATGCCTCTTCAGATCTCAGCTTGTAGCCCTCTACAGAGGTCTTCATTGTAACATGTAACAATCACATAAAAATTAATAATAATACAATTTATTTTTATAAAATATAATTAAACATATATGCATACATGTATTGAATGCATATATATTGTTTAATTATATATATGTGTGTGTGTATGTGTATATATATATATATATATGACTTTTCCCTTTTGAGAAATGAGCTAGGTTTTGAATATACAGTACGTACCTAGTGACAGGCTTTCCTTGTGGCTCAGCAGGTAAAGAATCTGCCTGTAATGTGGGAGACTTGGGTTCGATCCCTGGGTTGGGAAGATCCCCTGGAAAAGGGAAAGGCCGCCCACTCCAGTGTTCTGGCCTGGAGAATTCCATGGACTCTACAGTCCAGGGGTTGCAAAGAGTCGGACACGACTGAACGACTTTCACTTTCACCCAGGGACAGTCACCAAGTATGGAAATAAATAAGATGCTGCTGTTTACAGAAAATGTAGTGTCTAAATTGGAATGAGAAGCAGATAAGGAGATTAATTTCTTGGAGTCTGGTCAAGGCTTTCTTGAAGTTACAGTGTCATTCTGCAGGATTTCATGGTGGGGTAGCTCACTGAATGGCTTCCTGAAAAGTAATGTGAGTTTATTTAGCTGATTATGCAGATCTGTCCTGAGTACGTGTGTCAGGATTCTTCAACGTCAGTTACAGAAGCCCAACTCAAATAACCTTGAGCTTAAAAAAAAGAGAGGAATATAGCAAGCATAGAAAAAATATACGTCATTTTTAAGGGCAGGGACTAAGAACTGATTTTACTTTGCAGTCTGGACTCTGTCTTCATGTCTTTATGTCTTTCTCTCTGCTGTGCACTTACATCAATGTCCTCTGACTTCTTCAAGGACCAGGGCTAACCTCACAGCCCAGAACCTGAGAGCTACAGGAGGTCTCACCCCCATCTGTCTTTATTCCATACTTCACTGCTATAAAACTGGCAACAGATGAGTCCTGGTCGGTGCTGGTTTAGGTTACAGCCTGTCCCTGTGAGTAGGATGGATGCTGAGGCTGGGACCATAAGAAATAAGTGGCCAGAAAGTGTGCATTTTCTCAAGGAAACGGGGAGGACAGAAGGCAGAGTGTGCTGTAGAAGTTAACAGATGCCAAGCAAGCCTGGCCATCAGTTAAGTGACAATAACACTCCCAATGCTTTGTTTGTCACAGTCAACAGAACATGTTTTGAAGAATGGTATTCCCCATAAACCAGCAGCTTTACATTGCGCTTTAGCCTAAGTGCTTTCATACTGTCTTAAAGAAGTTGTATTCATTCCTTCTCAATCAAGAGTAAGTCACTATCTTAAACTCCTTCACACTTACATACACAAACACTTTTTGTGGTGTTTCAACACTGTGGTGTGGTAATCAACACTGCTGTCATTGTTGATCAGGGAAACACAAAAATGGTTTAAGATCTCCACCTGATAAAGCTCAGAAAGTGAGCTTTTATCAGGTGGAGATAAAAGCTCAGTAAGTCACATGTGTAGGGTGATTGTCAGTTTCTCCTAATATGTTTGTAAGATTTACCTTTGCTTTAAAATGTCCACTACTATCAATATTTGACTCTTACTGGGTTAGAATCGGAGAAGACAATGGCAAGCCACTCCAGTACTCTTGCCTAGAAAATCCCATGGATGGAGGAACCTGGTAGGCTGCAATCCATGGGGTCGCTAAGGGTCGGACACAACTGAGCGACTTCACTTTCACTTTTCACTTTCATGCATTGGAGAAGGAAATGGCAACCCACTCCAGTGTTCTTGCCTGGAGAATCCCAGGGATGAGGGAGCCTGGTGGGCTTCCGTCTATGGGGTCACACAGAGTCGGACACGACTGAAGTGACTTAGCAGCAACTGGGTTAGATGGCATCTTTTCTCTTTTAGGTATATTTTTTGCCAATGATAATTCTTCTAGATTAAGTGATTCTCATTAAATTGATAATATTTTAGTCTGTTACAAAAGATCCATCACAGGATAAAGACCATAGACGCTGATCAATTATAGTTCAGTTACAGTTATATGTACTTATATTTCATTTCCTTGTTTCCCTTGTGGGTATAGAATGGAACAAAAGTAATTTGCATGTATAAGTGAATTCCTCTGCAAAAAGTATATAATATGGAGTTTATATACTTTTAAATATTTGTTGGGAAGATATCAAATGACTGCATATCTAATTGATAGCAGTGTTACGTGCCTTGGAATTTACTATAGAAAGATTTCCATTGCATTTAGCATGCATTAACAAGTAGACTTAATTGACTGAAATCAGAAAATGTCAAAACTTTATTCGGAAAATTGATCTGTATTAGTTATTATACACTGCATTAAATCAAGAAAAATCACAAAGTGGAATGATAGTGTGTCTTTTACATATAATTTGAAATTTTACATACAGCAGCAACTATTGTTAAATTATCCATAGCTAATTGGTCTTAGACCGAAATAGACAATTAAGCATGTTCTGAACTATTAATAGGTTCATATTCTATGCATTTGCTTAATTAGACATTTCCTTAACTATTTATTTGCATTGGTTATTTTTTCTGCATTATTCTCCAGGCAAGAATACTGGAGTAGGTTGCCATTCCCTTCTCCAGGAGATTTTCCCAACCCAAGGATCCAACCTGGGTCTATTGTATTGCAGGTGGATTCTTTACCGGCTGAGCCATTAGGGACAGCCGACTATTTATTTGCACTGGCTAGTTTTTCTGCATTATTCTATTGTAAATTTTTTATATTTTTATTTGGTATTTACCCCTTTAAAGTTTTAAAAAGCAAGTAGCTCTCATAATATCAGATAAAATAGATCTCAGAACAACGACAACAAAAATGACTAGAAACACAGAGGGACATTACATAATGATGAAAGGGTCATCTGCCCAGAATGCAGTCATCCTAAGTGCATTTGCCCCAGACAGCAGAGCCTCAAAGCACATAAGCAAAAGCTGACAGAGCTGAAAGGAAAGGGGCAAATTCACAGTTACAGGAGAGGACTTAAGCACCTTCCTCTCTGTAACTGTCAGACCTACTAGACAAAAAAACTGAAAACTTGCACATGACAGGATCTGGAGTGTTACGTTTTCCAAGTAAAACAGAAAATTTAATAAGTCATTTTACCAAACAGAGTTAATAAAATTAGCCTTCATGTCACTATAATGTTTATAGCTTCCGTAGTTTATGCAGAAGACAACATCTGCCTTTTGGCAGGGGGATGGTAAATATTTAAAGATACTTATTTCATATTGAGGAAAATGCACCTGAATGCCACCATTTTCACCAAACCAGGTGGAAGTTTGACAATTGTATGTTGTTATCCATAGGCCAGTCAAGGTTCTTAAAGGGCTGTTACTCTAACATGACCTCTGTTACTACTACCAATGAATTAACACCAATTGAGATAGTAAATGATTTTCCGAATACGACATCTGAGGTTCTTTAATCATTTTAACCCCGATGCTATTAGGAATTGGAAAACTGACATGGAAGGAAGCAGTCAGGAGGGACCTTGGTTAAGGACCAAGCTGTGGATGTGGGTTGGGGCAGACACCAGCCAGTGCGGGTGGGGCAGTGATGGGAGGTGGAGTGTGCAGGTAACAAGGGCTGCGCGGGCATGTGAGCAATGAGGGCTGTCTCCTCAAGGCTGGCAGCATGGACTGGTGGGGAGCCAGAACACAGGGTCAGCGGTGCCCGAGGCTACAGTATCGAGTCTCACTAACCTCGGCTTCCCGGCATCTTGAAGTGGTGAGACTGGTAAGAGGATGAGAAGCTCTTGCATTTGCAGAATTAATGAAGTATGATGATATATTACAGACAGTTTGGGCCAACAAGTTCTCAGAAAATGTAACTCTTCAATGCTCATGTTTGGAGCATTACAGGAGGTCAGTGCTACCAAAACAGGAGTTGATGTCAAAAAGGAAGATGCTGTGAACTGAGGGGAGCTGGGAACCCAATAAAGAAAAACGAAGAGGTGGCCATCAGTGTGGTGGTGAGGATGTCCAGGAGGCCTCTGTGAAGGGCCTCTGTCCAGGAGGCCCTCTGACCTCGGGGGAGCCCAGCTCCAGCCGCCACAGGTCAGAATCTCGGGGCAGAGTCTGCTGTACAAAAGCAGGTAGGCAGATCACCAGTGGAAGGGAACGTGAGATGCGACGTGAACAGACCACCAAGTGCATATAGGTGGGGAGGGAAGACACTGCAGAGTCTGCTGACCTGACACAAGTAGACGCCAGGTGAATCTCCAGCGAAGATGGTCTATTTGGGGGTCTGCAGAGTGTGCTGTCTGGGGTCTGCCCCTGCGGCCAGCCATGTGAAAGTCTGTGCCCCTCAAGGGAGCAGGGACCCTCTAATGCGGGCAAGGCAGGTGGGGGCCGCAGTGAACAGAGTGCCAAGGCTTGTCATTGCTAAATCCTTGCCAGGGAAGAAGAGATGTCTGTCTTGTCCCATTGGGCTCTGCTACCCAACTCCACTTAACTGATGTATCTGTTTATTAATTTTGTACAAATCTTAAAAGCAGTAGCATTTCAGGGAATGAAAGGAGTTTGTGACGTATGTGGCTCAGCTGTGAATATCATTTGTGTTGTCATAGCAACATAAGAGGTAGCAAATTACAATCTAAAAGAAAGGGAAAAGAAATGGAAAGCACTGAGGGGCAGGGGAGGGGTGGTGATGAGCTGAATCCCCACCTTCCGTCCTCAGAACGCCTATGTGTTGTCAAAGATGAGAGTCAACAATCAGCAGTTGAAGGATAGTATCTACACTTTAGAAACAGTGAGAGTGCTAATCACTCAGTCACGTCCAACTCTCTGTGACCCTGTGGACTGTAATCTGCAGACTTCTCTGTCTATGAAATTCTCCAGGCAAGACTTCTGGAGTGGGTTGCCATTTCCTTTTCTAGTTACACGTTAGAGGTAAAGACCAAAACATTTATTAAAAGAATTGAATGTGGTTGCCTGTTGGAGGGGGGATGGACTGCTGTGCCTTGTAAAAGTCGGTGACTCTTAATTGTGGGCACGTGTAATTCCACTGAGAATAAAAGCCGAATTAAAACAAAACAATAAGAAAATAATGCAGTGATATGCTAATGGCCTTAGAGACTTGAGGTATTTCCTTAAGCTCAGTTCACATCCGCTGGAGAATGAGTGAGCTGTGGGCATGGATCAGAGGCAAAAAACAGTCTCCTGAGATTTTTAAAAAATATTTTTCTAAAATATAGTGAGGTCATCAGAAGACACAAACCCTTGGATTATACAGAGAAATATATGCTTAATTACTAGGTTAATGAGATGGGTGAGCAGCATAGGTCTGAATGTTAGCTTATACTTCACTTGATGATTCTGAGACCCTGATTATCTTTAGGAATAAAATGCACACAATTTGTGAAATGTGCTTCTGTATGTGGCTACAACATAACAAAACCACATAATAATCACAATTTGTTCCTTCTGATAGATAGAGCCATTCAAGCAGCCTTAATATCATCAATTAGAGTTTTATGCATAATTAAATCACACAGACAATTAATGCACGATGAAATAAAAAGGTCAGCTAATGAATAATGGAAATCCTCCACTTGAATAGCAAAATGTGGTTGCGAAAGCAGTGACTTCCCTACAATGTCATTTAAACCACCAAGCTAGGATCATGAGTCAGATTTCCATTTCAGGTCTAGAAATTTTCATTTATTTTTAATTAGCTGACTACTAATAAATTGTAGCTTTGCTAGAATGTGAACAGAGAAGTGATTTATTTACATGCCGAGAATCCTCAATCATCGGTTAATAATTGTGAGCAGCTTAAATACTTCATGACACTTCATAAATGTCCCATAAGTATTATCTACTAATAATCTTTATTCCAAACTGAAAGGGGTACAGCTATTTACTTTGCAGCAAGTTTACACAAATAAACTCCACGTTCTGTGGAGTCACAGGCAATAGTTAGAAGCCTTTCTTTTCTATGTTTTTGCATACATTTTAAGGAAACAAAGATCATGGCATCCGGTCCTGTCACTTCATGACAAATAGATGGGGAAACAGTGGCTAACTTTATTTTTGGGGCTCCAAAATCACTGCAGATGATTTCAGCCAAGAAATTAAAAGACACTTACTCCTTGGAAGGAAAGATGACCAATCTAGACAGCATATTAAAAAACAGAGACATTACTTTGTCAACAAAGATCCATCTAGTGAAGGCTATGGTTTTCCAGTGGTCATGTATGGATGTGAGAGTTGGACTATAAAGAAAGTTGAGTGCTGAAGATGCTTTTGAACTGTGGTGTTGGCGAAGACTCTTGAGAGTCCCTTGGACTCTAAGGAGATCCAACCAGTCCATCCTAAAGGAGATTAATCCTTGGTGTTCATTGGAAAGACTGATGTTGAAGCTGAAACTCCAATACTTTGGCCACTTGATGCGAAGAACTGACTCATTTGAAAAGACCCTGATGCTGGGAAAGATTGAGGGCAGGAAGAGAAGGGGACAACAGAGGATGAGATGGTTGGATGGCATCACCGACTCAATGGACATAGGTTTGGGTGGACTCTGGGAGTTGGTAATGGACAGGGAAGCCTGGCGTGCTGCGGTTCATGGGGTCATAAAGAGTTGGACTCGACTGAGTGACTGAACTGAACTGAACTGATTGTTCTTTATTTCTAGAATATTTTTATCAGAATGAGTTTCTTGAAATAAAGAGGCTCCCTGTCTGCCTCACATTTGTGAATTCTTCAGTGTCCCCTTTTGCTGCCCATCCATGGCCGTGCCAGTCCTGTGACCCGCATGACGGATACACTGGCCCTTTCTCCTGTCCAGTCTTGGCTCTGTGAGAGTGTCTGTGACCCTCTCTGTGGCACTGTGTCCCTCTGACCGTTCCTTGTTGAGGTTCCTGCACACTTTCCACTCATCAAACGCAACTGTTAACTGTGAGACTTAACTGAGCTTAGTATACTAGTTTGAGTCATAATATCAAATTCAAAGGCCACAAAGGGTATCCAATGAGTTGTATAGCATTTCGTAGATTCTACAGTGTCCTTTGTTTCTTCTTTTTTAACACTCTACATGTCTGAGGTTGGGCGTGGGGATGTGTCTGACAACCACAGACACACGACGCTGTGCTTCATGCTCTTCACTCTGGTTCCCCCAGGCCTGTGGTCATGTTCATCAGGCACCCTTTTGTGTGGTTTCCTGTATCCACTGTGAAACTGCACCTCCTGTTTTATAGCAGCATTAGGATTCCACATGCAGTTGCCACCTCTTGCTGTTTCCCACCATGAGGTCTGCTTTGCCTTTTCAGGCTGAGCATTTTGGTGCCAGTTTAGTGGACACCCCTGGTTTCCTGACAGCCCCCCACTGAGGACCATGCAGCCACTTCTAAGGCTTTGCTGTTAAACACAGCAGATTCAATAAATATGTTTTATTTTTATTTCTTTTAAACACCAAAAACGTTTGTATTGGGGTAGAGCCAATTAACAGTGTTGTGATAGTTTCAGGTGGACAGCAAGAGACTCAGCCATACATATACATGTAACAATTCGCCCCCAAAGATATAGGTTTAAATAGGACATTTGCACAAATACAATTAGAGCTGTAAGTAAAAAATATGGTGAAACCATTCCTAATACTAAGAGAAGTTTCCCACGCAAGCTGCACCAGCTCACCATCTCAGCTGAGTGTGGAGGTGAAGCCTGTGTTCACTCTCAGGCCTGCGCTTGCCCGGCATCCCCTTTTCTCCCTTCACTCTCTGTTCCTCTAATCTGTGTTTCTCTAATTAGGAGCAGGTCCAGCATTTTTGTTTCTTTCTTTCTCATGAAAGCCTGCCCCCGTGTTGTAAATGTTTCATTGCGTATCGTCTGTACAGAGAAAAGTTAATGCTGTGGGTTTACAGGTTGACGAGGGCCTGCGTTCTTAGCCCAGTCGGCCTCTGATAGAGAAACGGGGGGTTAGCAGCCTCTGCAGAGCCTTGTCTCTGCCCGGTCAGTCCCTGTGCACACACACGCACACACATGTGCACACACACGTGCACACGCACGCACACACGCACACACACGTGCACACACACGCACACACATGCCCGCCCTCTGGGGAACCTCAGAGCTGGTGACAGTCTAGGTGCCATGGCCATGGCAGGACGGGCTCTGCCTCCCAGGGGCAAAAACTGCGCCTTATTAGAGAGAATCTCCTCTAACTCTCACTCAGACCTTTTCATCCCAAAGGATCAGGTGCAGGGAAGCTGCCTCTGTTACACAAGTTCCTGGCAGTCTTTCACAGATACCCACCATCGCTGGGGACTCCCAGTGTCCAGGCTGACCAGTAAGAAAGCATCTCCTTGTGCACAAGCGATTGTGTATGTGTTGTAGGCACTTCACTCATCACTCATGCTAAGGCAGAGGGGAAATAATGCTGTCGTCACTGACAGATCTAGGAGGCAACTTGATGATGTACGGCGGTGTTTTATTTCACTGCCCTAACAAGAACCCTTTCTTCAGTGAGAGACTTACTGAGCTGCTCGATATGGCCCATTTGCTCAGAAGCCTGGGTCCTTAAAGCACTTGGTCGTGTTTTGTTCCCGTGGCCACTGCCCATGTCCCCAGCTTTTCATTTCAAGGGGATACAAGGTGTCTGGAGGACCCCCTGTTTCTCAAGACCAGTGCCTTTTGTGGTCACTGTGTGACTTCAGCAGAGGTTTATGACCTGGGAGAAGTGGCTTCAGAGGCCCACCTTCTCCAGCACAGCCCGGCCCCCATCAGCTTCTGCAAAATGATCACTGGGTCATTCTGTGCTGCCCATTCTTAGCAGAGGTGAAATTTAAGTGCCCATCGAACATTCACCGAAATCTCCTAAGACCATAATAAGTAGCGGCTGACACTCAAGTATTTAGTAATATTTCCAGCAGGAACATTTATCCTTTCACATCAAGGCCAGTGGACTCCAGCTGCTGAAGTCCTCTGGGAGGTAGGACTCACCCGGAGCCCCAAAACTAATTCCCTTCTTGTCAAACAGCTGTTACCGAGACATTTTTCTCTGTGCTCCCACTTAATTTTTATGTTTTCTGAAACATTTTTTAAACCTATATGGTGATGAAAAAGCTCTATGTGATAATTACATCAGTCAGGGGAAGTTTTGAATCATTTGCCATTGGTATCAATCAGGAATCTTTTCAAGTAATAATAATAAAAAGCAACCCAGGCCACCTTGGTAATTCTTGCGACAGTGCTGGCTCTAGAAAGGAGTGATTTTTGACCCAGAAATCATCTGTCCCGCCATCGGTTCTGCTTCCTGGGGCTGATGACTGCCTAACAGAGCATCTCTCTGGCCGTGGTCCCCAGGGGGCTGCCTGTCCACCCGGGCCAGCCCGAGGTTGCCTGGGCAGAGGGAAGAGAACGTTCTTTCACCCAAATTTAAATAAGAGGTTTGAAATTTGCTCTGTATTCATTTTAATTGCCTGCCTACCCTGGAGGCAGTGGCTGTGTCCAAGGATACAGGGTTCCTGTGATAATTTAGACCTAGGTCACAAGCTGCTGTTGTAGACACAGAGGTGCATCAGGCCCCCCGAAGGGCAGCAGGAGTGGGCCGTGATGGGTGGCCCCAGACATCCCCTCTGCTCGTTGTTTCTAATGAAGGAAGGAAAGAAGGGGAGTGGGGAACCCAAATCACAACCACTCACCACAAAGTGTCATTAATAAATACTCTTTCATTTACGTAACAAATATCAGCACTCATAGGGCCAAACAGGTGTTATTTATTTATTTATTTATTTATTTTTCCCCTCTTGATTCTCAAGGAGTCTGTCACATACCAGGGAACAGAGACTTTTAAAATAGTATAACATGTTGGAAAATGTGACTTTTTCTGTTGTCTCAAATTGTTCTCTAATTTAATCTTTGTTTTCAAAGCAATCGACAGTCTATGATACCTGGGTCAGCCTCACACCAGGCACCCAGTAAATAATATAGTAGCCTTGGTGATAAAGATGAAGACAGTGAGGAGTTTGCAGAAGAGCTTTCAGAACACAGGCCCCTGACCTTTTATTTTTTTAATGATTTTTTAATCTCTCTCTCTCTCTCTTTTTTTTTTGGCTGTGGCATGTGGCATTTGGGATATTAGTTCCCTGACCAGGGATTGAACCTACGCCACTACATTGGCAACATGGAGTCTTTAACCCCGGACCACCAGAGAAGTCCCCAGAAATTTCATTTTTATTTTCAGTGATAAGCTTTCTTCTAGTTCCTCGTGCTTTTCAATAATAATCTGCCCAGGCCTTCCCTAATTCACGTTCAGAAATGATCCTTTGGTCATCTCCACAGGTAACTGACTTTATTAAGAAATCTAGATTTTTCCAACTTTAATTAATTGAAGGAAGCTTCAGCTTGCATGGATATTACAAAGAAACGTCAGGGCTGCTGTGTTTGCAGAGAGGAGGGGGTTTTATGCAGTCAGGGTCCCAGCAAAGACTTTCTCTAGGATCTGATAGGTGAACCCTAACTGGGTTTGAAAGGATCAGGGTTTGTAATCAAGTTGAGTAAAATGATGTAAAAGCTAGGGATGTGTCACCAACTTCTTACTGCAGTCTGTGCCCTCCTCCAAGTTGCAGAAGGACTTTAGTCTTTTATCCTGGGGTCCCTTGTTGCTATGCCTTTGTTTGCATCACTGGTTTCTTTGTTCTAACAAATCACAGCCCTCTCAGGGCCCAGCTGGTTTTCATACGCTCCCTCTCGTTAATTAAACTTTGATCACCAGCGAGAACAACCATCACGGGGAGTGAGGGTCTGCTGTGTGCCAAAGCTCAACTGCTGCTGGGGTCTGGCCCTCTCCCGGGAAGGCAGCATGGACCCTCACCGCGGGTAAGGTGCCCACGCTTCACACTGAAGAGTGTTCTTTTAAAATTTACTTGATTGGAGTCTAGTTGGTTTACAATGCTGTTTTAATTTCTGCTGTACAGCAAAGTGATTCAGTGAAACATTTCTTCTCATATTCTTTTCCATTATGGCTTGTCACAGGATATTGAATATGGTTCCCTGTGCTTTACAGTGAGATCTGTTGTTTGTCCATCCTGTGTATAATAGTTACATCTGCTAAGCCCAGACTCCCAGTCCTTCTCTTCACCACCGTCCTCCCCCTCGGCAACCACTATGTCTCTGTCTGTGAGTCTGCTTCTGTTTTGTAGATAAGTTCTTTCGTGCCATTATTTTAGATTCCACTATATGTGGAGATATTATACGGTATTTTGAAGAAGGAAATGGCAACCCACTCCAGTATTCTTGCCTGGAGAATCCCATGGACAGAGGAGCCTGGTGGGCTACAGTCCATGGGGTCAGAAAAGAGTTGGACATGACTTAGAGGCTAAGCAACAGCAGCATATGATAAGTGTCTTTCTCTTTCTGACTTACTTCACTTAGTAGGGTCATCTATAAGTCCATCTATGTTGCTGCATATGGCTTTATGTCTTTCTTTTCTGCAGCTGAGTAGTATTCCATTGCATACATGCAGAAGAATGGCTTGGTTCTAGTGTTGCTGCTGCTACTGCTAAGTCACTTCAGTTGTGTCCAACTCTGTGTGACCCCATAGACAGAAGCCCACCAGGGTCCCCCGTCCCTGGGATTCTAGTGTTAGAGGCCGTAAAAAATCTGTCTGGTTTTAGAGAAAGATTTTCAAAAAATAAGTGAATACATCTGTGAGGAGCTGCTGCTGCTGCTGCTGCTGCTAAGTCGTTTCAGTTGTATCCAACTCTGTGCGACCCCAGAGATGGCAGCCCACCAGGCTCTGCCATCCCTGGGATTCTCCAGGCAAGAACACTGGAGTGGATTGCCATTTCCTTCTCCAATGCATGAAAGTGAAAAGTGAAAGTGAATTTGCTCAGTCGTGTCTGACTCTTAGCGACCCCATGGACTGCAGCCTACCAGGCTCCTCCTTCCATGGGATTCTCCAGGCAAGAATACTGGAGTGGGGTGCCATTGCCTTCTCCGATGTGAGGAGCTGCTGCTGCTGCTGCTGCTGCTAAGTCACTTCAGTCGTGTCCGACTCTGTGCGACCCCATAGACAGAAGCCCACCAGGCTCCCCCATCCCTGGGATTCTCCAGGCAAGAACACTGGAGTGGGTTGCCATTTCCTTCTCCAATGTGTGAAAGTGAAAAGTGAAAGTAAAGTCGCTCAGTCGTGTCCGACCCCTAGCGACCCCACGGACTGCAGCCCACCAGCCTCCTCCATCCATGGGATTTTCTAGGCAAGAGTACTGGAGTGGCTTGCCATTGCCTTCTCCGGATGTGAGGAGCTAGGGAAAGCTAATTCATGGGGAAGGGCAGACATGTTTTGGGGCGATAATATATGCATTTCCACTTGCTTTGCTAAAAGTAAACACCAGGGTTGGGTGATTTTGCTAGAAATCATGTTTAAGGAAGTCAGCTATAGGAAGTCGGCCACCTGTCATAGCTGCAGCTTTTCCATAACTAACTTCTGTAAGCTTGCAACTAGAAAATTTTTTGTGTCTCAGTATCCCTTATAATGGGGAAAGAGAATTTCTGTGTAATGGAGCTGTTTTGTTTTAACATCCCAAATATGAATTTAAGTCTGTCTGGCCAGACTGCTATCATGCAGCTTTCTAGGTTATTGTGTAAGTTAGTCTTTAACTTAAAACTCAGAACCCATGAGTGTTCTGATTATAGGACTGTTTTCTACCATGATTTCACTCTCAGGGCAGCAAGCTGCACTGCCAAGGAAATGGTGTTTTGGGAGGAGAGACCTTAGGGGCAGGACAAGAAGACGCTCCTGGTTCTTCACTGAAAGTGTTTTAAATGCCCTCAGAAAGCGTAGGGTGACAGCATTCTTTAGAACATACGGCTTGGCTAACACGAAGCTACCTATGCTTCTTTGCCTTCCTTTCTTTTGGTTGGTTGTGTGGCAATTCTTGTTTTTCACAAGTACCATGCATTATATTCTGTTTTCAGTTGATCCATTTGGATGCTGATAACACACCTTATGTTCAAGGGCAGGCAGAGCTAGTCCTTTTCGAATAGTGAAGACAGCATTCACATGTTCTGTGGGAAAGCCCATGAAGGCCCCTGAGTTCACTGGGGTCCCAGTATTGTTGGATGAGTGGCTCTTTCCCCACATCTTGTCTGATTTGAACACGAGTGCTGCTCACTGTTGTGAGGTAAGGCTCCTGGGGTTAGAAACGCTCCAGCGGCGTCAGACGGAGGATGGGAAGAGCTGATGGGCCCTCATGGAAATCTCGGAATCCGCAGATGCACAAGCTCCCCCATCCATGGGACGTCCACAACCCCACCATTGGATTTTGCTTTCTAAGGAGCTGCCCTTGGCAGGTGACCACCGCCGCGGCTCTGGCAGTATGTCTGGAGCTGGCGGACTAAGCTCTGGGTCCTGACGCTCCTCCTGGTGGCCGGGTACAGCAGGAGCCCTTTGGCTGGCCAGGTGGGGCCAGTCTGGGTAGGGAAGTTATTGCACTTCTGTGCAAATTCTAAGGCTCCACAACCTACCAGGGCCTCGGCTCCCTTCCCGCCATGCCTGCCTCGTCCCCCGGCCCTGCCCATGAAAGCCTGGCCCAGCTCAGGTCTTGCTACCTGCAGGTCTGACCCCCTGGGAGCCTCAGCTTGGGTGTCAGGCTGTGGGCAACCTCATGGGGGGGCCCCGCTGAAGCCAGCGCTCTCTGCAACCCATGCTGGCCCCGTCCATTGCCCCGGCTTTGCTTTCTGGCACTTAGGATCCAGTGTTTCCTGCCACTTTCACACACTGTGCTTCTGAAATATGAGTGCCCAGTACTGCCCAGGACCTCAAAGCCATGATCGCGGTACTTGACAATTTGAGCAGCTCTGTGCCTTTTACCAGGTGCCCTGCCTCCAGGAGTGGACTGAGGCCGACTCCCAGTGTCCCCAAACACTGACCATCACAGCCCTCCACCTCCTGCACCTGCAATAGGCAGGTGATGTGAAGGTGTCTCATCAGCCTGTCAAGCTACCAGTTCAGGTGAGCAGTTCCTACATGTTCGTTAGCCAGTTTTCTCTCCTTAAGTGGCTAAGCCAGCATCTCCTGGGGCCCAGAGTATGACCTGGACGGTATTTCTCTTCTGAACACTTGCTGCAAACTTTGGAGAGTATGAAATGCACTTCTGTTTTACTGCTTAGCATTTGGATACTATTTGTTACTCCAGCTTGGTCTAACCTAATCAATGTGCCTTTTTTTTTTTTTAAAGATACTATCAAATCACTCCCCAAAATAGTGTTTCTGAAATCTGAGTACTTTCTATTGCTCATTAAATTCTCATTACATTCATGAATGGAATGCATCATTATTCCCCGTTTTATACTTGAGAATATTTTTGGTATGTTCCCCAAATCATGAATCTAGCATGTGGCACAGCTGGGATTTAAATCCAAAATCTTCTGATTATAAATACCATTTCTATACCCAAAATAGGACACATTTTAGAGAATATGGGGAAATATGATGTAAAGGCAATAATGAGATCAAGTCATAGAGGACACCCAGAACAAGGACGAGAATACGGAGATGGCTCTGAGTAACACGGACGTGTGTGTGTGTGTTTGTGTGTGCATGAGTATGCACATGCTCACACATATGTCTATAGGAAAATGACAAAATGAGTTACATCATCTGGTGTGTATTGGAGTTGGAAAAGATCAGAGTTGGTAAGACTATTGTAAACTATGATAGTACTCAAAGACTAAGTTCTTTCAAAAAATGTGAAATATTGACCAAATATAAATATTAATTGAATTGGGAGTTCATATCATGATACAAAAATTGTTTAGAACTGAAAAATTAACAGCACTGTTTTTTAAAGCTTTGTGCAGTTGAACTGTCAGAAAGTAAGTAATTATGAATTGCCCCCCGTCTCTCTGAGAATCTGTAAGTGCCCCATGCATGACTCTGATGTGCATGTAGGTGGATCTTCCATGGTCAGCTGTTTCCAGTAAACCAGATTTTCAGTTGTTATAAGTAAATTTAGTGATTGGAAAAGATTATTTCACTCTTGTTCATTGATTTTCTACATTTTATTTTCCCATTTTTATTCTTAAAACATTACAGCAAACCCAGTGAAACATGAACATTCATAGTCTGCTGCCCTCCAATAAGACACACAGGGCTCTAGTTCCTGCATTTTTTGGTCATTTGGTGGCTTTCTAGTTACAGTTGTCACATAAATCAGTTCTAAATTTCACAGTGCCCTTATCTATGTTATGTTGCTATGGGATCTTATAGTAAACATTTTTGGGCTTCCCTTGTGGCTCAGCTGGTAAAGAATCCACCTGTAATGCAGGAGATCCAAACCCAGATCCCCCCTGGAGAAGGGATAGGCCACTCACTCCAGTGTTTATGGGCTTCCCTGGTGGCTTAGACAGTAAAGAGTCTCCTGCAATGCAGGAGACCTGGCTTTGATCCCCGGGTTGGGAAGATCTCCTGAAGGAGGACATGTAGAATCCCCATGGACTGAGGAGCCTGGTGGGCTATAGTTCACGGGGTTGCACAGAGTCGGACATGACTGAGCGACTAAGCACAGCAAGTAAACAATTTTAATGGCTGAATAGTATTTATGCAGTTTTACTGTCAGTTTTGTGACATTTTCTGCTCTCAAACATTTGTTTCATTTATTTTTGCCATTTAGTCATTTACAGATATACACGTGTAGCCCTCCATTATATTGATATCTATCTAATGTAGAGGCATGTCCTTTGTTTTCTTATAGATTTATTTTTTCAGGATTTGGTTTCATTCATAATATTAGCAGGTCAGATATATCAACCGCAGGAAGATTATTGATCCATACTGTCCAACTGCAACACATTCCACCATTGCATCCCCAGAGAGGTGTTAGGTTTACTGTAGCCTCATCAGCTTTGTGAAGCAGGCTGCTGCTTCTTCCTCACTGAACTGGTTTGTGACAGCTCTTCATTGTGTTAACTTGCAGGTATTTTCAGTCACAGTGTTTTTAAAACAATAAGCTTTTCTTCATTTCCCTGGTTATTAGTTAATGCAGATGCATTTCACAAACAGTCTATGACTTTCTTATTTGGCTAGTTGTAATTTTATAGACATTACCAGCTAAATGTTGCTTGGATGTAAATAATGCCTAAAAGCATAAGTATGTATTTGATTAAATTTTTGAAAAATTTCAGTAGGCATCTGGATAAAATTGATACTAAAGTCTAAAGCACAGGTCTTCTTTTTATCTTATTTCAGACTTGCCACTAGAATCTATGACTCAAACACAGCAGTAAGAGAAAGAAAATTCATTTTTCTACCTGTAACTCAAAACAAATATGTAGAAAGCTATGATAATTACTTCTTAAGCTGATATGACAGCTAGAACAACATATGTTTGACTTTTCCATACGTCGTTAAATTGCTCTCTGCATAATAAAACCCACATGCCAACATAGCTAACTGTTCACAAAGGCATACACTATTACATGTGTCACTCTTTGTGAAAACATCTGCTTGAGTCTTTTAAATACACACACACACACACACACGCACACATTTCCCCAGAACAAAAAGAAAAGATGACTTCAGTGTAAATCATTTTCCTACTAAAATCTTATTTAGTATATCCTATCCAATACTTTGGCCACCTCATGCGACGAGTTGACTCACTGGAAAAGACTGTGATGCTGGGAAAGGTTGGGGGCGGGAGGAGAAGGGGACGACGGAGAATGAGATGGCTGGATGGCATCACCGACTCTGTGGACATGAATTTGAGTGTACTCCGGGGGTTGGTGACGGACAGGGAGGCCTGGCGTGCTGTGATTCATGGGGTCGCGGAGAGTCGGACACGACTGAGCGACTGAACTGAACTGAACTGATCCAGTGGGAGAATGCTACTGAACAAGCGCTACCCTACCCATATAGAGATTTCTCTAAATTAGTGTGTACATGTGTTCATAAACTTATTTTTGTCTTTGTCTTTTTGTTTTAAAGCCCCGAATTAACAGCAACAACAGACAGCAGGGAGGGTGGGCTAGAGGGAAGCAGCATGTATCCTGAGGTCCTACAGTGATGCAGGGTTCCTGAATGAGTGAGCATGGATACTCATGGCGGAGTCTTAGAGTCTGATTTCTGTTTAGGGGGTAAACACATGGGATCTTTTATTTATTCTCCAAGGATGAACATGTCTTAAAGCAATTTATTTTTGTTACCATCAAAACCCACACTGTCACCGGGGACTTCCTGACCCACCCCCACGGTGATGAGTCCTAATGTTACTGAAGTTTCCATTGTCTATTTTTCCACTTTCCTTTGCATCCCTGGGTGGCTTGTGGCCAGATTCTGGGCCATGAGATGTAAATGGAAGTTTGTTGAAGGTGGTGGGGCGAGATGGGGAGCTTTGTGAAATTGTTGGCTTTCTTGATACAAAAGCCAGAGATGTGGCTGGTGTCATCTCTTCCTTACCTCAGGCATTTGGATTTCCTTCCTAACATGGCTGTGATGACTGGAACAGTGACAGCCAGTCTTGCATTGTGAGGTCAAGGGCAAGCACGTTGAGTGAAACAACTTTTCCTTAGATGGTGAACAACAGGAGTCAAGAAACATCACAGACATGTGAAATGGCAAACCTTGGAGACTCATGTAAAGCAAGTTCCAGGGATGCCCCAAATAGCTAGGGGCTGTGCTTCTTTAGGACTAACAAGCTGAAAACTGCAAGGGGAGCCATTGAGCCAGTTGAGGTGGAATACTGATGTTAATGGGACATTAGTATCATTCATCCAGGGGTGGCCAGGGACCCTAGGATTCTAGTAAAAAAAAAAGTGGAAGTATCATTCACTCAGTCAGTTTGACTCTTTATGACCCCATGGACTGTCCTGTCCATGGAATTTCCCAGGCAAGAATACTGGAGTGAGTAGTCACTTCCTTCTCCAGGGGATCTTCCTGACCTCAGGATTGAACTTGGGTCTCCTGCATTGCAGGCAGATTGTTTATTGTCTCAACCACCAGGGAAAGCCCTACTAACAGAAGGGCCCCATTAATAGCCACAGCTCCTGGAAAGGCTTCCTAAATAATCTCCCCACCTCTGCCTCTCCCAGAGATATTAGGCATCCTTTCCCATGATGCATCACTCTGAGCAGACAGACAAATGCATGTACCAACCACATAGCAACCGTATTTACCTCAACTGTTTGCTTGTGTATCTGCCTCTCCTAGACTGGACTTTTCTTAGGAGCCTGGACTCTGCTTTTTTTTTTTTTTAATCTTGAGCTCTCCAAAGCTAATCTCAATTTTGATATTTAATAAATACTGCATAAACACTTGTCGAATCAGCAGGTATTATGGCCTCAGGCACTGAGGGCATCTTCCCTAAAGAGTTGTCATGGCAAGCCAGGACAGTTGTCTGGGAGAAGATGTATCAGTGTCCCATGGAGAACAAACCTTGAATATGGAGTATTTCTTTACATGTATAACTGGCCCAATTTTGGCTTCTAGTAACTGTGGTTGACTATCTTTTTTTCTTTCAAATTTCCATTCTAGTGCTGTCTTTAATTTTCCAGAACACACCATGTTGAGAAGAGAAAATATTAGTTTACCTGTACTTTTAATGACTGTGAACTTCCCGGAGCACTGGAACAGAAAGACTGACCATGTGTGGGACATCGCTGGACCCAAGCTCTGTTGTTCTCTGGTGAGTGACTCCCCACGAGGAACTGCTTACTCCTCTGGTTACTGTTCCTCAGCAAAGACAGAAGGGAGCTGCTGGGTTTACAGTCAGTGCCATCGCTCTTCCTGTGTTGGCGATGAAACTGTGCCGGAGGCAGGAGTGGTAGTCTAGCCCCGCGGCTATGTCAGCACAGCCCTGGAGGAGGCACCTTCCAGATCTGATCATTTGTAGCCACAGCCACCGAGTTCCTGAACAGGAGCCGAAGCACAAGTGTGAACGTCCTGAACAGAAGAATTTTGGAAGGGTATGGGGGGCGCCCAGGGTGGAGAGGACAGCCCAGCACCTGGGCCAGGGGTGATGGGGAGCGGGGAGGGGTGGCTGGTTTCAAGAGGCTCCTGGGAGATCCCTCATATCAGGCAAAAGTGCCCCAGGCTTGAGTCATGGCCCTCAAGGCTCCAGCCTGCCCCCAGCCCTGGGAGGAGGTTCCTGGCTCAGGGTGGTGGGGGAATCGAGGCTGACACCCCACAGACTGTCATGGGGAGGGTGTTCCCCAGGCTCTGCCACGGGAAGAAAAGAAGCTGAGCTGGGTTTCAGAAGCAGTACCGTCCAGAGACATGAACCTGCCATTCTGGGCACTTTGCCTTGGTTGAAACCCCCTGTCATCCTGTGACAGCCATTCAGCCAAGAACAGGAGGTAGTCAGATTTCATCTCATGCTCTCAGGAGCCTCTGCCTGGCACCCATGGCTGCATCGCTGTGTGCTGGGCTCCCAGCTGGTGAGAGTGTGAACCTCACAGGCCTTCACTGAAGGGGCCCTGGTGAGCATTCAGAGTGAGCGTGCGCCCACGGCTGGTGTGCACTCAGCCTCCCGACAGCTCCTGTAGGATCCCCCGTGCAGGCAGGCCATGTGCCACACCCCCACCCTCCAGGCAGAGCAGACAGAGTTCCCTGCCCCAGCAATGTTAAAGCAAATGGCAAAGAATAATGTTAAAGCAAGGGAAAACTGGCCTCTAAGGTCAGCATCGCTGAGCTGTGCATACTGGGATAATCTCACTAATGTCTCTGGATTTCTGCCTGGTCATCTATAGAATCAGTGGTAAAACCTACTTTGTTTGATTGTACTGAGTGTCCGTGGGCGTCTGGAGCCGGGTTTCCTGCAAGGTCCTAGTCCTTGGCATTTAAAGACATCCACTGGTCCTAGAAGACCTACACACTGGGCTGGAGGACAAATGTTTCTTACTTGGAAGCTGCAGTGGGGCTTTTCTTGGGTTGTTTTTCATTATGTAATGATTCTCAGGAAAATGACTATATTATCTGGTTAACTGCACGACACCCCACCTGAAACCAAGGACTCGGAAAGTTTTGTGTCCCCCAGCCCAGAAGTGAGCAGGGAGCTGGCTCTGTTGTCACAGGCTCCTGAGGGGATGTTCTCTGAGCCTTCTTCATTCATGACCCTTGGAACGTTCAGTAAAATCTGTATATGTTTTCTTATATGGCGTTTTCAGTGTTGTGAAAGGCTTTCAGAAAGAACTCACACTTTTTTTTTTAATCATAAAAGTATAGGCTTGATTTTGGTTTGGAGGGAACTGAAAGCTCTCACTGATTTTAAGTCAAAAACCATCAAGAAGTCTGTGAGCCTCTGTTTCTCTGTATCGGTGCTTTTCATAGATATGCTCTTTATTAACTGCAATGGGGATGCTGTGTCTTGGGAAAGTATTGACTCTCGTTCTAAATACAGTGAACATCCATCACTAATTTGTTTGTTCTTTCCCTCCTCTTCCAGTGACTTTCAGGCAACTATTAAAGATAAAATAAATTCACACCAAAAAATAGAAATCTAAAATTAAATATTTAATTAGAACTCTGATTTGCTTTAAAGATAGGTGGCATTGCACAGGCTATATTACACTCTCTGTATATTTTTTTTGACAAAAAAAGATAACTGTTCATTTTAACAGGTCACTTTAATATTAATACATGTGTAATAGGATTGGAACTGAACGTCAGCTAGAGATGGTACATTGTACATTATTGGGAAAATTACAGTTTTGTATTGTAAAAACATTTATTTTTTTTAACAATTTACCTACATTAATCAAAAAATTACAGCATATTTAATAATTTTACAAATTCTTCATAAAAAATATATCTCTGTACAAAAAGGTCGTTTGCACCTACTTCATGTCAGCAGCATGTGGCGAGGTGGCGAGACGGGTGGCTGATGGCGATGGTTTCCTGATCATAATGCCAGCGTTCTTTCCCCTTTTTTATAATAGCTTTTTTTTGTGGTTGTTTACAAAATATTTTACAGAAGAAAAAAATTATTGCAGCTAGCCTGAAGAAAGGCAAGATGTGTGGGACAAGCAGCAGTTTGAACAGCTTTGAAGCACAGAACCTGTCTGGGGCTCCCGCCCTCCACAGGCTCTGGCTGTTCCCGGAAACAATCCTGCAGCCGGACCAGAGGGCACACTTGCTGACGGCTTGGACCAAACCTCCAGCACCTCGCGGGAATCTGATCAACACTGCACACACCCTGGGAAGAAACTGGGCAGAATTCTCACACAAGAATTTCATGGGATACTTTTTTTTTTAAAACATCATGCTCCAAACTGGCAACCGAGGACACTCTGACTTTGCACACAAAGGAGAATCACGTCTGATCTGATATGTGATTTCTTGTATGTAGGTATGTCCTGTTGTGTCAGGGCTTTGTAACGTCATTGACCAGCAAGCAGGTCAGGGATGTGGAGAGAGACACTGATTCAGACTCTGAAGTCAGCATTTTGCACCTAGTTTGAATGACTCAAACCGTATATGTACACGCTATTATATTTATCTATATGTATGTATATATATACACCTCATATGTATAGTAACCCTGTTCTCCCCTGCACACAAAGACGCGACAGCTTCCTCCTGTCTTCTCTTTACTTCAGCTCCCTGGGTGTGTGAGGAGCCTGCCTCTGACTGACCTCATCTGGCCTAAGGAGAAGCCATAAGGACTCCAGGCTGCAAAGCCCTCTCGGTCCCATTGCCATGTTGGCCAGGGCGAACCCTGGAGCTCCACGCTGTGGGTGGGAGAGGCTGGGAGAGGCCAGGACCATGGAGCTTGACCACACTCCTGACAGCTGTGCCCTTCAAACAGGCAGCATGACGGTGAGTGCCCCTTGGGTAAGCGCGGCTGAAATGTTCAAACTGAAACTTTTGAAAGAATGAACTATTATCCTGAAATTTGTGTTTTTCCTTTTTCACTTTTCAAGCCCTGCATCGAAGCATGCAACAAACACATACATCAGTCTGAAAGCTATGTGTGAACATGTCCTCAAGAACCAAGTCTCTACCGATGCTGCCAAGGATGGACAAAGGGGACCTTCTCAGTAAGTGGAATGCGTACGTAAAACTCAGATAATAACATACACCTTGCCTTTTCAAAAAAAAAAATTTTTTTTAAATCAAACAGCTATAAGTAAAAATAAACACAATCTCTGAGTTTATTGTGGAAACATCCTCACAGCTGCATCTTCTGCTTCCTGTCTGGGCTTTTACCGCCTGGGGAGTCACATCTACTTTATTTATACTGTGATTCATAATTTACCTGTGAAGAATTTTGAGCTCAAAAAATCACTAAAGTTCTCTTTCCATCTGGGTTTATAAGAATGAAACAGAAGAAATCTATAATAGTAATATCTAAACTGTGTCATCAGGAAAGAAGAGTGGGTGTGACTTTTCCTTGCCTCTAAAGGAACACTTACTATTTTGATCATCCTGAAACTTTTCCACTGCGTCCCAGGAATACACAGTCCTTTAACAGAAAACGAGAGGGATGACAGCGAAAGAGAGAAGTCACAGCAGAGGATGGACAGGAAGACTGAGGTGAGCCCAAACCCACAGGCAGGTCATGAGCGACCTAAAATAAATTACTATTCACATCTGTACAGGGCACATAGAAAGTGCTGCAGACCTCCTGCTATGAAGTAGTGGAATATCGACGATCATGGGATGGGGACAAGACTAAAGAAAGGATGCGGGAAATAAAAGGCCTCTGTTCTTTCTCAATGAATTCAAAACAGCTGTGAAGCTAAAAGAAAGCAGTAATAAAATAAATCTCTTCGATATTATTTTTCCTTTTAAAACCTGTGCCATATCTGGGGATTTTTTTTTTCTTTTTTCTCACACGCTAACTAAACTGCAGCTGGAATGCTTAGCTTGACAGTATGGCAGGATGCTTATATACAATGGATAGTGTGTAGAAACCCCGTGTAAATAGTTTATTTTTTTTTATCAGAATCTTAGTCATTCATAACACACTAGTGCAAAAAATTGTGCATCAAAAATTCTGCGAGAGAACAGCTGACTGGGAAGTTTGCAGATGGCCCTGGGGCGGCCCCGAGGTGAGCTGCGGGGCCCTCGAAGCTTGCCGGTCTCGGGGAGGACGGCGCAAAGCGTCTGCAGGTGTGTGCGGCTGCCGGAAAGGTGTCTTCTTCAGGAGGGCTTTTTTTTTCTTCTTTATCCAGAATATTCATGGGGATTAAAAAAAACAAAACAATGAACCCATACTGCGGTGCTACCACGTGTGGCCCAGAGGCCGTCCGCGCTGAGAGGCAGCTGGGCCACACCAGGCGGGCAGGGCTGCTGGGCAAGGCCGCATCGCCCGCCCTCCTCCGCGCGCCGGGGCGCAGCAGGGCGGCGGCGGGTCCGCTCCCCGGACGAGGGTCTGTCTGTGGCCAGCGTCCCCTGCGTGGCCAGGAGGGGCCGGGCCGGAGGGGAGGGTCTGTGGCACCTGTGGTCCCTGCTGTCCGTCGTCGGAGGTATGGCTATGAGGCGGCCGCCCGCAGGCTACACCACGGTGCACACCGTGTTCAGAGTCGTGTCAAAGCGCACGGCCTTGGCCTCAGTGGGCTTTAAGTTCGTGTCGTACATGGGGTTCTCAAAGGAGGCCTGCCCGTTGCTGTTCTCGTGGCCAGCGTAGCCATTGTACTGGACCTTGGGTCTCGTCCTAGGGGTGGGAGACAAGAAGCGGGACAGGCCATCAGGACCGCAGGGCCAGGGCTTGGGGAGAGATGCAGCGTCTGTAAACCGACGGCGGGGCTACGGTACCTGTGTTTGTAGAGGTAAAATGCAAACCCTGATAAGATGAGAGCGAAGAACGGAACTAGAATGGCAGCCGCCACGGAGCCACTGCTGGTGCCGTGGTGGTGACTGGAGGAGTCCTGGTCGGAGCTCACGGGGTCTGGAAGAGAAAGGGAGCTTTAAGCTGCAGTCAGGGTCCTCTTGTTCACCCAGAGATAGAGCTACAATGGGTTTTATAAACAAAGGCAGACTCTACAAGAAGCAGAAGTGTTCCCATTCCATTGGTAAGCAGCTGACACTTTCTTGAAAGATTTTAACATCCATCTTACGGACTAAGACACAAAAAACTGGTGGTTCCTCACTGACCTTCAACACTGTGACAGTGTCATGTTTCCAGTGTGAGAACAGCAAAGGGGGCTGTGGTTATATTGACTTTTGCTTATGGCTGTAGATACTCACATTTGTGTAAAGTCTAACTGAAGCATCTAGAGGGCTGTATATGTCTATAGATGTGGCTAGCATGTGCTGTTTGCCCCAGCCCAGGACAAGTCACTGAAATTACACAAGGAGTCCAGGTCTCTATAGAAGTAGAATCACATTCATGTCTGACTCTTTGTGACCCCATGGACTGTAGCCCACCAGGCTCCTCTATCCATGGAATTCTACAGACCAGAATATTGGAATGGGCAGCCATTCCCTTCTCCAGGGAAGCTTCCCAAATCAGGAATTGAACCCAGGTCTCTCACACTGCTGGTGGATTCTTTACCATCTGAGCCACCAAGGAGACATGTGAATATCTTGGTGCAATCTACCTTTATTGGCATAGATTCCAAAATTCATTATGAGTTTAGAAATCATCAAAGAATGCACGTCAATGTTATAAAGCAAGTTTTTATAAAATGAGTTCTGTCCATTAGAAGGGAAGGCAAGTATAAACGTCTCAGACACCAGGCAGGCGATACGATCATTAACTTGTGTCTCTCCACAGGGGAGAGTTCTGCACAGCACTGAGGAAGAAGCAAGCACTAAAATTTCAGATCAGGGAACATTTATCAAGGGATTATTGCCAAATAAGTTTATTCTTGAAGAATTTACTAATAAAACACAATTTTGAAATGTATTGGGCTTAATTGCATGGAACTACTCAATGCACATGTGTAGTTAATTATGACTGGGGTCTTTTGAATACAGCAGAACTGTAAAATGAAGCTGACCTAGTTTCAAAGTATATTTCTAGAATTTACGGGATGCTTCCTGTCCCATTTTCTTTTTTTTTTTTACAAAATGCAAATACAAAAGAAGTAATCAAATATTTAAAATAATTAAATAGCCTTTTAAAGAAATTTTCATAAAACCTTAAAAATAATATTGTTATCTCCTTCAGTAGATGGGCTTCCCAAGGTGACACTAGTGGTAAAGAATCCTCCTGCCAGTGTAGGAGATGCAGGTTCGATCCCTGGGTTGGGAAGATTCCCTGGAAGTGGGCATGACAATCCACTCCAGTATTCTTGCCTGGAGAATCCCATGGACAGAGGAGCCTGGTGGGCTACAATCCATGGGGTTGCAAAGAGTTGGACATGACTGAGCGGCCGAACATGCACACATACCTTCAGCAGATGCAGGATTATGCTACTCCCTACCACCTCCAGTTCTTATGTAGACATATTTTATCCTGGATGTTGGCACCTTGTAAATCAACCATACCTTTTTGCGATCCTAATTTTTCATTTTCAGGTGCCTTCACCAGCTGCCATGCATGGGGGATGTCAGATACTTGTTCTAAATCTCAGCACCCAGGAGATGGGCTTGTAAGCAGAGCCAGGAGGGTGCTCCCTCCCTGGGCACAGGGTTAGCATGAGTGATGCAGAGACTCGGGGCTGTGGTGGGGCTAGAACCCTGGGGACAGCATCAAGAGCTTCCTGGGACGGGGGGTGGTTCCAGGTGCAGCGAGGCAGGCCTGTCCAGTCTGGGGGGCGGGTGCAGAAGTAACCCCAGCCCCTAGGAGTGGTGCTGTCCAGCCGGGAGAGTCCAGTGCTGCTCAAAGGGCCCAGTTTCAGAGATTTATTGTGAGAATGAAATGTCAGGACATCTCAGCTACTTAGAACCTTAGCTGCATAGTTTCCCCAGCACCCACATTTATTAGAAAATTGGTTGCATGATGCCCGGGTAGTTGTCTGGCCAGCTTTCCTCTTAAATCCCCAGTTCCTGCAGTAGAACCTGGAACATAACAGTTGCTCAGTACATGTTTGAGAAATGAAAAAATGGTGCTGTCTTTGTAGTGGTTCAGTATCTGCTGGTTTCCATTAAGTTACCGTGGCTCATTCTGCAGCTGTTTACAATTCTGGGCATCTCTGCTTATCCTGATAAATTTGTAGTCTGCTTAAATTAACCAAAGCCACTTTCTGTTATCTTCAAGCAAGACTATATATTTTTGGCCATAATAGATCTCAGACTTCCAATTAATAAAATCCTGGATAATGGACCTGCCACAGGAGACCTCACATCATGACACAGGGCAGCATGAAAGGTCTTTTTGAATTAAACTCCTGACTTGACTCTGAAATTATTATGCTGTCTGGAGCTTCTAGTTAATTTCAGTTATTTACCCGTGTTTTAATAATTTAAAGGGTAATACATGCACATGATATTAATTAAAGTGGCATAGCAGATATATAAACAAATATGAAGATGATGGACATAAAGGGTCATGCCTTGCCTTTTGCACTAGTTTTCCTCTTGATGATTAACAAGGTCTTCGGTTTTGCTTTTGTTTGTGCTTTAGCGTCCTTCACATAATGTACTAGTATAGTGTGTGTGTGTGTGTGTGTGTGTGTGTGTGTGTATTTGTCTGCGCAGGGGCTTAGTTGTGGCATGCAGGATCTAATTCCCTGATGAGGAATGGAACCAGGGCCCCCAGCATTGTGTGTGCAGTGTCTTATGCTCTGGGCCACCAAGAAAGCCCCCAGTGTACGTGACTGTTTCTCTGTTCTTACTTTCCTAAAATACGGAGATACTATTTACATTTTTTAAAATTTGCCTTTTTAAACTTAACCATATATTTGTGAAGTTCTTCCATCTGCACATGTGAATATAACTGTTTTCAGGTGTGCATATTCTATTAATTGGCTAAAACAGAATTTATTTAGCCAGTTTGCTGCTGAAGAACATTTGGTTCATTTTAGTCTTTCTCTGTGATGCCACCATGAAACCCCCTTTCTACAGCAATGCATCAGCAGGAAGTTGAATATACAGGATAAATTCTAAGAAACAGAAGCACTGCCCAAGAGAACATGTACCTTGTAGCACTGCTCAGTTCAGTTCAGTTGCTCAGTTGTGTCTGACTCTTTGTGACTCCATGAATCGCAGCATGCCAGGCCTCCCTGTCCATCACCAACTCCTGGAGTTCACCCAAACTCGTGTGCATCGAGTCAGTGATGCCATTCAGCCATCTCATTCTCCATCGTCCCCTTCTCCTCCTGCCCCCAATCCCTCCCAGCATCAGAGTCTTTTCCAGTGAGTCAACTCTTCGCATGAGGTGGCCAAAGTACTGAAGTTTCAGCTTCAGCATCAGTCCTTCCAGTGAACACCCAGGACTGATCTCCTCTAGGATGGACTGGTTGGATCTCCTTGTAGTCCAAGGGACTTGCAAGAGTCTTCTCCAACACCACAGTTCTCAGTCTTACCTAATTGCTCTCTGAAGTGGCGTCCTGATTTCCTCCCAACCCATCTCAGGAGAGACCTGGACACTGTGTCCCATCTCCCCCTGCCCACACCCCCCACCTCCGTCCTTTCCTCTCGCTGGCCGCCTTCCTGCACATTATTACCACTGCTGCTGCCCTCAGAAATCAGATACAGTGTGCAGCTATTTTCTCACTTGTGCTTCTTAAGAATGAAAGCAAGTGTCTTTTCATGTTATAGGTTGGAGCACTATTGAAAGAAATGCACATACTATAGGATTCACCCTTTTAATGCAAGGGTGCAAAAATTCACCCTTTTAATTCAAGGGTTTTCTTTTTTACTATTAAAAATGTGGGCGTTGATGCTGCAGTGATCACCACACATATGTGAGAACGCTGCTTTTGCCCCTAAAATTGAACAGGGCCCCTCAGCAGCCACTCCTCCTTACGCCAGGCTCCAGTTTTAGACAATCACTGCTCTACTCTCTGTCTGTATAGATTTGGCTACTCTGGATACTGCATGTAAGATCTCAGCATGTGTTTTTTGGTGAGTGGCTTCTCGTATTTAGCATGACGTTTTCAAGATAATATCCACTGTATGCATGCGTCACATGCTGTTGATCTGTTCACTGCTAATGGACACTTGGGTTGTTTCCACATTTGGACAATTGGGAATAACGCTGGTATAAACATTCATATATAGATTTATGTGTGAACATGTATTTCCTAGTTCTCTTATCATATGTGTTGGAGTGGAAATGTTGAACCTTGTGGTAGCCTCATGTTTCAACTACCTGATGAATGACTGCCAGGCAGTTTTCCACAGCAACTGCGCCATCATCACTTTTGCATCAGCATGGTACAAGCCTCCTAATTCCTGCACATCTTTGCCTCCACTTGTTTCCTGTCATTATGGTCTGAGCCACCCAAGTGGGTATGAGGTGGTTTTGATTTGTGTTTCCCTAATGATTGATGCTGTTGAGCATCTTTTCATTTGCTTGTTGGTCATTTTTATCTCTTTGGAGAAATGTGTATTCAAATTAGTTGACAGTGTTTTAATTAGGTTGTTTCCCTGCTAAACGTGTACGTGAGGAGACCTTACAGATAGCTGAGAAAAGAAGAGAAGCTAAAACAAAGGAGAAAAGGAAAGATATACCTTTTTGAATAAAGAGTTCCGAAGAATAGTGTGGAGAGATGAGAAAGCCTTCCTAAGTGAACAATGCAAAGAAATAGAGGAAAACAATAGAATGGGAAAGACTTGAGATCTCTTCAAGAAAATTAGAGATACCAAGGGAACACTTCATGCAAAGATGGGCTCAATAAAGGGCAAAAATGGTATGGACCTAACAGAAGCAGAAGATATTAAGAAGAGGTGGCAAGAATACACAGAAGAACTATACAAAAAAGATCTCTGTAACCCAGATAATCACAATGATATGATCACTCACCTGGAGCCAGACATCCTAGAATGAGAAATCAAGTCAGCCTTAGGGAATATCACTATGAACAAAGCTAGTGGAGGTCATGGAATTCCAGTTGAGCTATTTCAGATCCTAAAAGATGATGCTGTGCAAGTGCTACACGCGATATGCTAGCAAATTTGGAAAACTCAGCAGTGGCCACAGGACTGGAAAAGGTCAGTTTTCATTCCAATCCCAAAGAAAGGCAATGTCAAAGAATGCTCAAACTACCGCACAATTGCACTTATCTCACACGCTAGCCAAGTAATGCTCAAAATTCTCCAAGACACACTTCAATAGTATGTGAACCGTGAACTTCCAGTTATTGAAGCTGGATTTAGAAAAGGCAGAGGAACCAGAGATCAAATTGCCAACATCTGGATCATCAAAAAAACAAGAGAGTTCCAGAAAAACATCTACTTCTGTTTTATTGACTAAGCCAAAGCCTTTGACTGTGTGGATCACAACAAACTGTAGAAAATGAATACCAGACCACCTGAACTATCTCCTAAGAAACCTGTGTGCAGGTCAAGAAGCAACAGTTAGAACTGGACATGGAACAACAGACTGGTGCCAAATAGGAAAAGGAGTACGTCAAGGCTATATTTTGTCACCCTGCTTATTTAATTTATATGCAGAGTGAAAGTGAAGTGAAAGTCACTCAGTCGTGTCTGACTCTTTGTGACCCCAGGGACTATACACTCCGTGGAATTCTCCAGGCTAGGATACCGGAGTGGGTAGCCTTTCCCTTCTCCAGGGGATCTTCCCAACCTAGGAATCGAACCCAGGTCTCCTGCATTGTGGGCAGCTTTTTTACCAGCTGAGCCACAAGCCCTAGTACATCATGCAAAATGCCAAGCTGGATGAAGCACAAGCTGGAATCAAGATTGCTGGGAGAAACATCAATAACCTCAGATACACAGAGGACACCACCCTTATGGCATAAACTGAAGAACTAAAGAGCCTCTTGATGAAAGTAAAAGAGGAGAGTGAAAAAGTTGGCTTAAAACCTAACATTCAGAAAACTAAGATCATGACATCCGGTCCCATCATGGCAAGTAGATGGGAAAACAATGGAAACAGTGAAAGACTTTATTTTTGGGGGGCTCCAAAATCATTGCGGATGGTGACTGCAGCCACGAGATTCAGAGACGTTTGCTCCTTGGAAGAAAAGCTATGACCAACCTAGACAGCATATTATAAAGCAGAGACATTACTTCACCAACAAAGGTCCATCTAGTCAAAGCTATGGTTTTTCCAGTAGTCATGTATGGATGTGAGAGTTGGACTATAAAGAAAGCTGAGCACTGAAGAATTGATGCTTTTGAACTGTGGTGTTGGAGAAGACTCTTGAGAGTCCCTTGGACTGCAAGGAGATCCAACCAGTCCATCCTAAAGGAAATCAGTCCTGAATATTCATTGGAAGGACTGATGCTGAAACGGAAACTCCAATACTTTGGTCACCTGATGTAAAAAACTAACTTGTTAGAAAAGACCCTGATGCTGGGAAAGATTGATGGCTGGAGGAGAAGGGGATGACAGACGGTGAGAAAGTTGGATGGCATCACCAACTCAATGGACATGAATTTGAGTAAACTCTGGAAGCTGGTGATGGATGGGGAAGCCTGGCGTGCTGCAGTCCATGGGGTCTCAAAGTCAGACACAACTAAGTGACCAAACTGAACTGAAATGTGTACTATTTAGCCATAGGGTTTGTATATTCTGGATACAAGTTCTGAGTAGATACATGGCTTGTTCTCTCTCCCATTCTGATTGGGGGATGTATAAGGGGGGCTTAGATTTTCTCAATATTTATTTTCATTTGGTTGACTGTTCCGCATCTTAGTTGCTGCATGCAGTATCTAGTTCCCTGACCAGGGATCAAACCTGGGCCCCTATTGGAGAATGGAGTCTTAGTCACTGGACCACTAGGGAGGTCCTGGGGGCTTCAATTTTAATGGGGAAACCGATTTATTTTTGTTTCTTACACAATTTTTGCATTAGAGATGCCTTTCAAACTAACTTGCTTTAGTATCCATTTAAAGATAATCACTTTTTTTTCAATTTATCTACTGACTGGAGACAATTAAGAGGTTGTTTATTTTTATCCATAAAAATAGAGTGTAGCCATAACTCTGAAATGAACGGCTGTTGTTGAAACATTACTTACACATAGACTTTTCCTCATTAGTTGAATGGGAGACTTGCTTGTGATTCAAATTAATTTGTGAGCCAGATTGTTTTTCTTGACAATAAGCTCATCATCACATGAGAAGATCACTTGTTAAAGCAAGCTGTTCTTTTGTTAGGTTAAAAAGAAATGGGGTAGTGCAAAAAAATTCTCAACAGCAAAGTGATGATTCTGGTCAGGCTGACTAGATCAGTAACTCTGCCATCCACAGATTATTGTGCACGGCTCACTGGGGTGTCCTTAGACGGAATTACTAGAGCATGTGCCTCAGAGAAAGGAGGGCAGATAACCACAGGGTTTGGCTCAGAGCAAGAGATAACTTCACCATCATTAGTGCTGGCCTATTTTCATTATCTCAAAATAATGTGACCCCATTGAAAGCATCATCTCAGCCATGGCTGACGTTGTAATTTAAAGCTCTTCTATGTAAAAGTTCTTAATTTGGAAAGGTGGGTTTAGAGTATTTTATGATTAATTATCCTTTTGGTCAAGTTTTTTTTTTTTCAAGCATGATATTATACAGTTTGATACATATTTCCTTTGGAATCCCTCAGGATATTGATAAAGGATTTATGAAATGAGTACATCAGTGACAACCATCACCAAATGCTGCCCTCACGTTCCTCTGAAAGGCTGCTTGGTGTCAAATCCTACACAGCGGTACTCCTCTGTGTTCAGTTAATACGTTAGGAGCATTCTGTGAGTAAAGCAGAAAGTAGCTGGTAGTATTCAGGAGAAACGTGGTGCTCATCATCTGATCCCCATGAGAGATGCCTCCTCTCATCTGTGTTAGCAGCAGCACGAGTAAGGACATGTGTGAGAGGAGCTTCAGCACCAAGCAGACCCCCATATTGACTCTCAGTCTTCCCAGCAACAGGGAGCTGACTCCTGTCTACTGAGATTTCAGATGAAGAAATAGGCTCGAGAGTGTTGTAATTCCTCCTGGATCACAAAACTAGCAAGTGGATGAGGTAAGCTTCACAACTAGTGGTTTTTTTCATACATTTTTCTTGTCTGATTACTAAGATATACATCAAGTACTTGAGAAAGACATAAAGAAGGCAGGCAGGTCTGTGTGTCTAGAGCAAACTTCTTTCTCATATAGAAGTCATTAACACCTTCTTTCTCATATATAAGTCATTAACACCTTTCAATATCAATATGTAATCTTTGTTCTTTAATGACATATATTGAATGAAACACTTATATTTAATATAACACATTGCATGAGATTGATGTAAGAAGCAATTCATTTATGATATATGTGTGAGATATTCAGGTTATTTCTAATTTCAACTATTAAGAATAGTCCTGCTGTACACATACCTGAATCAAAACATCATGGTCACACTTGTCTGATTAAAAATCTTAGAGATAGAATTTTTTATAAAAGATTATTATCAAATTATACACATCTACTCACACACTCACCAAAAATGAACACCCAAGTGCCTTTTTCTAGTCCACACCAAATCTGACATTCTCATAGCTGAACATGATCTTTGTTACCATAATACATATTTTTCAAGTTAATATCTTTTCATAGTTTATTGGCCATTTTTAATTACTTTCTTAATGATATTCTTAGGGTAATATAGTTTGTTTATTCTTTGAATTTCTAGTTTACTTTCTTCCCATAATTCAAAGTATTTCTTTGTATAATAAAGATATTCTGTGTCTGGCATATTTTTTGTATTTATGCCAGCTGATATTTTCTGTTTTGCTTGCCGATGAAGAAGATTTTTTCACCTATTTGTAAAATACCTGTCTTTCCTGTTATTTTTGTTTCTGTTTCTTTCCAGTCATATTTTCTATTGAGTTCAGCTCAGTCACCTGCAGACCAATCTGATATTTGATTTGAAAAATCACGTAAGTGGAGCATACCTTGCCTTTCCAGCTTGAATTTCCCAAAGTCTTTTCCGTGTATGTCACCTTGAAAAGTAAAACCTCCTCTTTCAAGTCCGGATGATACCTGATACACGTGAAAAGGAAGAAAACAAAAGAATTAACCATAACCTCTTCTTTTATCATAATATAAATATTATTTCTCCTATTTAGAAATTAATGGTTAATTATTTTAAACATTTGTCATCCCTTTGAGATTCCCATTTATACAAATTGAGAAATGCAGATATGAACTTTCAACTAATAAACTGTCTTATTTTGATCTCCAAAACAGTAGTAAAATTTACACCTTATTTATATGTTTAGTATCCTTTGTAAGGGGGATACACATATGAATTACCTCAGAGCTTGCATTATGTAAATCTCACTGTGTCACAGCTACTGTCTCCTGTGTATCATGTGAGGCCCTTTACACTCAAGTTTGATGATGAATTAGTGCAGAAGCAATGGATTAACTTGCAAAAGAGACCATGAAGGGGCATTGGGAATCTCTCTCAGCGCGTGCAGGGTAGTTACTGTGGCTTTGGGGAAAGTCTGGCTCCACTGTTACAGTGGGCTGTGGTCTGCATCTAAGCTCTTGTGTGTCTGACAGGAACAGCCTGTCGCTCCAGGCCAGTTTCTTTCTGGTCTCAGAGACTACTTTCTTCCATCAGAGGATGAAGGGGAGACACTGCTGCAAGGCCAGGGTGAGGGCCCTGAGTTTTCACGGTGCAGACAGGACCCAGGTCATCTTGGGAGGAATCCCTGTTGGTGTCCTCCACCTCTGCGCAGACATGACGATTAGAAAACCCTACAGGAAGTACTCACATAGCCATCCAGTCCCCAGTTGTCATTCTCAAAGTTGCTGATGAAAATATCCACTGGTCCTTTTATCTGAAAAGCTTTCAGAAGTAAGTGGGCCTCCTCCTTCTTGTAAACACCTAGGAAAGGATCGTGGGTTATTCTTACATCGCAGAAAAGCTTGTGGTCAGGAAGGTAGGCACTCGGCCCATTTATGTGGAATATGATATAGAGAGGATAGTGTTTTCAATAACAGCAATTAGTATTTTTATTTTTAAAGTTTAGCTGCAGTCCTCCTTCTTTCCTAAAAATCACCTGTTATTGAAGTCATTGTCTGTCTCAAGTAAGTATTGTCTACTTCACGCAATTCAACATCTTTATCCCACAGGAGGAAAAAAAGTAATATACATTTTTTAGATTCATCATTTTTATTCTGTTTGTACTCACTTCTGAGGACAGGGGTATGTATTATAGAAAAGAATAAGATACAAGACCTAGGGGATTAAACTACTGTGTATGAAATGAACAAGCTAGAAGGATATAGTGTATAGTACAGATATTTTACAATAACTTTAAATGGAGAATAATTTATAAAAATATTGAATCACTAAAAAATGATGTCTTGATAAAAACAGCTATGCTGAATGGACACGTGGAGAGTTTGTACAAAATTCTTACAAAATTTCAGTGTGGGAAAATGTAAATATTTCTAAATCAATTAAAAAAAAAGAGAGACCATAAAAATAGCCACCAATATAGCTACTTATATAGATGAACTGTGCTTATTGAAATGAATGGCTTGGTGGACAAAGGTCCTCTGAATGACTGCTGAATGGTTTTGTCCAGGGGGTCCAGGTGTGTATTGGGGGTATGGGGGGATGTGCCTGCAGCTATGGCTAGTTCCCTACCCAGAGGAGAAACCAAATGAATAAGTAAACAAAGAAATGAACAGATATTAAATAATAATAATAATGCACCCAGACACCTTCTGTGCAGAGAGACAGGTTCAAGGGAAGGTCACACTGTTTCAGGAACTCCAGCAGTTAATTCCCACTTTCTCTCATTAGAGAAACAGACCTCTAAAAACATTGCAGGAAGACTGTCCACTGGCCAGTCACACAAGAGGAATGGAACCCATGGACAAGAAAAACCCGTGGATGGAGAGGACCACCTAACAAGTTGACTCTGGGCTGCTGTCCATCGCCACTATCAACATCTCTGTGTTCTTGGCATACGGTTTAACCTCTAAAGCTCTGAACCACACTTTCACAAACTCTTAGTAGAGATAAGATATATGTATTCAGAAGATTTTTTTGGTGATTAAATTACAGCACCCCACAGGACACCAGGTCCTGGCTGGCTTTCCAGGAGCATGACTTGTCCTTCCTCCTGTATGCTTCTTCGCAATCAGACTGTACTGGGCAGGTGGACTTCTGTCTAATCACTGGGACCCAGTCTGAACAACTCTTGATGTAAACTTTTCTCCAGATTCAAACCTAACTGCATCAAAGTCACGCTGGAGAACATTTCCTTTGGGAAAAAAGTCCAAACTCCATGAAGAAAAATATTATCCAAAGAACCTGGGTGAGCCTAAGAAATCTGAATATTTTACAAAGTCTCAGTTATTCTGATCCAGGACTAGATTTGAGCTCCCAGTCCATCTCATTTATATATTCACAGGGTCAAGGTGCAAAGCAATTTTGGGGACCCTAGATCATGAATTCATAAATAAGTACCTGTTAAAAATCTGTAAGTATGGATTATTTTTCTTTTCCTAAATCCAGAGTATGTGCACTGTTTTTAGATGTTTTCCCAGGGCTTCCCTGGTGGCTCAGGTGGTAAAGAATCTGCCTGAAATGCAGACCTCGGTTTGATCCCTGGGTTGGGAAGATCCCCTGGAGGAGGGCATGGCAACCCACTCCAGTATTCTTGCCTGAAGAATCCCCATGGACAGAGGAGTCTGACGGGCCAAGGTCCATGGGGTCACAGCGTCGGACACAACTGAGTGACTAAGCACAGCACAGCAACAGCTGGGGAAGCAGGGAAGTGTGACATGAGGGATGGGAGGAGTCGGGAGCGGCGCTCATACTTTGTGGAGGTGAACCATGTGTGTATCTAGTCATCAGTGATGTGTGGGTGCCCCTCGGGGCCCATTATGTTCAGAACCCGGCCTGGGACTTGTGGATAACTCAGTCTGAACCCTTTTGAAGTTGGTCTATAAAAAGGGATACACTGGTATAAGTGAGATAATTTGAAAAAAAAAAAAAAAGGCAGTAGATTCAGTCTCAAGGTGATTCTGTGTCCTGTGGATTGATGCTCTCAACCCACATGGGCTGGAGAGACTAATCACTGAGATCCTGACTGCAGAGCTCAAATCCTACTCCTGCCCTGTCACTTAGGAAGGCCGCTTAGTCTTTCTGGGTATCTCTTTTTTTTTTAACCAGTAAAAATAAAAAAAGGAAGTGCTTAATAATCATACTTAAATGACAAGATTGATGCAAGAAGGAAATGAACAATATATATATAAAGCATTTAAAAGTGTCTCTTGCTTAAAAATGAACCAGAGTTGGTTCTTTTCTTTTTAATTGTTTTTTTAAACTGAGACATATCAATAAAAGCTCACCAGGAGCAAACAAGTTTTAAAGAAAGACAGCAAGGGGATATCAAAACTGTGAATTTTGACGGTGTGGACTATCTGGGCATAAATCTTATATCTCTGATGTAACATGATCTGTGTGTAATCTAGAGCAAATTAATTTGCTTTTCTGTACTGGTTTTGTAACCTTTAAAATGAGGAAACAACCATCCTGCCCCAGTCACTGAGATGACCTAGTGAGAGGCAGCAGGTGCAGAGCCCAAGTGGAATCAACCAGCACTTGGCCCATGTTGGTGCCCCCTTTGCCAGAAGACTGATGGAGGGTCTGGTGAGGGAGCCCCCTGGGTGCCTACCTGTCAACTTCAGCTCCCCCTGGGAGGCTTCCGTGAACGTCGCATTCACTTTGCTGCTAGTTGCGTTGAACCAGTCGACAGTTAGGGTCGCAGGCTGTCTTTTCCCTAAATATTCGTAATATCCTTTCCACACAGAATGGATGAAAAACACATCTGAAGGAACTGTGGGGGGAGAAACAGACGAATGTTAGCACACACAGAACAATTTCACTTAGACGTTCTAATACACAGAAGGCATAGCATTGCTCATTAAGACCGCACGACGGTGACGAGGGTGATGACAAAGAAGACCTGCCTCCATGTCCCCTCACAGCAGGTTTGTAAGAGTCAGGTGAGCTGGGCCGGGAGCAGGCAGGCTACTGTGACATGCAGACAGTCATCTGTCACTGGGGTGGATGCCAGCGCACCTGTGTTACCAGGTCCGCCAGGGCCAGCATGTGTAGTGAGCTGGGACTGTGGACACTAGGTAAGGTCTCATCAGTCAGGCTGACCTGGAAATCACTACTGCTGTGTCACTGACTATCCAAGTCCACTTGCTGTGCGGAGACGTAGGAGGCTCAGAGGAACTGACATCTGCCAGGGCCCTTCTACCCTCAGAAAGCCTGTATTTCACAGCACCACTGTGACTGCACAGACCCAGCTTACGGAAACAAAGATGCTTATTTCCCAAGATCTTTATTTTGTAAGTAAAGCCAATCTCTCATCTAGCTCTTCTGCTCTACTCTAATCCCGCTGATGAGAAATAGTCCAGAACTGGTAAGAAAGCTAGACTAAATGATGTCAGAAACCAAAGGCAAACTGTTGTCTTAAAATATTACAATTCATCTGGGACAGGAATTCTTATAAAGATTATTGAGCTATTCTCTCTTTTCACTGGTTACAAACAAAACTTTTCACATTTCTGCTAATAAATAAGTATAAAATCCTGCTATTTTTACAATATTGCTGTAACATTTTACAGGGGAATTGATGTAAATATGCATCAGTGAATCCACTAAATTTATCTCTGCTCTGTCTCATGATAATGTGTAAATTGTTTAGTTGGACAACATCCACTGTGAATGGGACTGGTCAGAAGGTACTTTTGGACTTCCTAGGTATAAAGAAAGATGCTCGTCTCCCTAAGTGTGTTTTCAGCAAATGCACTTATAGCCACAGTGTGAAGAGGACAAAGCACAGAGTCCCTGGTTGTGCTTTTCTTTTCGGTTCTGCTGGACGTTTGTCTGTTTTCCCAGCCTGACTGACACTGTAAGACATCTCCCAACAACAGAAGAATGTCAGCGCTTGCTAGGGCTTTGATGGACCCAACTTCCTATTAGTAATAATTTTAAAACTCAAGTTTGAAGCAGAGACTTGCCACAGGTCTCTGACACAGCTGCTGATTGATCAGGACAGTGAGCAGGCCCATCGTCAGCAGTATCTCTGAAGCCCACTTTTCATCAGCAAGCCCGAGATGCCTCGTCTTCCTTTTCTAAAATAAATAGCCTTTTAAACAGTATCCAGATTGCTTTCCCTAATTGGAAGGGACACACCCAGTGGAAGCTGTGAATGTGCTGAGGTCCTCTCGTTGGCGGGTCAGGTGGGCCAGCCAGGCTGGGCAGCAGGAGAAGCAGCAGGTCGGCAGGGCAGCTCGACTGTGCTCAGCTGCGACCACTGGGGACATGGAGGATCCTTTGGGTCCTTGTCCTCTGACCTGTTGCTGGTGGTCTGCAGTGTAATGTAACCACCACAGTGGAGGTGCTAGACTGTGTGCCTATACAAAGAAGCCCGTTTCATCAGCGCTTCCCTTCAGAGAGGATAGGGCACATTGAGTTAGAGTCTGCAGCGCTATAGCTGATTCATACTGATGTTTGGTAGAAACCAATGCAATATTGTAAAGCAATTATCTTTCAATTAAAAATAAATAAATTTTAAAAAGAGCCTGCAGACATTTCACTGCCCACAACAAAACCAGTAAACAAAGCAGAACAAACACCACCACCACCACCCACTGTGTTTTCTTCCATTGAAGTAAGTGTTTCCTGGATAGAGCACTGATTTCTGTGTTTGATTTTCAAATAACATTTACGTAGACTAGTCCAGAAAAAAATTTTAAGTTAGGTCTCATACTTCATGGTATACAATACGTGAATTCCTTTAACTATGTTGGAACTTTTTGCCTCATCTAAGAATTAAATGCAAAACCCAGCAACTGTGACTGAACTTACAGCATTTCACATACTCTCTCCACATTTGATCCTGGAACAGAGTTTATGGCTAAGAAACCAGTGTGAAAACCTGAATACAGAAAACACCAGAAAATGCAACTTATCTAAGTGTTTTCTGTTGTAATTTTTGGTTTGACTTACATTATAATTTGGGGACACACTATATTGTTTGAATATTCTCTAAATTTATAACAGGTACAACAGGCCAGGTGATTTGGAGTAACGAACATCTTCATTAGGAAGTAAACCTGCACCTTTCCCGTTTGCTGCCGCATGCATTAAGCAAGGTCTCACACACGACAGAAAGCGAGAGTTAATGTGTTGGAGACAGAGGATGTCTGATGATGGAGATACCTGGGGAAGGACGGACCCCAGTCTGAACTACTGGAATGCACAGCTCACGCTGTGGTGATGTGTTGTTTACTGTAGCGTCCTCGTGTGGAGGAAAGACGCACGACCCTCTTTATAAGGCTCTCTGTTATACCTCATTCCGGCTCAACACCTGGTGTCCACTTCTGCATGCAGAGTGCCCAAGCCTCCTCACAGTAAAACGGCGTGGGACAACGGCAGAGGCTTCCCTTTTAAGTAAAGTATTGTTATTGCATTAACAAACCATGGTTATGAGAGAAACAGGAACCTGTGTGGGCTTGGTGTTTTAAATAACTGAAACTTCAATTTGTTCATGGACTAAACGAATCAGAAATTTGTTTGGCTGCAGAGAGTATAGTAGAGAACAGATCATCTTATTTGATTTGAATCTGTAACTGTTCTGGTATACAAACCTGGAGTTTTAGTAACTGTTTCATTAACTTCTCTCACTCCTTTACCTACAAGTAAAAAGACAAATTATCACTTTCAAAAAACATTTATTTTTGAATAAGTCTGAAAAAATGTCAAACCGAAGTAATGTTTGTTTCTCCAGATTTCTTGAATGCACAAAATAGTAATATCTTATACATCTCCACTTTAAACCCATATATTCACAGCATAATGTCCTTTGATTTTGTGGGAAAACTGAGTTTCTTAGTGGAAATCAATTTGGATCTGACTTGTGCATTCAGTGTGCTACAACAGAGAGCCTTGTAAAGGAGGGTGTTTTATACCCTTTCTCACTCCTCTTTGGGATCTCCTGCCCCCAAGGGAAAGGTAATTTATGAAATTACTTTGTAAAGAGTTAAAATCCATCTCAATTTTCCAAGTCCCCACCCTGATCAATGAACTCACGAGTTAGCAGTGAACATCAAAATACTTCCCCTGCAAAATGTTTAATTCGGTCTATCAACTTAGATTTAACTCATAATCTCTTTGATTTCATAGTTTTGTATCAAACTACAAATTACTTTTTTTTAAAGTATGCATTTGTCTATTTCAGTGAGAGAGGGGAAGGGAGACATAAGTGACTTAATTCCTAACATGAATTCGACTGTAGATTTATGAGGGGATTCTGACAGAAAGTTGTTTCCAGGGAATTTTGACAGAAAATAGGGGAATTCCAAGGAAATCCCAAATCCTGAGGGGCAGAAGCGAGTTTCTGAGGGATTGCCAAGAGGCAGAAGGGGTTTCCAGGGGATTCCTGAGGGGCAGAAGAGGGTTTCTGTTGGATTCCCCATCAGGAGATGGTGGCATCTAGGGCATTCCCCACCGACAGAAGAGGGTTTTTTTGGGGAAATCTGAGGGGCAGAAGAGAGTTTCTGGAGGAATTCTGAGGGCAGAAGGGGGTTTCCTGGGAATCCCCCACCAACAGAAGGTGGTTTCCTGGGGGATTCCCCACCAGCAGAGGATGGTTTCCAGGGATTGCCTGCCAATAGAAGGGAGTTTTCAGGGGGATTCCCCATGGGTAGCTGGTTTCCAGGGAATTTCCCAGCAGCAGAAGGTGGTGTCTGGGGTATTCCCCGAGGACATAAGGGGGGTTTTCCAGGGAATCCTGAGGGCAGAAGGTAGTTTCCAGGTGAATCCTGAGGGGCAGAAGGGTGTTCTGGGTGGGGGGAATCCTTAGGGCATAAAGTGGTTTCTGGGGAGTTTACCACCAGAGGAAGGTGGTTTCGGGGGATTCCTCACTGAGGTGGTTCCCAGGGGAATCCAGGGGGAAGAGGGGGTTCTGTTGGAATCCTGAGGGCAGAAGGGGATTTCTCGTGGAATCCTGAGGGCAGATGGGGGTTTCTGGTGGAATCCTGAGGGCAGAAGGGGATTTCTCGTGGAATCCTGAGGGCAGATGGGGGTTTCTGGTGGAATCCTGAGGGCAGAAGGGGATTTCTCGTGGAATCCTGAGGGCAGATGGGGGTTTCTGGTGGAATCCTGAGGGCAGAAGGGGATTTCTCGTGGAATCCTGAGGGCAGATGGGGGTTTCTGGTGGAATCTTGAGGGCAGAAGGGGCTCTCTCGTGGAATCCTGAGGGCAGATGGGGGTTTCTGGTGGAATCCTGAGGGAAGAAAGTGGTTTCCAGGGGAATCCTGAGGGCAGAATCAGGTTCTGGTTGAATCCTGAGGGCAGAATGTGATTTCCAGTGGGAATCCTGAGGGCAGAAGCGGATTCTGGTGGAATCCTGAGGGCAGAAAGGGATTTCTGGTAAAATCCTGAGGGCTACAGGGGGTTCTGGGGTAGAATCCTGAGGCTTGAAGGGGTTTCTAGGGGAATTCCGAAGGCAGAAGGGGGTTCTGGTGGAATCCTGAGGGCTGAAGGGGGTTCTGGTGGAATCCTGAGGGCTGAAGGGGGTTCTGGGGTGGAATCCTGAGGGCTGAAGGGGGTTCTGGGGTGGAATCCTGAGGGCAGAATGCGGTTTCCAGGGGAATCCTGAGTGGTAGTATGGGGTTTCCAGGGCAATCCTGAGGGCACAAGTGGATTTCTGGTGGAATCCTGAGGGCAGAAGGGGATTTCTGGTGGAAACCTCAGGGCTGAAGGGGTTTCTGGGGTTAAATTCTGAGGGCAGAAGGGGGTTCTGGTGGAATCCTGAGGGCTGAAGGGGATTTCCATTGGAATCCTGAGGGCAAAAGGGGTTTTGGGGGGATCCTGAGGGAAGAAAGGGGTTTCTGGTGTAATCCTGAAGGCTGAAGGGGGTTCTGGGGTGGAATTCTAGGGGCAGATGGGGTTTCTAGGGGAATTCTGAGGGCAGAAGGGGGTTTCTGGTGGAATTCTGAGGGCTGAAGGGGTTACTGTTGGAATCCTGAGGGCAGAAGGGGGTTTCTTTCTGGGACAATCCAGAGGGCAGAAGGGGGCTTCCAGGGGAATCCTGAGGGCAGAAGAGGATTTCTTGTGGAATCCTGAGGGCAGAAGGGGGTTTCTGGGGGAATCCTGAGGGCAGAAGGTGTTTCTAGGGGAATTCTGATGGTAGAAGGATGTTTTGGTGGAATCATGAGGGCTGAAGGGGGTTATGTTGGAATTCTGAGGGCAGAAGGGGATTTCTGGTGGAATCCGAGGGCTGAAGGGGGTTCTGTTGGAATCCTGAGGGCAGAAGAGGGTTTCTGGTGGAATCCTAAGGGCTGAAGGGGGTTCTGTGGTGGAATCCTGAGGCCCAAAGGGCTTTCTATGGGAATTCTGAGGGTAGAAGTAGTTTCTGGTGGAATCCTGAGGGCCGAAGAGGCATCTAGGGGAATCCTGAGGGCAGAAGGGGGTTTCTGGTGGAATTTGAGGGCTCTAGGGAGTTCTGGGGTGAAATCCTGAGGGCAGGATATGGTTTCCAGGGGAATCCTGTGGGCACAAAGGGGTTCTGGTAGAATCCTGAGGGAGAATGTGGTTTCCAGGGGAATCCTGAGGGGAAGTATGGGGTTTCCAGGGCAATCTTTAGGGCAGAAGTGGATTTCTGGTGGAGTTATGAGGGCAGAAAGGGGTTCTGGTGTAATCCTGAGGGCAGAAGGGGGTTTCTGGTGGAATCCTGAGGGCAGAAGGGGTTCTGGGTGGAATCCTGAGGGCAGAAGGGGGTTTCTGGTGGAATCCTGAGGGCAGAAGGTGTTCTGGGGTGGAATCCTGAGGGCAGAATGGGGTTTCTGGTGGACTCCTGAGGGTTGAAGGCATTTCTAGGCAAATTCTGAGGGCAGAAGGGGGTTCTATTGGAATCCTGAGGGCAGAAGGGGGTTTCTGGGGCAATCCCAATGGCAGAAGGGGGTTTCTGGTGGACTCCTGAGGGCACAAGGGGGTTCTGTTGGAATCCTGAGGGCAGAAGAGGATTTCTTGTGGAAAATGAGGGCTGAATGACGTTCTGGGGGAATCCTGACGGTAGAAGGGGGTTTCTGGGGGGGGGGATCCTGACTGCAGAATGGGATTTCTGATGAAATCACGAGGCCAGAAGGGGATTCTGAGGGCAGAATTTGCTTTCCAGGGGAATCCTGAGGAAGTAGGGGGTTTCCGTGGAAATCCTGAGGGCACAAAGGGGTTCTGGTGGAATCCTGAGGGCAGAAGGGGGTTCTGGGGTGGAATCCTGAGGGCAGAATATGGTTTCCAGGGCCATCCTGAGGGCAGAAGAGGGTTTCTGGTGGAATCCTGAGGGCAGAAGGGGGTTTCTGGTGGAATCCTCAGGGCAGAAGGGGGTTCTGGGGTGGAATCCTAAGAGCTGTAGGGGGTTCTGGGCTGGAATCTGGAGGGCAGAAATGTGTTTCTGGTGGAATTCTGAGGACAGAAGGTGGTTTCTGGTGGAATCCTGAGGGGCAGAAGGGGGTTTCCGGTGGAATCCTGAGGGGCAGAAGAGGGTTTCCTGGGGAATCCTGACTGACAGAATTCTTTCTTTCAGAATTGAAAAGTGCAAACCACACATAAGCTCCAAGAAGCTACTGCTACAGGCATGGGCTGTGTCACACTCTGTCCTGTCTGTCTCTGTTGCTTTGCCATCATGTCCAAGTGTGGTTGGTGCAGAAGCTGAAGGTGTGTTGCTGTCAGCTCTGACTAGGTGTTACCTTTATATGTAAACACACAACTTTGTGAGTCATTAGTACATCATTCTGATGTTAATTGTTTTTGTAAGTTTAAAAAGCGGAACCAATGTCAATGACACATAAACTTATATTCTACCACTAAATAGCTGTGGTCTCAAAAATAACAGACCTATGTTATGTATTCACCAACATTGGTGATCTTTGCTCATTTTCATTAAAAAATACATTTTCCAAAGACATACTGTATTTTATTTTCCTTTTAACTCAGTGTTTTTCTTTGTCTTAAAATGTGCTTTGCAAATAATGAGACCTGCGCCTCTCGTTAGCTTGCGCTGCCTCTGCATTCAACACAGATTGCACACATTTTCACACACACAGCTCACACACAGCAAGCACGGATTTGGGGGGAGGGTGACGGACAGTGCCTCCAAGAGGCTACTACTTGGGCGTCTTCCACCTGGACACGAGGCAACTGACACTCATCCTGGTCTGCAGGGACCCACTCTCACTTCTCACCAGTAACTTACTTTTACAGACTGGGGACTTCCCTGTCCATTTCATGTCTGCTTTACACGTCCTGTGCTCAGATCCACCTGCGAGGAAGAATCCCGGATGGCAGGTGTACACCAAGGTATAGCCAAAGGTGGGGAGGTCGATGGCTCTCACGTCTGCATGGGCTGGTGTTTCAGGCTGGCGGCAGGCGTGAGCTGAAATGGGATTCAGTCCATTAGTAAGTCCATTGGAGCCTAAGCATGTGTGTCAAAGGAAATACAGAGAAAGAGATGGAAATGGCTATAAAGTTAGTTTACCATTTAAAATTGAGAATACAGGAGCTTTACAGATCACTGACATTCTGGTCTCTGCAGCTCACAGCACAGCAGAGCCTTGGTGTTGCCAGGTCTCTCTCTCTCTTCCTCTCCCCATAATGCTCCCTTACTTCCTCTCTCCTCTGTCTCTATCTGTCTGTCTTCTATTTATCATCTGTCTATCTATCATCTGTCTATCTAGTCTCCTTCTTTGCATGTATATATGTAATTGGGACTTCTCCCTGGTGGCTTAGAGGTTAAAGCATCTGCCTGCAATGTGGGAAACCCGGGTTCAATCCCTGGGTCGGGAAGATCCCCTGGAGAAAGAAATGACAACCCATTCCAGTATTCTTGCCTGGAATATCCCATGGACAGAGGAGCCTGGAAGGCTACAGTCCATGGGGTCGCAGAATTGGACACAACTGACCAACTAACACTAAGATAAATAATATGTTAAATTTCTTTTTTTAAATTATTTTTATTTTAAAAGTTTATTTATTTTCATTGGAGGCTAATTACTTTACATTATTGTATTGGTTTTGCAATACATTGACATGAATCCACCCTGGGTGTACATGTGTTCCGCATCTTGAACACCCCTCCCACCTCCCTCCCTATCCCATCCCTCTGGGTCATCCCAGTGCACCAGCCCCGAGCATCCTGTATCATGCATCGAACCTGGAGCCTTTTAAACTAAACACAGACAGATTAATGAGTATTTTAAAATATGCTTTGATTTTTGTCCAGTGCCAACTAGCAAATTTACTGCTCAGTTAAATGAATAATTAATTTTGTCCAAAATCCACTGTGTGTTTAGAAAGTTAATTGAAATATAGATTCTTATTTCATTTAAGATATCATTTAGGAGTAAATAAGGTTGTAATTGCTTTTGTTTTTTACTTGCTAAGTTGTGTCTGACTCTTATGACCCCATGGACTGTAGCCTGCCAGGCTCCTCTGTCCATGGGATTTCCCAGGCAAGAATACTGGAGTGGGTTGCCATTTCCTTCCACATGGGTTCTTCCTTACCCCTAGGATCAAACGTGCGTCTCCGGCATTGGCAGCCAGATTCTTTACTGCTGAGCCACCAGAGAATCCCCAAGGTTGTAATATGCTGTGCTATGTGTGTGTGCTGTGCTAAATTGCTTCAGTCATCTCCAACTATTTGTGACCCTGTGGACTGTAGCCGCCAGACTCTTCTGTTCATGAGATTCTCCAGGCAAGAATACTGGAGCGGGTTGCCATGCCCTCCTCCCAGGGATCTTCCTCACCCAGGGAACTTATGTCTCCTGCATTGGCAGGTGGGTTCTTTACCAACAGCACACCTGGGAAGCTCCATGCTTGATCTCAAATAACTTATCTTTATAGAGCGCACATTTATGTCTCAAATAAAGGACGTGGACAAGTATTATAAAACAAGTTTATATGATTAATGTCACTAAAGCAGTCTTTTTAAGTATTTTAATATTTTTCACCTTGACAGACTTTCAAGGTGGTGATGGTTTAGTTGCTAGGTCGACTCTTGTGACCCCATAGACTGTAGCCTGCCAGCCTCCTCGGTCCATGCGATTTCCCAGACAAGAATACTGAAGGCGTTTCCATTTCCTTCTCCAAATTTTCAAGGTAATGAAGACCTAATGTTAGCAAGCTCCACACACAGACACACACACACCTATGTGTACCTACATACATATACATGCCTGTATGTGTGATATCTCTGTATAATATTCACATAGAGAATTCATGTGGAGATTTAGAATAGAGATGATAGCTTTGAAATAAATACTGATGCATAAATACACAAAATTCACAACTTACATACTCAGAAGATTTTTGTATATCACTGATTCATGGGGTCGCAAAGAGTTGGACACAACTGAGCGACTGAACTGAACTGAACTGAACGTAGTAAGAGTTAGATACTACGTTTCCCTAGATTGGTAGAGGACGAAAGGTTGATTACTAATCATTACATTTCTCCTAATTCTAATGATTAAATCACAAAACCAAACTTGGTCCTCAGTATTTGAATTATCAATTCATATGGACTCCAAAGTAAAATAGTTTAAACACTTGCATTAATACTCTGATGAGTCACATGATCTTTAGTAACCTGAGGTGAACATCCTAGGGGAGCAATAGCACAAGTAGGTTTTCTCTGGTCTTTGGTTAAGGACAGTTTCTCAGGCTTTGGGGCCTGGGTATCACCGGAGGTGCCTGGGGACTACAGACTGGGGTCCCCTTGCTCTTTTCACCCCACCCGCCCCTGGCCCACAGAGCCTCAGATACTGCAGGGGTGTGCAGGATGGGACTCAAGATTCGAACTTCAGCCAAATTCCGGGTGCTGCTGCTGCTGCTGGTTCTAGGGAATCAGACTCTGAGAAATGAGTTGAGGGGATGGAAAGCAACAAACAAAAATAAGCCCCTCGCTGTTTCTCAGGAAGGTGAATCCTTCCAGCTTCTGGAGAGCAGACAGGCCCTGCCCTTGCACAGGGCCACACTTACGGATGCACTCTGTCTGGATGCCGCTCCATGTCAGGTTCGCCAGGCAAGTTCGAGTTGTAGAGCCTTGAACGTGGTAACCTTTTCGGCACCGGAAAAACACCATGCTTCCAACCTGGAGGGGAAAGCCAGCACCAAGCTCAGAGGGGACATGGACACACTCGTGCTGGAAAGCACGCTCCAGGGTCAGGTCTGGATCAGCGTGTACATGTAAAACGTGGGTTAAAGTGTCAGACACGATTGTTCTTGTTGTTTAGTTGCTTAGCTGTGGCCAACTGTTTTGTGACCCCATGGACTGTAGCCTGCCAGGCTCTTCTGTCCATGGTATTTCTCAGACAAGAATACTGGATTAAGTTGCCGTTTCCTTCTCCAGGGGATTTTTCCAACTCAGGGATCAAACCCACGTCTCCTGCTTGGCAGTGCTAGACACAGTACAGGTTGTTCAATGGATCGCGTAAGGTCTTAGATACTGTGACTTGTGATTATTTAGAAGCAGTTTATTTGGGTAACAAAAGTATACCTTTTCTCTTAGGTTTCACCTTATCTCTCTTTAGTTTGTGACAATTTTCTTTTCCTTTTCTGTTTTTTTCCCCTCTGATAGTCCTATTTTGGGCTTCCCAGGTGGCTTGGCAGTAAAGAATCCACCTGTCAATGCAGGAGACCTGGGTTGGATCCCTGGGTTGGGAAGATCCCCTGGAGGAGGAAATGGCAACCCACTCCAGTATTCTTGCCTGGAGAATCCCCATGGACAGAGAAGCCTGGTGGGCTACAGTCCCTAGGGTCGCAAAAGAGTCAGACGTGACTTTGAGATTAAATAAGTCCTATTCTAAGCAATCAGTGTTTGTTAGCAAGTTACTTGAGCACTTGCGGGAACTGGCCTGGAGACTGATAGGGGCTCCATCCTAGAACCCTCCAGAACTATGCTTCTGATGCTCTCAGTCATCTCTAGAAGGTGGCATCTGGGTTTTCAATGATTAGTAAATCTTGCCTTGGGTCCAACCTGTTATCCGGGATAGTGTAACTGCTCTGTCCTAAGGGGAATGGTGGGTTCACCCCTCCCGATTAGCTTCTCACAGCAGATCACAGGGCTGTGTCACTGAAAGCAATCGTCATGAAGGTTCACTTACCACAGGCCACACGCAGCAAGTTAGGGATCACTGAAACCAGGGCGGACCACAGCTTGGTTTCTCATGGGAGTGAGAACACCCACATCTCGTACTTTCTGGTATTGCAGTATGTTCAGCATATGCCAGAAAACATGACCTGAAGCTGTGAGGCCACACACGAGACCCTACATAAAATGCGCTAGATTTAACCCTGGGGACCTGTGAGGCTGTCCTTGCAGAGTGAACCAAGGCTGTCAGGAGGGAGCCAGTGTGGCATCAGGGCAATCAAATGAGGACAGTTTGCACTTCAGGAAAAAGGAGGAGAAGTGGCTGAAGAAAAGAGACTCTTATTCTCAGTGAGGGGGAATGGCAGCTTGTAAGGGTGTGTATAGTTAGCTCTGGCTGTCAAAGCCATCTGATCAGAGAACCTGAAGTCACTCAGTTACTTAAGATGGTTGAAACATTTTATCTCAAGCTTCTTTAATTTCCATTTTCAGGTATTTCTCTGATAGTTGTGCTAATGTAAGTAATAATGTACTTTGAAGGTAGTTTCTTGTTTTTGTCTCTGGAATTTAATGTTATTCACCTGTTCTATCTGGTCACCAAGTGGAGTCGTCTTATGTGAATCAGTGGGAAATCACCCTCATTTGAGATTTGCTGTGTCGATTCAGCAGACAGAAAGATGTATGCTTTCAAACAGAAATTCATATACCAATTAATTCTGTGTGAAAAAGATACAGTTGTCTCAGTTCTAACAGTTAAAGTAATAAGCAGAAATCCTCTTTGAATGGACTGTATTTGGGCAAATGTAACGTGAATCGGATATGCTACATAAACACATGTATATTTAAGTATCAATTACATTTTAAAATAGAGAAAAGCATAGTAAAATAAAAATGGAATACCTCATATCCTCTTGAGCTATTCTGTATTCCAAACTGTGGAGTACCAGGGTCTGGACAGGTGTTATGAGCAGGATCTGAAATTCACAATTTAAAAAAAAAATCAGAGAGAACCAGATATGGTTATACAGGAATTCTAATATTTTTACTAAAAGGCCTTACAAAATTCAGAAAACTGTGTTTTGACAAGTGGGCAATATGTTTTGAAAGAAAATTAAAAATAAAATTGCTATTTTCATCTTTTTTCTGACTTCTTTAGATATTAATCTTTAGTGCTTTATCAGACTCTAAACTGCCCTGAATATTATTATCTATGTCAGAAGAAACAGATTCTTTTCCATTCTCTGGTTTAAGTTTTCTCTATTGACATATTGTATTGGTTAGTTAATGATACATATAGTCTTCAATAATTACATATTATGATCTTTTATTTTTTGTTGCTTTAATTAATCACCATCTAATTTGGTCATCTATTATATTACTCTAAATATCTTAAACTAATTTTCCTAAGATTTCAAAATGGGGAATATACTTAATGCTTCAAAATAAAAGCATATGATAGACCGTGATATTTTTCTAAAAAATTGTAGTACTTCAGCCATCAATGAGTGGCTTCAGTATGTCAGCTCTCTAGCTGCTCATGGGAAAACAAAATGGATAACTTCAAAAAAGTATGTTTTCAAGAGAAACTAACCTATTGGGAAGATAAAAAAACATTTTTTTTTTAGCTTTTCGGAAATAGCTAAAGTAAAGCAATAGTTTTAGCTCAATGGCAGTAAACTTTAATTAGAAAAAGCAGTGTTTCAAAGAAATTATTGTTGACACTGTATTTTTAAGTAGATATTTACTTTCTTAGAAAACACTCAGGGATAAAAACAAAGGGTTTAGGTCATGTAGAGAATCTCTATTGTAAGCTTCACTTCATGTTGGAAGGTCAACAGAGCGTGCGTGACCCTGTGTACCTTTCAGCCGTGGTTGACAGAACAGGTGCTTTACTAGGGGGCGGGGGTGGGCTGGGGGAGAGGGTGTCAGGCTCTGAAGTGGGGGCCCTTCTGGTGCCATGGCAACAGTGAGATCTTCAGCAAACTGGTCTTTCCCGTGAAGATCGCGGGTGTCAGCTGACATGGGCAGAGAGGGGGCTGCCAGGGTCTAGGAACTGTTTTTAAACGACTTGTCACGTCAACTCCAAGCTCCGCGGCAGGATTTAAAAGAGGCTGCCATCAGCGTGGCTGGTCAGCACCTGCACAGAGCATCTCCCAGGAGAGCATCACCTGTGTGCCCAAAATGCTCCAGCCTTAGAATGAAACGCCCTCTCCCCACCCCCAGGACTGTTTTGCCATCATTACCGATGCAGATGGGCTGGACGCCACTCCAGGTGCCGTCCGCCTGGCAGACTCTCCGGGACGACCCCACCAGGAGAAAGGGGGACTTGCACTGGAAGAAGACTTCAGATCTGTAGGTGAAGCTCTTGCCGCTGAGGCGCCCCTCGGCAGGGGTGCCGGGGTCCCCACAGAACACAGCTAGAGAAGACAACCAGGAGGTCAGTGCAGTCTGTGCCCCTGGGTCAGGGTAGTCTATTCAGCTTGTCTAACTACTTTCCATTAAATCCTCCCATTAAGCCCCGGAAGGCTCAGTGGGTAAAGAATCAGCCTGCAATGCAGGAGACATAGGTTCGATCCCTGGGTAGGGAAAATCCCCTGGAGAAGGAAATGGCAACCCACTCCGGTCTTCTTGCCTGGAGAACCCCATGGACAGAGGATCCTCGAGGGCTATAGTTCCAAGGGTCACAAAGCACATACATACATTAAATCCTTAGGAATCAACAATGAAGAAAAGGACAGAATCTGCCCTTGGGCAGCATGTCGCAAACGTGGAGTCTTTAACCTATTGCACCCTGGCTACAAGTCCCACTGAGGTTTGTGTGCCATGGTCTGTGCTCCCAAGGACTTACGCAGGCACTGGGGGACCTCGCCTTTCCAGACCCCTCGGCCTTCGCAGGAGAGGATGGCGGGCTGGGAGAGCTGGAAGCCGTGGGCGCAGCTGTAGCTGATGCTGGCACCCCAGCGGAAGTCCGTTCCTTCCACCTTCCCATCCTGGACCGGAGGAGGCTGGCCACACATGACGGCTGTCAGAGAACAAACAGGATTCAACATTCTAGAGTTTCCACCACAACACAATGCTCCAAGGCCTCACATTTTAATTTCACCCACATTATAAAAGACATCTACAAGGGGCTGAATTTTTTAATAGACAAATTACTGAAGAAAATAGTAAATCAAAATAATAAAACTTTTCTCTAACATTTCCTCTTTAATTTAGATCAAGTCCACGAAAGCAAAGCAAAGTCAAATCATATCCCACCATAAAAGAAGGTGGAGTAAACAAGACAGTCTGTCTATAAGAGAAGAAAGAAAGACTGTTGTTCCACTGACATCTTCTTACAATGGTTACCAGAGGCAAATTCAGTCAGAAGCATGGTCCTATGACATGAGTACAAACATTTGAATTTATATACACAGATGGTAAGAATTTCTCTATCTGTACTTTATTCTTTGTATAAACATAGCATATAATTTCCAAAAGACATACATAGGCTGCTGATGCACCTGCTTAAGAACTGAGCACTGACACTTGCGTGGTTAGAGAAGACCCTGTAAGAAGCCACTTTGCCGGGGTCCTGTCACACCCAGGGGCTTCGAGGGGGAACACTTCCCAGGAGTGACTCGCCCGCTGGTGCTGGCGTCTGCCTGGCCCACTCCAGCTGCTATTCTGCGACGCCTGGTCTAAGAGCTCCCTGAAGACCCAAGAGCTCCAAGACTTCACACTGGAGAAGGTTTGTGCTAACAGTCTGGGCACAGAAGGCGATGGGAGAGGAGACTCTGCTGTATTTCCTCACCTGCACTTTCTCATGGGTGCTCACACCTTCTCACGTGAGAAAGAAACACAGACACAACCACACGTGCACGCCCGGAAGCTGGAAACGGGCCCTCCTCTTGCCATCCACCTTCTCTCCCTATGTCCACTCCTTCAACAAAGATTTCTGCAGAACCCCTAAGTGAAGACTGGGGGAATATGGCTCTAGACAGGTCGAAGTAGGGTTCCAAGGTCCCCAGGTGGGAACAGTGATGAGTGATGTGGCTCCAGGGAGGAGTGGACAGGGTGGCCAGCAGGAGAAGACAGAGGTCTCATCCGTGAGGGCCTGGTTGGCTGTGGAAGGGTTGTTAATCCAGTAGACACTAAACAGAGGGAGATCTACACAAATGTATCTGAAGTCCAGAGATCAGACATTCTATGGATAAGCACCGTGGACACACTCTCTGGACTAGAATGCTCCCAACAGGACTGTGTGAGCTGCATTAAACGTGCTCTTAGCACCTGCCCCAGAGCTTCACGGTGTTAATAACTGCAGCTGGAAAGAAGGACACGGGACAGGGCTCCTTACCCTCTGATGGGAGGAAACCAGGATGCGCCAAAACCGCCTAGGCCGGAAGTGGGTAAACAGGGCCCTCGGACATGGGGTCTCCTCTGACCTCACAAGACTGTCCACACAGGACGCACCTTCCTCCTGAGGGTTCCTGCTACTCCAGCTCGCAGCTCTTCCCCCCCACCCTCATCTAACGACGATAAGACGCCACTTTCTCCTGTGTGGTCACTGCCGGCCTCCACGCCCTCTCCTGCCCCTGCCCCTCCGGCCCAGCCGAGAAGGCCTGCAGCTCCCTCTGGAGCCGGTGGAGACTCATCCTGCAGATCAGCCCTGGATCAGCGGTCCACCAGCCCCCCTGCTCCCTCAGCCATGCGGACGCCTTCCTCCTGCTCACTCTCTCTGTGGAAAATCCCTGTACCCCCTCCTCGTGGTGGGGCTTCCTTAGTCTCGGCGCCTGAGGCCCACCAGGACACTGGCGGTCTCTGCCACTGTTCTGCCCCATCTGATGCTCAGCTCTGACCCGCCTCTCCAACCCCGTGATGATGGCCACAGGCTCAACACAGCCACGCACAGCGAGACCGCAGAGCTGGGTTCACAGCACAGACTCCAGAGTCGTCCCTGAAGCCCGACGTCTCCAAGACCCAACCTGCGACCCTGAGAATTCACTGCAGCTCTCTGTGAGCCGGTCTCCGGGCTGAAACCAAGGTTCAGGTAGTAAGAAAAGGACGTGATTTAATATTTGCGAATGAGTTTACAGGAATGCTGAGCACATAGAAGGTCTCCACAGATGCTTGCAAACTGACGTAAAATGTTAACTCAGTAAAGACTCTCCACACGTGAGTGACGCACAAGAGAAGCCCCGACACTCACCTTTGCAGGTTGGTTTGCTGTGATTCCAGGTACTGTCCTTGGTGCAGCGGATGGTGGGGGACGTGGTGGGCTCCATGGTGTAGCCAGGGTTGCACTGGTAGCTGACCGTCTTGTTGAAGGTGAAATCGGTCCCAAACTGGATGCCGTTAGCCAGGGTCCCTGGGTCTCCACAGCTGATGACTAATCAGCAGAGAACAGACAAAAAGAGACACAGTATCATCACGGGATGACTTATTCCTAGTTTCTGTTTAAGTGACTCTCCTTAAGCTGCTCTTCAGAGCGATGACGCCGTGGCTGAGCACAGCGATACCAGCCTATCTCTGGGGGACAGTTTCTCTGACTGGCAGTCAGGAGGCTACATGTTTGGAACCTCTTATTTCTACTCCACTGGTGGCTGGCTGTGTGGATGACAGCTGTCATCCGCATTCTGTCCTTAACTAAATGTCGTGAGGGGTCACCCCACACAGTCAAGGACAGAGACACAGGCTGAGATCAGAGAACCAGGCTCCTGCACCATTTCCCTTCAGACTGACTGGTCTTCAGAGAGAATGAACCTTGCCTTTTCTGAACTCAGTTTTAGAATATCCAACCCAACCAGCCAGGCAAAGCATTTTTAACCATATAAATAAGAACGTGAAGAAAAATCTAAAAGTGCTTAGAAAGTGGTCGTATTATCAAACATACATATGATATAATCCTTTTTTCCCTGGGGATTAAACAGTACAGCCTTCTGTAAAATCAACTTCTTTTTCTCAGTCAAGTACGAGTCGCTGTGGGGACCTGGATTTGGCCAGGAGAGCGGCCACTCACGTGAGCAGTCGGGGGCCGTGCCGGTCCAGGTCCCATTGGCGGTGCAGTGGCGAGTGGTCAGCCCTGAGGTCCTGTAGCCATCCCAGCAGGCGTAGACCACCGAGCTGGAGAACAGCACACCATCGCTGCTGACGATCTTGCCGTGCGTGGGTGTCCCCGGGTTCCCACAGGACACAGCTGT